>NC_043701.1:47363602-47713930 GCF_006229205.1 Suricata suricatta | reverse complement strand
CAGAGAGCATTGAGCAGGCCGGAGGTTCCCCCAGCGGGAGGAGGGAAAACAGGTGGAGGGCTGCAGTCCGAAGCATATTGCAACCATCTGGGGTGAGGGGGTGGGGGGGAGAGTCAGAGTCCAGGAGGCAGGACTGGTGAGGATGGAGGAGGAGGAGGGATGTGTGCGGGAGAAAAAGTAGTGACCGGCAGAGACACAGAACTGAGATGACACAAAAAAGTAGTACAGCTGCAATCCAAGGTACCCCGGGAAAAAGCAGATCTACAGGCTTCCCCCCGCCCCCCCGCAAGCCCAGCCCAAGTCACACACAAGACGGAGCGATGCTGAGCTCTGCAAAAGTAAGGTAAGTGCTCAGCAAAACGCGTTCCCGCAACATTCGACAGTGTAGACCCGGGGGCGTGTGTTTGTAAGGGATTCCCAGGCTGCTAACAGTTAACCTGGGGGGAGCTCAGATCTATGGACGCGGCTACCTACCAATCTTGGTTATTCCTTGTAAAGTATGCAAAGTGAGCCGGGGCTGGCCCTTTGCTAGTCTTCTTCTTTCAAAAATGCAGATACTGGAGTCTTACAGGTGTGTGCGTGTGCGCACACGCGTGTGCACATGTGTGTGTACGTGTGTGTGAGCCGGATCACATCTGATTCGCCTTCCTTCTGCATTCAGCAAACCACTTCCCCTGCCCGAATCAGGTCGCCTTGCTGTGGCCAGGAAACTCCGTTATCAGGGCATGACGTTCTACATCATTCTACATCAGCTTTTGGTTCTAATTTGGTTGCAAATGTGAATGGGCCTCTTGTTCAGTGAGGGTCCTTTCGGGCTCAGGTGAGGCGGTGTGTGCGTGTCTGACTCGGGCTTCTAGATGGAGTCCGCGTTCCTGATGCCCCAGCTCTTCGTCATCTGCCCCCTCCTTGCCCTTCCAGCTTCACCTGTTACCGCTCAAGGGCTCCCTGCTTCTCAGCCTTTCTGAACTTGGCGTTCACCCCGCATCTTCTTCACACCCAGAGGCAGGGGCAAATTTTATGCTTTCGGCTTGAGATGCCAGCACCAGACACTCCCCTCCAGTCCTCACCCCGCGAGGACTCCCCTTCACTGCTCCGTGTAGGTGAGTCCTTGTCCCCAGAGCCCTCCCCTCCTCACTGCTCCGAGTTTCCTTCTTCTGTGTTCACATGGCTTTGCCACAACATGTCCACCCTGTATTCTATTTTCCCCCTCATTATAAAAGTCACTCCAGCTTACAGTAAACAATTTGGACAATAAAAGGTTTTGGGCAAAAAAGGCTTCCAGGAGAAAAAACAAATTACGCATAAGGCACCAACCTGGACTTATAAGCACTGTTCACATTTTGATGAATTGCTTTCCAGAATTCTTTTCTAGGCATATGCTCATATACTTTTACATACTCAGAAAAGGAAGAAAATCAAATGTTGCAAAAAAAAAAAAAAGAGAATATTGACTGACAACAGTTTAGTGGGTGCGGTGTTTGTAGGGGACTGTAACTTTAATAAACCATTCAGGAAGTTTAAAAATAAGATTGTAAGGGATGTTTTTAGCATCCGTTTAACAAAAATATGTGCTGGAAAATGAGTGCTTAAGCAAATCTGTGTAAACAGTGTGTAGGCTCTTTTTTTTTATATGGCATTTTATCATGTCCTAAAACTTCTATGAAAATGCATTGTTAGTCTATAATCCTCCGGTTTATTATTCTCACTGTATTGTAGTGTTTGCTTACTTTTTGGTACCCCCTATCAGACTGCAAGCTTTTTTAAGGCAGGGCCTGTGAATTTTTCAGTTTTTTATCCAGTGCCTAACACAGTCTGACTGTTAGGTTAGCATGTAATAAAATGAAGAAGTGAAAGGTGACCTCACTCTTCCTGAACTCTTTATTCAGTCAACCAAACCCTGTCTATTGGTTATTTACCACTGAAGTGTTCAAGACGATGCTTAAGTCCATGCATCTGGTAGAGGCCAGAAGGCTCCACTAGCCACATGCCCCTTCAAGGAAGAAGGCCTGACACTTCCGAATGCTGGGAGGGCCACTGGCAGGGAGCCGCTGAGGATTGCCTTTCCGAAAGGGAGCTGCTCTGTCCAAGGTCACCCCCTTTCTTAAGGTGGCCTGCATCCAATGACTGGCCCATGAAGGTATGAAGACCTGGCCCCCAAGCTCCAACTCAAGGACAACTCTGAAGAGTTGCTGTCCCAGCTGCAGAATGCCCCTTAGTGTCGGATGAGGCTTCCCCAAAGACCATATCATGGGTCAGCTTCCCCCTTTGCCCAGTCCTCCTTCCTTCTCCTTTCCTCAGGTATTGACTGCAAGAGCATCCCCATCACCACCAACAAACTTCCTGTGCATTAATTTCCATCTCAGAGTCTGCTTCCTGGAGAACCCAACCTGGGATCTAGAAGATGCATAAACACACCTCTATCCTGCGTTGTATCCACCTCCAGATTGTAAACTCCTTGACCAGAGACCACGTCTTACACCTGTCGTGGCACAGGGCCTCACCACGGTCTCCAGTACACAGAGCACTCTCAGATTTGCCTCCCCTCATGCAGAGGGATGATCATGAATGGAGAGGGATGTGAGAATATGAGGAATTCTGAGTAAGCATCAGCTGAGTGTTGATGGCTGTTGGGATTAAAGGCAAGAATGGCCAATAGGTGGTTCCTGAGTTTCAACTCTGCAGGGCTGAGAGAAGGAAATGCTATTGGGGGCAGAGTTCATTCTGTGGGAAATTGGTTTGAAATTAATTTGGGGTAACCATGTCGGAACTTGACACGTGTCAGAATCTTCGAAAGGAAATGTCTGGTAGACGGTAGTGGCTACAGAACCCGGCTGGCATGAGACACTCTGGAAATAGAGACTGAAGCACTAGAGCTCTTCACACTCAGGCAAGAGCGGAAGCTGTGAGAATAAAGAAAGTCTTAGAGTTTTTTTGTTTTTGTTTTTGTTTTAAGTTTAGAGATAAAAGAGTAGCAGACCAGGGTGCCTGGGTGACTCAATAGGTTAAGCATTCGACTTCAGCTCAGGTCATAATATCACGGCTTGTTGGTTCAAGTCCCGCATTGGGCTCTGTGCTGACCGCTCAGAGCCTGGAGCCTGCTTCAGATTCTGTGTCTCCCTCTCTCTCTCTTTGCCCCTCCCCTGCTCATGCTCTGTCTCTCTGTCTCTCAAAAATAAGTAAACATTAAAAGAAGCAGAGTAGCAGACCCATCAAGTGATTGCTCCTCAATTAGAGAAGGTGTGAGCAGAGAGAAGTCACATACATTACAAAGAGACTCTGTATCATGCAGTAAACAAAAAGACAAAAATTTTAATAGTGATTGCCTTCTGTTAATTTGGCTCAATCCAGGCTAGAGGCTCCACCCAGAGTTATCTGTGCCAGGATGTGAGTACAGCTCAGGACACAGAAGCAATGGGGGGAGCAGGGCAGAACTGCGTGGTGGGGGGCCGGAGGAAAATGATTAATATCCTCAGAGAGTAAGACAAATAGCAAGATTTTAGACGAGAGGAATAGCCAGTGAGCAATACAAACTCTTGGAATTTAAATACATGATACCAGACGTTTTAAGTGTGATAGACTTAGAGAGAAATTGGTGAACTCTTCTAAAAAAAAAAATAGAATAAATAGGCAAAAATGTGGAGAAGAAAAAATGGGAAATTAATTCAGGAAGTCTAAATTTCTGAAAGACAGATAAAACAGACCAGAGAATTATAAAAAAAAAATTACACAAGAAAATCTTCCTGAACGATGTGTTTTCAGTGTGAATGGGTTCAACAAAGGCCCAGCACAATGAATAAAAATTGCCCACAGCAAAGCAGGTCATGATGTTGTAGAGTTCTGAGAAAAGAATAAAAACTCTGACAGAGAGAGACAGAGAGAGAAGAGGAGGAGAGAGGAGGGAAGGAAAGGGAAAGGAAGGGAAGGGAAGGGAAGGGAAGAGAAGGGAAGGGAAGGGAAGGGAAGGGAAGGGAAGGGAAGGGAAGGGAAGGGAAGGGAAGGGAAGGGAAGGGAAGAGGTCACATGCAGAACCAGAATGGTATCAGACTCAGGTGCAGCACCAGAAGTTACAAGACAGTGGGATAATGTCTGGATGTCCTAAGGGAAAATAATTTCCAAACTAGAATCTCATACCCAGCTACACTTTCAATCAAATATGAAGGGGAAAGAAAGATAGATCTCAGGTATTACTTCTAGGCATTACTTTTCAGAAAGTTACTAGAGAATATGCTCCATCAGAACAAGGGAGTTAAGAAAGACCAAGACATGAGATTCACAACCATAATGACCAACACACAAAAAGCAGAGGATCCAAGAGAGAAGAATTTCAATGGTGTAAAGGTGGAGAAATTTGAGAGCACTGAATTCTAATTTTCCCCAACAGGAAGTTAATGAGTAATATCTAGAGCTGAAAAATAAAGAAATAATATATTATTTTTTATTTAGAAATATGAAGGAGGGGCGCCTGGATGGCTCAGTCTTGAGTATTCGACTTCAGTTCTGTTCATGATCTCACAGTTTGTGGATTCGAGCCCCATGTTGGGCTCTGTGCCGACCACTAGCTCAGAGCCTGGAGCCTGCTTCAGATTTTGTATCTCCCTCTTTCTCTGCCCCTCCCCTATTCATGCTCTGTTTCTCAAAAATTAAAAAAAAAAAAGTTTAAAAAGTTAAAAAAAGAAATATGAAGGAAATAACAGGAAGAACAGCTAAAGAGATGAAAAGGAATTTTCTGGAATCTCATGGAAGCAGGAATTGGGGGAGGGGATTGGGTGGGAAATGGATTGCTGTTTTTCTTTAGAAGCCTTGTAGTAGGATTTGACTTTTAAACAAAGCACATTTCATCCAAATTAAATTTAAATAGCAAAAATCCATTAATATGCCAGAAATCATTTGTAAACTGTGTGTAAAAATAGCCCCCTTCCCAACATTATTAGAAGCAGTAGTTCAGGAGGGAAAAGTAAGCCCATTCCGATTTGTCTTTCTTCTGCTGCAAATGGTTTTTGAGCAAATTCTTGGGAGCCCATCAATCTGCCAATTAGAAGAAAATGTAAGAGTAACAGCAGGAATCATGACTGCAAGGAAACAGTTACCATTCCATAAAATTATGGCCTTTACCAAATTAGAATAAACCTGTCAAGACAATGTTTAACTATCTTTATGTAAAAATCAGAATGGTCTGACTTCACCTGTCAAACAGACTCTTTCAGCTTGCCTGGAACAAAGTGCTCTCTCCGTAAGTCGAATGCCTCACCCTGCAGTGTGGCAAGATGCAGATCCAGCTGGCTCATGAATCCAGAGAGCCTGCCTTCTCCATGGCGGCCCCTGGCTTGTTGCAGATTGGCCTGGCCCCTTTGGCAGGCCGGCGGATGTCACTCCTGCAGGAAAAACCATGAGGTAAAATATCATTGCGCCTACCCCACCGGTCAATAAAACAAAATGAAAAATCCAGCTCTTCCATTTGGATGAGAGGCAATTTTCTGAGGCTCTTCACATTGGCTAGAATTTTACAAATACGTATTCCCCCAAACCACCAGATGAGACAAATCGGTACAATACTAGTTATTTTTATGTGCTGCCTCATCCTTTATACAAAGCATCTCAGATCACTTTAAAGTGAGAGGGCAGAATGGAGAGTGTGATTTACAGAGCCCGGGGGACCAAGGCTAATGCTGCAGAAGTGGGGAATGGCCCACTAAGGATTCTGGGAAAGGAAGGGCGGCTAAGCGGGGGATGCTAACCACGCAGGCAGCCCCATGTGGGGACAGGGAGAGAACTGTGGCAGGAGTCACAAGTTCAGGCTTGGGGCTGAGGAGCTCATCATGAAGGGCTGCTCAGAACTAGAAGATCTGATGGGTGGCTCAGTCAGTTAAGTGTCCGACTTTGGCTCAGGTCATGATCTCATGGTTTCTTAAGTTCAAGCCCCGCATTGGGTTCCATGCTGAAAGCTCAGAGCCTGGAGCCTGCTTCTGATTCTGTGTCTCCCTCTCTCTGTGCCGCCTTCTCCCTCTGCTCATGCTCTCTCTCTCTTTCTCAAAAATACATAAACATTTAAAATAAAAAATAAAATTAAGAACTAGAAGACAGATGGACACCAACAAAAGGTGAAATGCTTATAAATCTTTCTTTGCAATATTTTCTTTTTAAAAAGAGTTTTATTGAGATATATTTCACATACCATATAATTCACCCACTTAAAATGTAAAATTCAATGGTTTCAGTATATTTATAGAGGTACACAACCATCAATCAATTGTAGAAAATGTCATCACCTCCCAATAAAACCCATACCCTTTAGCAGTCATCCCCCTACCCCCTTCTCACCTGACACACAGTCCCAAACACTTTTCCTACTTCCTGTCTCTATGGATTTGCCTTCTCTGAATGTTTCATATAAATAAAATCATACAATACACGGTCTTCCATGACTGATTTCTTTCATGTAGCTTTCAAGGTGCATTTATGTTGTGGCATGTATCATTACTTCATTCCTTTTTATGGCAGAATAATATTCCATTGCATGTATAGACCACATTTGGCTTATCCATTCATCAGTTTGGATTGCTTCTACTTGGGTCATTATGATTAATACTGCAGTGACCATTTATGTACAAGTTTTAATGTGAACATGTGTTTTCAATTCTCTTGGATACACATCTAGGACAATAATCTCTGGGTCACGTGGTAACTCTATGTTAAATATGTTGAGGACCCACCAAACTTTGCAAAAGCACCATTTTACATTTCCATCAACAATGGATGGAGTTTCCAACTTTTCCACATTCTCGCCATATTTGTTATTACCTGTCTTTTTTATTATACTCACCCTGGTGGGTGTGAATTGGTGTCTCATTGTCCCATTAATTTCTCATCTTTAATTCGATGCTATATTCTCATAATATATGTCCTTTAATGACCAGTGGTTCTTGTATTAAAATTCCAAAGTGGAAAGGAAAAGATAAACAAAGAACTCTTGAACTTTGGTGCACCTTTGAAAATTGCCCACAGACCCTGAGGCTTGGAGGAAAAACTACTCCAATGCTTGGAAGGTATAAACAGAGATATTAAACAAACTATACATTATTACTATTTGGTACACATTATTACTTATTGAGGACATATATCTAACCAAAGACTGTGCCAAATGCTTTAGAGGAAATTAAAAACACACAGGCTTCTTACCACCAAGGACTTCTAGAATTCTAGACCTCACTGTAATGGCAATAATACTGTTAGCACACTACTTTACAGATTATAAAAGACTTTGAAATCTTAATTCTGGTTTTTTTGTTTGTTTGTTTGTTTTTTGTCCTTAGGAGCCAAGAGTTACAGCAGCCAGGGCTCTGTGACTTCTCTATCCCAATAAGACAAGGTCAAGGTGGAGGTGGCCTGGGCATACACCTGGAATGGCCTTGTGGGCCACCACTGGCTTTCCTGGGCCATTTCCACTTCTCTAGCAATATTGACCCATTTGTGAGCTTTTCAAATACACTTCCTATTCTCATATCTTTGTGCTTTTTCTATCAGAGGTTTTTGGAAACACTCTCTTCCGGTTCCCACACCATACTGCCAGAAGTGTTATCCTTCAAGTCATTGCCACTTGCTTGTTAGAAACCTATGTTCTCTCACTACCACTTAAAGTAGTCCCCCCTGGCACTTGCCATTCTCCACCACACACTCTGCAAAGCCGTCCCTGACTCTCCTAGGCAGATGTGACTGCCTGTGTTCCCTTACCCCTTGCTTTATACCATCATTGCCCTCCTCACTGTTCAGTGTGTTATAGACAACGCTGTGTCCATTGCGGTTCCTCAGCTCGGGAGGTCACTGCAGGCTGGGGCTCTGTCTCATTCGTCTTTGTATCAATAGTGCCAGACTGGGTTATCCAAGTGGAAATGTCCAAAAGGTGATGGATAGGTGGATGAATGAATGAATAAGTGAATTTACACAAAAGGCCTCACCAATCAGGCAATATTTAGAAAAAATGTTGCCTTGGAGAAATGTTATAGTTAAGAGTTCATCTCGACATCACATCAGAACAACTGGCAAATTGTGTTTCCACCTCTGTTCTCAAGAAAACCTATTTAAATCTGCTTTTGGTTTGATCAGAGGTCACAAAAGATTCTTCAAAAGCATTATTCAACCAACATTGCAAATATGACAAAATATAAGTGAAAAAGTAAAATGCAAGCATGCTTTTATTGGCCAATGGTCATAACCGCAGTGTGCTAGACGTGCAAACAGAAACATGGTTCTGGAACCTAATTATTCTCCATGGTGGTAAAATATATATATTTTTAAAGGAGGGGGTAGTGCTGGCCTTTCAGTTGACTAAGAAATACAGTAGACTTGTACATTTGTGCAACAATTGTGCAATGTCAGAGCTACATTTTGTGATACACTGTGTCAAGTAAATTGATGTCTACAGGAGAAAACGCCTGTAGTGAGTTGAAGACGGCTGCAAATGCTTTGCCAGGTTTCTCATCGACAGGTGGAGTCAATACACTTTGACCTTGAGTCTGGGCTGGTCCCGTGACTTTCTTCCTCCAAAAAGACTGCAGAAGTGACATGCAATGCCCAAGGTTGAGCCTTGAGAGATCTGCAGGGTCTGCTCTTGTGTGCTAGAAGTGCTCCTCCCTGGAACCCAGACCGTGCTCGGAGAAGCTCAAGCCATGTGGAGAAACCACATGGTCAACAGTCAGCTGAGCTTCCGGTCAACAGCCAGTGCCCACTGCCAGCCAGGCCCACTGCCAGCCAGGCCCACTGCAGCCATTTAGAAGTTCCATCCTAGTTAATACCCCAGATGACTGCAGCCCCATCAAACTCCACATGGAACAGAAGAACCATCTAGGTGAGCCCAGTCGGCCCGCAAAATTGTGAAACACAATAAAGTGTTGTTTTCTGAAGCCATGAAACTGAGCGGTGGTTTGTTATATGGCAGTAGATAACCCAGTAATCCCTGACTTGGAGTGAGGCAGCTTGTATTTACTGGAAAGTGAAACCAACACAAAATTCTGCTCATCCCTAGGAATACCAAAGTGGACAGAAATAAGACTTTCTGCCTCCCAGGCAATTCCCAAGAGAAACAGCTTAGCTGGCTGTGGGAGAATTAATAAGAACAATGCAGTAAAGTGAGACAGAGTGTGCTATGTCAGCAGTGCCACTGGCCCAGTGTGCAAAAACTATCGTGCCATTAAAGTAAGCAATCCAATTACTATAATATGTACAGAGCGAAATAATCAACTTGCAGTTTGATGAGAAGAGTATATAAAATCAGTAGCTGTAAAGAACATGGCGGAATCAATAAAGTTTATGAAAATGGAATTAGTTGTGTGTGAATGTGGGCAACAAACCCATAACACGGTCCGTACGTAGGAACTGAAGAGAGGGCCCACGGTGGTCTGGCGCCACATTCAAAATAAAGGGTTAACGAGTGTCTACCTACTGCTTGATTTATTTTAATTACGTCCAAGATGGTTGTGTTTATCCTACTGTTTTAGGTTCTGCATTTACATTTGTCATTCACCCATTTTCTCCAACCCAGCGGAGTCCTACTTATCAGGGTCTAGTTTATGCCACCACTGTGAAGCCTTCCTTTATTTCTCCTACCATTAATGAATCATTTTTCTCACTGTGTCCCAATGACACTTTTTATAAGTTGTAAAAATAGCACATACCAGTTTCGGCTTCTGGTTCCGTGAGCTTACTGGGGGAAGGCCTATGCCCAGTCAGCTTGATGAGCCTTCTTATAGGGAAGACGTGGCCCTGGGCATGTAGAAAGGCTACACAGTGGGTGTTCTAGTCAAATGGATAAATGGGTGGATGGATAGAAAGAATGGATGGGGCGTAGATTCCCCTTAGACTGTAACTTATGGAAAACTCCAAGAGCTGGAAAGATAAGAAAGGAAAGCTGAAATAATGACTTGAGAATTTCTCTCTAGGAAGGAAGGGCCTAAGCATGGGAGGGCTGTCAGAAGGAGAGGTTGGAGAGTCTGCTCTGAAGCACACCCTCTATTAATTTATATTTCACGTTCATTTGCGGTAGATTTAGGGGCAGCGCTTGAGTCTATGAATAGGCCACTCCTTGGTACAGCTACTTGCAAAAGCAGTTTAACTGGTTTTCAAAAGCTTACTGTTGGTGGCAATATTTGATGTGCCCAAAGAAGGCTACTGGGCCGGAGAACACAACTACCTGATAGTTGTTTAAAACTGCACCACTAAGGCAACAGCAAAAGAGCATCATGATTTCACACCATTAGGCTTGGGGACCATTGTAGATGGGGCCTCTGCCCCCCAGAACAGTGTTTCTCACCCCTGCCTTGGCTCTATTCCTTGGAGACACTCCTCCGTATTTTCTAAAATCTTCCTGGGTGTTTCTTTCTTTTTTTCTTTTTTTTTTTAATTTTAAGTAGGCTCCATGTTGGGAGCAACTGAGCCATCCTGGCACGCCTTCCCAGTTATTTCTAATGGGCATCAAGATTAGGAACCATCAGTTGCTCTAGAAGCTTACATTCGAATCCAGATACAATGACAAGGACCATTGTGTACAGGACACTCCGGCAACAGAATAAAAACATTGTCTGCATGTGAAAAGAGCCACATTGTATATCCATTAATTCTGCTGACATTTATTGAGTGCCTATGATATGCCAGGCCTCCTGCCAGGGGCTGGGATACAGTGATGTATAGTGCTCGTGGAGTTTATAAAAGTCTAGCTAGAGTATCAGACATTAAATAATAAACACATATATAATTACAAATTGTGATAAGTGCTGGGGAGGAAAGGACAAGATGCTATGATACAGAATAATCCAATGTAGATGGGTTGGGAGAGGAAAGGAAAGTAGGGAGCACATCCCATGTCGATTGAGACCTAAGAATACAAGTCAGTAGCACATTATTTGAGGAGGTGGAGGTTAGCATTAGGTTGAACTCATGAAATTGTTGAGATTTAACCATTTATGACCTACAAAGTGGTGATTCCCTATGGTTCAACCTGATGCTGAGTCTGAGGGGGGACCAGGGAGAGAAGGCATGGGGTGTTCTACTTCTCTCAGAGCAGAGACAGATGGCTCCAAGATGGGCAGCAACAGTGGCAAAGGGAAGAAAACTTGCAACTCCACATTATAGAAGTAGCACTCAAATCTGAGCTGTATGTTTAGTGTTTAGAATATTTTTTTTAATTTTGTCTTATTTTATTTTATTAAAAGATGTTTTACGTGTTTATTTATTTTTGAAAGAGAGAGAGAGAGACAGAGCATGAGCAGGGGAGGGGCAGAGAGAGAAGGAGACACAGAATCCAAAGCAGGCTCCAGGCTCTGAGCTGTCAGCACAGAGCCCGACGCGGGGCTCAAACTCACCAACCATGAGCTCATGATCTGAGCTGAAGTTGGATGCCCAACTGACTGAGCCACCCAGGGGCCCCTCTTTTTTTTTTTTTTTATTTTTAAATACCCACCCTTGTTCTCAAATTGTCAAATCAATATTTGGAAAAAAATCTAAACTTCCATTATCTCCCCCTGCCCCTTTCTAAAATAGAGGTGGAGAGGGCCTGTTGGTTAGAGTTTGGTTCCTGAGGTCTGTGCATTTCTGAGTGCATCAGCCAGGCCTGTCACCATGTGACCTCACAGCATATGTGGATATGAAGTGTGGGCATATGCTGGCTACTTTGCATAACAAACCATCCCGAACTCAATGGTGTAAAACAACAACCATTCATTATGCTCATGGATTCCAGGAATTGTGCATTGGAGAGAGCACAGTGGAGGTGATTCATCTCTGCTCTGTAATGTCTGGGGCCTCAGCTGGGGAGGTCTGGACTGCTAGGGGCTGGAACAGCTGGAACTGGAAGTTCCACTTCCCCAGATGGGTTCTTCACTAGCTGGTCTGGTGCCTGAGCTGGGATAAACGGAAGGGTAGCTCAGCCAGAGCTGAGGGCTGGACCACCCCTCATGGCTTGCACTTCTTCGAGTTGGTGGCTAAGTTCCCAGAGGAAGCGTCCCAAAAGGGGGCCTTTGGAGAGTGAGCATACCAAGAACACTAGGCTGAAGCTGCAATGGCCTTCTCTGACCCTGTTTCAGAAGTCACATAGCATGCATGCTGCCATATTCTATTGATAGAAGCAATCATAAGCTCACCAAGATCCAGGTAGGGGAGGGGGACACAAACCCTATTTCTCAATGAGAAGAGTGTCAAGGTCACATTGCAGAAGAGCATGGGGGATGGGAGACATTACTACCTTCATCTTTGAAAGTATATGGGGAGCCCAGGTGGCTCAGTCGGTTAAGCTTCCAACTTCAGCTCAGGTCATGATCTTGAGGTTTCTGAGTTCAAGCCCCGTGTTGGGCTCTTTGCTGACAGCTCAGAGCCTGGAGCCTGCTTCAGATTCTGTGTCTCCCTTTCTCTCTGCCCTTTCCCTGCTCACACTCTGTGTCTCTCTGATTCTCTCCCTCAAAAATAAATATTAAAACAAAAATTTTAAGATAACCTGCTGTGAAGTGATTAGACAGTAACACCCAGAGAAACTTTCGTGAGGGAGCTAACGAATAGCTTTGCACGACATTGTTGTGTCCGTACAAAGTGAAGGTGAGGGCGAGTGCACCCCTGTTACAAAAAGAAGGTACTTCACCAAAAGGAGTTTTCCAAAAGCAACTTCGTTTGCCATAGTGTACAGATAAACGTCAGGTTTTCCCAAGAGGACAAAGATGTGCACACCCAATTTAGGGACACAGAGGCCTTCTGCTGACAAAGCCAAAATTTTACAGAGCATAGAAGCGGGAAACAGAGTTTTCAAAAAAATAAAAGGCTCAGTTTGAAAAGACTTTTCCTAGAGCAAACCGTAAAAGCAGTATCTCAGATTGAGTCACCTGGAGCGAGACGCAGATGTCAAGAGTTAAGGCACCTTAAAAACTAAAGCAAAATTAAATTACTGAGACTACATCAAACTAAAAAGGTTTACACAGCAAAGAAAACCAACAACAAAATGACAAGGCAACTTACTGAATGCAAGAAGATATTTGCAAATGATATACCCAAGAAGCGGTCAATATCCAAAATACATAAAGAACTCATACAACTCAACATCCCCCAAAAATCCCATTAAAAATCCAGTCTAATTAAAAAAAATCAAGGCAGAGGACCTGGATAGGCATTTTTCATAAGAAGACACACAGATGGCCAATGGACACATGAAAAGATGCTCAACGTCACTAAAATCATCAGGGAAAAGCAAATAAAACCACAAGGAAATATCACCTTACATTTGTCAGAATAACTAAAACAAATAAGACAAGCAATAACAAGTGTTGGCAAAGATTTGGAGGGAAAAAAAACCCTCGTGCCCTGCTGGTGGGAATAAAAATTGGTGCAGTCACTGTGGAAAACAATAAGTTCCTCAAAAAATTAAAGATAGAAATGGGATACGATTCAGGGCGTCTGGGTGGCTCAGTCAGTTAAGCATCTGACTCTTGGTTTCAGCTTAGGTCACAATCTCATGGTTTGTGGGTTCCAATCCCATATCAGACTCTGTGCTGGTAGTGCAGAGCCTGCTTGTGATTCTCCCTCTCTTTGCCCCTCATCTGTGCTCTCTCCCTCTCTCTCTCTCTCAAGACAAATAAGGGGCGCCTAGGTGGCTCAGTCAGTTGAGTGTCCGACTTCGGCTCAGGTCATGATCTCACGGTTCGTGGGTTTGAGCCCCACGTCAGGCTCTGTGCTGACAGCTCAGAGCCTGGAGCCTGCTTCGGATTCTGTGTCTCCCTCTCTCTCTCTGACCCTCCCCTGCTCGCACTGTCTCTCTCTCTCAAAAATAAATAAAAGACATTAAAAAAAGACAAATAAATAAACTGAAAAAACAAAAGAAATAGCATATGATTCAGTAATTCCACTGCTGGGTATCTACCCAAAGAAAACGAAAACACTAATTCAAAAAGATACATGCACCCCTATGTTTATTGTGGCATTATTTACAATAAAGAAGACATAGGAGCAAGTCAAGTGTCCACTGATAGACAAATGGATAAAGATGGGGGAATATTATGAAGCCAATAAAAAGGTTCAGATCTTGCCACTTGTGATAACATGGATAGACCTAGAGAGTATGATGCTAAGTGAAATAAGACTGAGAAATGCCATACGATTTCATTCATGTAGAATCTAAAAGACAAAATGAAAAAAAGAAGCAGAATCAGACCTAAAAATCAGAGGAAAAACTGACAGTTGCCAGAGGGAAGTGGGGGGTGGGTGAGATAGGTGAAAGGGATTAAAAGATATGAACTTCCAGTTCATGGGGATGAAAAACATAGCATAGAGAATATAGTCAAAAATATTGTAATAACTTTGTATGACAACACTTACTGTGGTGAGCACTGCAAAATGCATGGAATTGCCAAATTGCCATGTTGTACACTTGAAACTAATGTAATATTGTATATCACTATACTTCAGTATGAAGGAAGGAAGGAAGGAAGGAAGGAAGGAAGGAAGGAAGGAAGGAAGGAAGGAAGGAAGGGGAGAGGGAGGGAAGGAGGGAGGAAGAAAGAACATACATGTTTTTGATCCAGCAATCTAATACTAGGATTTTAACCCACAGGTATAATCACAGTACATGTATTTTACCCAGAGAAATATACACAAGGATATTCTCTACAGTTTGCTTCTAATTTCAAAAGATTAGGAACGATGCAATTGTTCATCAGCAGGGGACTGGTTAGATTATGGCATGCAGAATGAGGTGGATTATTCTGACGTGGAACAAGCTCCAAGATAAAGTGTTGAGTGAAAAAAAAATCAGTGGGGTGCCTGGGTGGCTCATTCGGTTAACCATCTGACTTTGGCTCAGGTCATGATCTCAATGTTTGTGAGTTTGAGCCCCGTGTCTGGCTTTGTGCTGACAGCTCAGAGCCTGGAGCCTGCTTCAGATTCTGTGTCTCCCTCTCTCTCTTCTCCTTTCCCACGTGCACTGTGTCTCTCGAAATGAATAAACGTTTTTAAAAAAATCGGTATGCACACTGTTTCCAGCATACCACCTGTTCTGGTTTGGAAAGGATACTACACACATACATGTGTCCACAGGCAGACAGACATATATACATGCTGGTACGTATGTAGACTAACTCTAAAAGGATGCAGAAAAACTGGTAACGGTGGTTGCTCCTTGTGCGGGGGACAGGGTGAGCAAAGAGCTCAAGAGTAGATGGTGGTGGCTAGAAGAAGGGAGCCTACTCTTCATGGACGCTTCCCTGGACATTTTCAGTTTCTAACTATGTGCATGTATTACTCAGTAAAATTAATTAATTAAAAACCCAATACAATACATACACATAAAGGAAACATGCTATATACAATTCAGTGATACATTGGGGGGCTGAAGGAATAATGTGAATACATTAGTAAAAATTGAATATGCAGGGGTCACATCTCTAATGAGTGTATAGTTATGATTTATGGGCATGTGGAAGAAATTGGAGGGGAGGGATGATCTACATGAAGGTGGGCTTACAGGGTGGACATTTCCTTGGTTTTCCTCAGCCAGGGCCTCTGTCTGGGTGCCTTGGCCAACCAACCACATCGAAGAGCATTCTCCCCCCTGGCATCTAGATGTGAGTTTTAAGATGCAGAGCATCAAACTCTGATGTGTCCCATTCATTCTTTTCAAGGATGTCAGTTACTCACATATTTTTAGTACTATCTTAAGGACACAGAAGGAGAAAGGGGATAGTAAGAGGGGTTGGGGGAAGACTGGCAAATATTTGGGAAGTCATGGCCTTGACTGGAGAGCCAGAGAGGTTTCTGTGTGACCCTCAGTGTCCCGTCTAGCTGGTCAGTCAATGCGGGTTCCTGAACCTGAGGGAGGGAGTAAGAATAGGGCAGGAAGGGAGCACAGAGAGTGGAGGCAAAACAAGGTTTCCGGTCAAGCCGCTCTGCCTCTTTATTGAGAGACCAAGCATGTCTTATAAAGGGTAGAAGGCGGGCAGTTGACGTGAGTTAGTTGCTACGAAACAAGGGCGGGGACTGCAGCGTCAGCACGCCCGCTGGAGAGGCTAACAAGGCAGGCTTGGGAGGTAAACAAGAAGGCCTCAGCTGAAGGTGATAATGCAGCTCAGCTGTGCGGGTGGCTGATCTTGCAGGCCAAAGCACTTGTCTTTTCTTCTGGCAGCTCCTCACACCTCAGAAGCAGGGGTTACTCTCCACACACCCCCAAACATTCCCTGTTATCCCTGAAGGGGAAGGTTGGCCAGGCAGAAGTGACCTCTGCACTGCAGGGGGGTTGGGGGCTCTGTGAGCTCCCCCATCAGGCTGTGCCTAGTACAATTCAAGCTGAGCCTGGGTCCCGGAGCCGAACAGAAATGGCCAGCCTTCCCATGAGCCTCCACAGCCTCCAAGACCACACTGCATCCTGAGTGTCAGGCCTCCTGGTGACCCTTTGACGAAGCCACAGCCCTGGACCCCTTCCCTGTTGGAAGTCACTCTGATGGTCGGAGTCGGCATCCCCATGGCATGGGGCAGTCCCCATGCTGAAGGCTGGTCCCCTAAAGGACAGTGGCTAGATCCTGAGTCAGGCAAAGTGAAAGCACAGGCCTCTCAATCTTGATGTGTGAAGGCTGGTTGAGTGAAGAGGCCCTTGACCGAAATCCTGTGGGGATGGATTCCATCGCGGCGCCTCCAGCATTATTTTCAGGCTTCCCACACAGGTCAAGATCACCACCAACCACACATGTGTGAGCCAGAGAAGATCAGGGAAATAAAGACCCGAACAGAGCAGCAGGCCACTAAAAAGGTGATAAAATCCAGCCCCTCAGATGTCTTTGGGGACTGGTTTCATCTGGTTGATACTCACATGGCCGGAGTCCTACAGATGACTACGGGCCTGTCTTACCTCTGAACCCCACTCCATGCTCGGATTCAGACATGGCATTGTGGCCCAGAAGGGACACATCTGCTGTAAAGCTATTTTTAAAGGAAGAGTTTTTCTTTTAATAAGAAGCTTGTAATTTTTGCCCGACCCCTGACTACCATGGAAGGCCATCCAGGCCACTGTTCTCCTGGTCTCAGAAGTGTGGATGAGACCTAATTTGCCAGCACTTTCTGTGTGCCAGGCCCCTGCCTGCTGAAGGGTATCTGGTCACCTAATACAACCCCCTTTGAAGTGTACTCTATTCTTAGCCCCATTTTACAGAGGAGACAGGTTTGAAGAGGCAAAGCAAATCACCTAAAGTCACCTGGACAGTGTGACTCTGTCACTCATAAACGTCAGGTTCGTTTAGTCATTAAAGAAAAACAAGCCATGTCCAAAGTTAAAAAATCCAAGATTCCATTTCATGACCCCCCCCCTCAAAGTCCTGCTTTTGAAATCGGGGACATGCCCTGCAATGCAAGCTGCGCAAGGGGACAGAGTTCAGGGACACAATCCTGGCGGCCAAGGGCAGCATCCTGGGGCAGGCAGGGAGAGGGCACGGCCGCCCTGAGGGGGGCACCTTTTCCTTGCGCCTCCGTAAGAGGTGCGCTCTCGGTGAGAAGTGGCTTTTTCAGGGCAGACCGGGGCTGTGCCTTTAGGTAAGGGGCTAAGCAGCCTGATCCTAGAGGTGGGTGTGCCCTGGCAGCGCGTCCGCTCTGGCTTGAGACACCCCGGTCCTCCAGGTCCCCAGGTCCCCAGGTCCCCAGGTCCCAGCATGCAGGCCAGAGCGTCCCCACCTCGGTTGGGTCCCCTGCCTGGGACAGTCTGGAATGCACAGGTCTCGGTGCCGCCAGCTCTGCTCAGTCCCCACGGCACCTTCCCTTGGCAGGGAGACTGCCTGCTTCCACCAGTCTCTAATGAGGCCCCTACCTGCTTTAACAAGAGCCAGTGCTGGCCCGCTGCTCCAGGAGTCTTTACAGATCTCTGCTCTGAAATCCCTGGAGAGAGAAAGGCTCCCTCAACGTCTTTCTTCCTCACCTTTAAAGGGGGTCCCGTCTAACATCTCCGTTCCCACCCCCCCACTCCTTGCCTACAGCCAAGGCAAGGCATGCTTTGCAATCCCTTTAATTAACAGTTTGTTTTTATTTTTCAATATTTGGTGGTCGATTTAGTTTAAGGTCCTCGGGGAATTTACACGGATTAAACAAGAGCCGCTGGCACGTGGAGAGTGTTTGGGCAGAGTTCCCTTCCTCTCTCTTTTTAATTGGTAGCTGCACAATCTGTAACAAGGTGAGTCTAATTCCATTCTGCTGAGAGAGGAAGAAAGTTTTATCTTTATTATCCTTCCAAGAATATCTAGCAAATTGGCAGGGTTGGGTTTTTTTTTTTTTCTTAATAAAATGAAAAGGAGAAAAAGCCCAGTTTCTGTCTGTTTCTGAAGAATCACCATGTGTGGGCATCAAATGAGGGCATTTGATGGCTGTGATGTGTCTCTTTCATTCAAACCCTGCCCTGCTGCAGAGCCCGATGCTGCTACCTGTTCTACCCAGTCCAGCCCGGGTTGGCTGTCCCTTCTCCCCCCATCCCAAAGCCAGCTTGGTCCTGCTCCACTTGGCAGTGGGTAATACCGTCTCCCCTCCGGCCACTCCGAGAAGCCTCCAGTCAGTTCTCTGCTTCCCAGCACCTCCTCCATAAAAAGTTTCCTCACCTACTGGACCAACTATCTGCTTTGGGGGCATCCCTCAAGCTTCACCTCCTCCATGAAGCTCTCCCTAACACAAACTCACAAGATTTCTTTTCTGTGAATTCCATGCAATCCTTCACCGTTGAGCATAATTAGCCAGGTGTGACCACAGCAGCAGGGACAGCAAGCTTCAAGCTGTCGTAGACACAGACTGTGGGTGCACTGTTAAAACTACTTTTACATATCCCCAATTCTTTTATACCGGTCCGTTGAAAAGCAACTAGATACAGCCTTAATGGAAGGCAATTTGGTAGTATGAATCAAAAAACTTAATATTTTGTCAGCCCTTTGACCCACCAATTATACCTCTAGGAAAATATCCCCAGGAAAAAAACACGTGGGAAGGAATGCTCATAAGAATTACTTATTACTTCTAAAACTTGGAAACAATCCAAATGTCCAACTATAGAAAATGGCTAAATAAATTATAGAGCAGTTATACAGTGGACTAGTCTGGGGTCATTACAAATACGATATAATAATACTTAATGACAGGGAAGGTTATTCAGGGTTGTATTGTTAAATTTTTAAAAAGGCTTCAAATTAATGGCAAATTTACTTTTAATCATCTAGCTGAAGTTTAGAAGATCTGGAAAGATAAACAGACAAGTCATAAAATTAAAAGGCAGAGATTCCTTGATGCTCCCTTCTCCACACATTAGACAATAATTTTTAGGGGCGCCTGGGTGGCTCAGTTGGTTGAGCATCTGACTTTGGGTCACAGTTCGTGAGCCTGAGCCCCGTGTCGGGCTCTGTGCCAACAGCTCAGAGCCTGGAGCCTGCTTCGGATTCTGTGTCTCCCTCTCTCTCTGCCCTCCTCAACTCGTGTTCTCCTTCTCTCTATAAAAAATAAACAGTAAAAAAATTTTAAGATACAGATAAGCAAAATAAAAATTAACCAGATTGCTTCCACCACTTACAACCACAGTTAACATTTTGACGGACACGCCCTGTCTTTTCAATGTGTGTGCACGGGCACATGGGGCTGATTGCGTGTATCACCGATACACGTTACACTGTGCATCTTTGTGACTATAATATACATCTTTGACTTATCAAACTCTAATTTTTCTCTGTATTTTACACTGATTTGATAATACAAAAACCTTAGTACATTAATGTACCCCTGCTCCCCCTTTCCTGAATTTACATGACATTCTTGCCATGCATTTTAATTCTATACGTATTATAAATTCCATGAAGCGTATCACAATCAAGTTTATGTTTCCTACATAAACTACATTGCTCTCATTTCCTCATTTCCAGTGCTCTTTCCCTTATTTCTTATTTCCTCTGCTCTTTATTCCTTTCTTCATCTCTTGTTTCCATGAGATCACTTTCCTTCTCTGTAAAGAACACTCTTTACTTACTTCCTTTTGTACATGTGTGCTGGTGACATGTCCATCAATTTTTGGCTGACAAGTTTTTATTTCCCCTTCATTTTTGAAGGATATTTTCACTGAGAATAGGATTCTAAGGTGGCAGTGACTTTTTTCTTACCAATTCTATGAAAATATTTTGAATAGTTTTACTCTTATGTGCCTAGTTCTGGGGTTTGTTTTGTTCTGTTTTGTTTATTATTCCTGCTTGGAGTTTGTAGTGATTCTTGAATCTGTGGCTTGATCATCTTTCATCAGTTTTTCCAAGTTCCCAGCTACTATCCTTTTAATGTTGCTTCTGCCCAGTTTTTCTCCTCTACTTTTGTGATTCTAATTAGGCATTATGTTAGATTTTCTCATAGAATATCTGTGTCTCTTATTCTTTCTTCTGGTTTGTTTGTTTAAATCAAAATAAATAAATAAACAAACATAAAAATATAAAAAACAAAATACCATTTCAAATATTTTTTCGTGATCTGTCAGTTCACTAATTTTCTATTCGGCTCTAATCTTCTAGTAAGCCCACCCAATGAGTTCTTCATTAGGGTTGCTGAAATATTCAGTTCTAGTTTTCTTTTGATTTTTCTCTGCCAAAATTCTCACTTTTATCTTTTATATCTTTGAACATATCAAACATGGTTATAGTAAAGTCTTTCTTAATATCTCCATGGTCTGGATTCCCTGGAGGTGTGTTTCTTTTAATTTATATTTGTATATTTTCTTCCCTCGAGTGCCTGGTTATTTTTGATTGAGAGCCTGAAACTGGGTAAGAAAAATTGTAGAAAAATTTGAAGTTTAAGATGATGTTATTCCACTGGGGTACCCGGTGGCTTAGTTAGTCGAATGTCCGAGTCTTGATTTCAGCTCAGGTTATGATCCCGGGGTCATGGGCTCGAGTCCCGCATAGGGCTCTGCACTGATTGTGAAGCCTGTTTAAGATTCTCTCTCCCCACTCCTCTGCCCCTCCCCCGACTTGTCCACTTGTGCTGTCTCTCTCTCTCTCTCTCTCTCTCTGAAAAAAAAAGTTGCTGTTATTCCTTCAGAAAGGATTTATCTTTGCCTCTGGATGATAACTAGGGATATCAGATATCTATAATCCTGTTAATCCAAATCCATGAGAGGATTTGAAGCTGGGTTTCGGACTGTTTGAGACTTAGTTTACTTCTGGTCATCTTTACTCCCAGGATACAGATATTTAAGGGTATCATCCAAATTATTGAAGACTTACTGGGCTCTCTTACCCGAAGAACCGTTAAGACTCCAATTTTTGCCTCCCTATGCCTTTCAAGAGTAGCAGAGCCCTGTTTAGCTTCTTGACCTCTCATCCATTTCTTCTGCATTTAGCAGAAGTGACCCTTGGGCACCTGGGTGGCTCAGTCGGTTAAGCGGCCAGCTTCGGCTCAGGTCATGATCTCACGGTTCATTCGAGCCGTGCGTCGGACTCTCTGCTGACAGCTAGCTCAGAGCCTGGAGCCTGCTTTGGATTCTGTATCTCCCTCTCTCTCTCTGGCCCTCCCCTGCTCACGCTCTCTCTGTCTCTCAAAAATAAAAAAAAAAATAAAATAAAAAAAAAGGAAGTGACCCTTAGACCACTGAGTTTCCTTCCATTGCTCTGGGTTCTATCTTCTTCCAAGTCTTACCTGGTCATTCTTTCCTGCCTTATTAGCTCTCTAATGTCTTCAGGCAGATTTTTACAAATGATTTTGTCCAGCTTTTCTAATTGCCCTCAACAAGTATGGTGATCCACATTTCCTAGTATGCCACTGCTGAAAGTAGAAATCTGATGCCCATTATGAAACTCCATTTCTAGAGGACTCCTCTATTTTTTACCCATGTTATTGGATAAATAATGGTCACTGTCCATTTCTTATCATTATTATTGAATTGGTTGTTCTTTGTTTCTTTGCATCTAAGAGAGCGACCAACAAAAGGGGCAGAAAATTACTCCTGTCTGGGATGGATGTAGTGGTAGATAAATGTTCGAGGATTTTTTCTTCTCTAGTTCATCTACTTTCCCCCACTTTCCTGGTCAGAAACCGATCTGTGCTATTGCCTGGCAAGCCAAGGCCCCAGGACAGACCACACTATCTCTTCCTCCCTGAGGTCTGATTCGAGGGGCAAAAGCCTGTAGTGACCCAGGACTACTGTTCTAATTCTAATGCATTGCGGCTGTGAAGAAGAAGGAAAACACAGTCTGCAATTCCACACAGCAAATCCCCGGGAAATAAAGCTGAAGCATCCGCAAGATAATATTTTAATTTGCCTTTGCCTGCGTCTCATTTGTATTGGTGAGAGTTGCAGCTCCCAGCCCCGTTGCTGTCAGCGACATACACAGTTTTGTTGGTAGTGCTGAATTTCCCAGCTACCACAAAGAGGATCTAATGTTTCTTTTTCAAAGGTCAAGTCTATCACAGTTATTATTTTCCTGTTTGAGCTCATTTTAAGAACAGCCTTTGGAAGGAGGGAGGACGAGGTGGCATTCTATAGCAGTATGTCCCTCTCCAGGGCTCCTGATGAACAGAAGTGGAGGCTGGGAGGTGGTCTTCCAAGAGGCAGCAATGCCAGCGACCTCAGGGCACCGAGCTTCTTGGGCTCTGGCTTCCTAGAAAGTATCAGAAGCAAGGGCTACTGATACTTGTGCCCCATAAAGCCTGCATGAGCTAGTGACATTCAGACACCCGACTGACTGGTATGTGCCATAGAACATTTCGAGAACAGGGGGTGTCTAAGTCTGTCAGAGAGGGCTCCGTTCTAGTCCTATCACATCCCCTCCATCTTTCTATGCAAGGCAGACCCTCCAGGCTCCAAGTGCACATGGATGTACCATCTCCCCACCTTGGCTTGCACAGGATTTTTAAAACACTACCCCCCACCCCAGGCGAGTTCTTGGTAGCTCTTCCTCCACCCTGACTTGCCTTCCACACCCAGGAGATCTAAAGTAAAGGATCCAGGAGAGTGAACTTTAGAAACTCAATTCCATTTAAATCACCTTTAATGAATTCTTAGGGCTGAGGTTATAGGAAATATCCAGGGCAATTTCTGAAATGCCAATAGTCTTAAAATACAGTAACCTCAAGATGTCTGTCATATGCTTTTTTGGGGGAAAAAATGATCCATGTTTATGAATCCATTTTAGACAAATAAATAAACAACACATTTACATATAATGAAATTATGGCATATACATTTAAAAAATCTGAAAGGACATACAAGATGCTGTTAATAAAATTAGGAAGGGAGGACTTAGTTTTTTTACTTTACATACTTTGTTTTTTGTGGGGGTTTTTATATTTTACATTTCTTAAGTAATCTTTATGCCCAATGTGGGACTTGAA
The DNA here is from genome assembly GCF_006229205.1 of Suricata suricatta. Taxonomy (NCBI): domain Eukaryota; kingdom Metazoa; phylum Chordata; class Mammalia; order Carnivora; family Herpestidae; genus Suricata; species Suricata suricatta. The sequence continues at coordinate 47,690,590 of NC_043701.1, read as the reverse complement.
CTTACAACCCCAAGATCAATAGTCACATGTTCTACTGTCTAAACCAGGCAAGTGCCCCTGTATACTTTTTCTTTTTTCTTACAAGTAAGACTTAGTTTTTACTAAAGACTAAAAAATCTTTAAGTAGAGGCTCTAGAAGAGTTTTATGAAAAATAAAATTATAAGATATACTGGAATGTTCAGAATTTTAAGTTAGATTTAAAATTCTGTTCTGCCCTTTTGCAGTGCTGGTGGGAATGCAAACTGGTGCAGCCACTCTGGAAAAGTGGAGGTTCCTCAAAAAATAAAAAAATAAAACTGCCCTAAGGTCCAGCAATTGTACTACTAGGAATTTATCCAAAGGATACAAAATGCCAATTCAAAGGGGCACATGCACCCCAATGTGTATAGCAGCACTATCGACAATAGCCAAAGTATGGAAAGTGCCCAAATGTCCTTTGACGGATGAATGGATAAAGAAGATCTACCAGCAGTCAAAAAGAATGAAATCTTGACATTTGCAACAACATGGATGGAACTAGAGTGTATTATGCTAAGCGAAATAAGTCAGTCAGAGAAAGACAAATATCATATGATTTCACTCCTATGTGGAATTTAAGATACAAAATGGATGAACATAAGGGAAGAGAAGAAAAAATAATATAAAAACAGGGAGACAAACCATAAGAGACTCTTCAATAAGAGACTCATAGAACAAACTGAGGGTTGCTGGCGGGATGTTTAGTGGGGAGATGGGGTAAAGGGGTGAGGGACATTAAGGAGGTGCTTGTTGGGATGAGCACTGGGTGTTATATGTAAGTGATGATTTACTAAATTCTATTCCTGACATTATTATTACACTATATGTTAACTAACTTGGATTTAAATTTAAACAATATACACAAAATTCTGTTCTGTAATGGATTCATTTTTCACTCCTTGCACATATTTTTGAAAATCATAGTACTTAGCATTTTATCACTAGGTGATTTTTAGAGTTAAAACAGATTGGGTTGGGAAACGGAATTGAGAGCAGGAAAGAACCATGAAAAAAAAACCAAAATGCTAGAAGACAAGGTCCTGTGCTTAAATTTAATTAATTTATTCATCTTATCTATCCATTCATCCATCCATCCATCAATTCTCTTATTGAATATATACTCACTAGATACTACGTGTAGGAGCCTATGCTAAGTAGGATAAAGAGATTCAGGGGATAAAGAGATTTTTAAAAATTACTCCTACTGGTAAGAGGTTTATAACCTACCAGATTGCACTGTCATGGCCCTAAAATATTTGTAGTGAGTTGTGGACATAGTAATGCCCTTCCCAGGTGCTCTTTCAACAAAAGATCTGTTGTACCAGCTGCTGGGAGCATTAGGCAGGCAGCCTTCAGTTGTCAGCCCCTTTGGGGATTGCCTCAGCTCCAGAGACCCGTCTCACCCAAGGTCTGGCCCATTCCCAGGTGGCCAACATCCAATAACCAGTTGATGCAGGAGTATAAAAGCCCAGAAATCTTAGCCCAACTCAGGAGCACTGTGAGGTCACATGCTGGTTCCAGAGCTCCCTGTGGAACTGGCTGATCTATTGCTGGGCCTGCATCACTGCTTGGCTTCTCGCTGTGTCCACTAGACCCCCTCCCCATGTTCTGCAAGGGTTGATACAAAAGGCACCCCCAAATGAATAGTCTACACACTAAACTCATCTCAATGTCTGCTTCCTAGGAAACCCAACCTGAGACACACTAGACCTTGAAAATCTAATGTTTACAAAAATGCTAGAATAAGTCAGGTTCATCTACTTCTTGGCATTAGTCTAGCCAGGATATAGAAGCATTAGACTTGGCATTAGTGATAGCACAGGGGTTGGCCTTTTAAAGGGCCAGTGAAGGGCCAGATAGTAGGGCTTTGCTGACACATAAAATTCCTGTTGCATATTCTTCCCTGTGTGTGCATATGTGTGTGTGAGTTCACAGCACTTTAAAATGTAAAGCTCATTTTTTTTTTTAGGTTTATTTATTTTGAGAGAGAAAGAGCACACAGGGGAGGGGCAGAGAGAGAGGGAGACGGAATCTCAAGCAGACTCTGCTGCAAGCATAGAGTCTGACACGGGGCCCGAACCCACAAAACAGTGAGATCATGACCTGAGCCGACACCAAGAGTTGGACACTTAACTGACTGAGCCAGCCAGATATCTCTATGAAGACCATTCTTAGCTCACTGGCAGTAGAAAAACAGGCTGCAGGCCAATAGGCTGTAGTTTACTGATCCTGGTGTAGAGTATGAAGTAGATTTGTCCATGGGTCTTTCATATTTCTACACAGCTAGCAAAGCAGAGCTGCTGAATGACACTGTTCCATACTACCTTTTTAAAGGATTTTGTAATGTATTACAGCCTCTGAAGACAGAATATCTTTTTCCGTAAAAGAGCTTAGGCATGCTTTCTGCTCACTGCAAAAGATTCAGGTCCTCTAATCTTAGGGTTCCTTTCCTGTAACTCGACCCACTACATGTACAAGTGTCAACTGGCCCTCTTCATGTTGCCCTGTGGGGATTAAGGTTCAGGAAACTGGTACAAGATTGCTTCTCAGCCTTTTGGCTAAGATCAAGTGAGGAAACTGGTACAAGAAAATGTTGATACTCTGGCTATTGCTATTCTATACACAAAAAACCAACAAACCTTTGTCTCTGACTCCGGAGTATCACGTCTATGGCCAGCCACCATGAAATTGTGGTAGGCTCATTTGTTAGCCTGCAAGTAGAATAAAACTGCAGACCCTTCACAGTTCTTGATATCTGGGGTTCAGATTCTTTCTCCATCACTAATAGGCTGTGTGATGCTGAGCAAGTTGGACAACTTCTCTGAGCCTATTTTCTTGTCTGTAGAACAGGTATGGTGATGCCAATAACAGCCTCTGTCTCACAGGGCTCCTGTGAGGATCACATTAGGTAAAAGAGCCCCTCCATAATATATTATAAAAGCTTGATAAAAAGGAGCTCTCTTAATTATTATTAAGGATTATTAGGTGGCCTAATTCCCAGGAAGGCTCAGAGATAGGGATGGGGACCATATCGGGGGACTGACTACTCAAAAACTCTTAACAGATGACTGCATGTCAGGCCTGCCCCCTTGCACAGACTCTGCAATGTCTTCCAAGCAAGTTGCATTTCCTTCCCAGTTCATGTGACAGCAACTGAGCCTCAAAGTGTGGCCACCAGACCTGCAGCTGAAGCATCACCAGAGAATGAATCAGAAATGCAAATTCCTGGCCTCAACCCAGAACTTCTCCATTGGAAATTTAGGGGTGGGACCCAGCGGTTGGTTTTAACAAACCCTCCAGGTGATGGGGATGCAGCTAAAACTTGAGCACCACTGCCTCAGAGCATCCGACTCCTCCCTGTCAAATATCAGTTCTGCCTCGCAGCCAGAACTCACTCACACCCACCAGAGCCCCAACGGTCCTGAGATTTCCAATGAGCTACTGTGCCTTTCAGGTGAATTTCACCGCTTCTGTGTAATTCAGACACCATCCAATGACATGTTCTTTTTTTTTTTTTAATGTTTGCTTATTTTTGAGAGAGAGACAGAGACTGAGCAGGGGAGGGGCAAAAAGAGAGGGAGACAGAATCTGAAGCAGGCTTCAGACTCTGAGCTGCCAGCACAGAGCAAGATGTGGGGCTTGAACCCACGAACCGTGCGATCATGACCTGAGCTGAAGTGGGATACTTAACTAATTGAGCCATCCAGGCGCTCCTCCAATGACATATTCGAAGCACAAAATTAAAGAATCATACATGCTTCAAGGTCAAGGGCTTCCTGTGAGCAGACAACAAACTCAGGCTTGAACAGGTGTAAACCTCTAGGTACTCATTTTTCCCCCTTTGAAAGCTCATTAACAAACTTCTCCATGTGTTATTATGAGAGATAGCCCAGGCCCCTTTGGTAAATATAAAAATCTCAAAACTTTTCTGAAAATGTTTGAATTATAAAGATCTTGACTTAAATAACAAAATTTAAAAAAAACACGTGTTATTTGTAAAATGTAGGGCTGTAAATACACAGAAAAGAAATACTTTACTTAAAGTGCCAAGTGTCTCTCTACTGCCAATTAAAGAAATGGAGGGCCTGGGAGGTTGGCACAATGCCTGAGAGACCAGCAGCTAATTGGTGGCATCGGGGGCTCCCACCAGTGTCTGCTGGACCCTGAGGCCTGTGTTCTCCGTGCAAGGTCCTAGCTGTTCCTTTGTTAGCCGGTCTCCAGCCAGGCTGAACTAGAATCACCTGGAGAAGCTTTAACAAATATGGCTGCCCAGGCCACACCCCAGACTAATTCAGTAAGCAACCCCAGTGATGGGTCTGGGCATACACATTAAAAAAAAAAGAAAATCTCCTCATGTGGTTCTCATGCGCAGAAGAGTGCCCTTTCCCTGGTGTGAGGGCTCTTGGCAAAGCCTGTTCCTTCTAGGCCTCCTCGTCTTGCGCCCTTCAGCCGATGGGGGTGGGTGTGGAGGGGGCTCACAGGAGCCAGGGTCTGCTTCTGCTCTTCCCCACGCTCACAGCCAGCTCACTGGCTTCCTAGGTGTCTGGGAAGCTGCCAGTCCTGGGTCTGCCTGCTCTGGCCGCTGGCCCTGGAACAGAAGACTCGTGTCCCTCCACTGCTGATGGCACTCTTAGACTGGCACTTGCGGGAACACCGTGTGGCTTAATATGTCTGCCAAGAAGGTGATCAGTAAAAATAGAACCTGCCCAAGAAGAGAAAGAGCAGGGATGCCCATGGTGGAGGCTGGAGGGCTGGAGGCTTATGGTTAGAGAGAGGCCCCATCTGGGCTTCTTTCCAGGTCTCCTCTGGAACCAGAGCCGCCACCCTGGGTCCGGTACAGTTATTCTCCTCTTGGTGCCAAGGGGGGCTGAGTGGTGGGCTCCTGGCCGACTGTGGGGCCACACTTATTCAAGCGCTGATTATCTAGCAGGGCTCCTGGGCTGCTCCCTCCTCCATCTCCTCTACAGCCCACCTTTTGGTCATTTCGCTGCTCATTAGCACCTCCTCCAGAAGGTGACCTGGTTAGGGGGAGGAGGTGAAACTCAAACCCAGCAATTCTCTGGCCTGTTTGCAGCTCTTATAAAGGCCTTGATGAACGAGCAGGTTAATGCGGTTGGCTAAACCTGGAGCCTCTGGCATCCCCATCGTCGGAGGGCTTGGCATTTACTGGGCACCTACTGTAATCACCAGAGCAGCAACTGAAGGCTGGTGTGGTGCTCAGGAGTTAGAGAAGCTCTGCAGAAGACGTGAAGCCAGGGGCGCCTGGGTGGCTCAGTTGGTTAAGAGTCTGGCTTCAGCTCAGGTCATGATCTCACTGTTTGTGGGTTTGAGCCCCGCATTCAGCTCTGTGCTGACAGCTCAAAGCCTGGAGCCTGCTTCAGTTTCTGTATCTCCCCCTCTCTCTAACCCTCCCCTGCTCCTGCTGTCTCTCTCTCTCTGTCTCTCAAAAATAAATTAAAAAAAAAAAAAGATGTGAAGCCAGGAGGTCCTCCAGTCTGTGAGGTGGGCACATTCTTGTTGTATTTTACAAATGCAGAAGCTGAGGCTGCGACAGATGAGTGACTATTCAAGACCACACGAACCACAGCAAGTCTACCAGGAATGTGAATTACGACAGAAGTCAGAATCAGAAGTCTCTGATTTTCTACCTGACACACTCAGCATGAGGTTTTCAAGTCTCCATTCTCAAGGGACTTCTGACCCAAACTGAAAGGAATGGCATTTTTCTTTCCCTAGAGAGACAGAGAGAGCAGGGAAGGGGGTAGAGGGAGAAAGAGAGAGAATCCCAAACAGGCTCCACGTTCGCCAGAGAGCCCGACTAGGGGTTTCAATCCCATGACCCCGGGATCATGACCTGACCTGAAATCAAGAATCAGACGCTTAACTGGCTGAGCCACCCAGGTGCCCCTGGAATGGCATCTTTGAATTAAAAAAAAAAAAAGAAAAAAGAAAAGCAAACCACAAAAACAAAAGGGGAAGTGGCATGTAAGAGTCACTGAGAGGAGGAGAGCCCCCACCAGGTGGGAGAATGAAGAGGGGTCCTGCGGGAGGGGGGCATGGGCAGACCAAGGGTGCACCTGGAAAGGGGTCAGTGACCATCAGTGGAGACCGGAAGCAGGGGCCGGAGTGGTGGGGCCGGACAGAGTCAGGAAGGGGCGAGGGACTTGGGCTGGGCCGTGCAGTGGAAGTACAGTGCAGTGAAAATACCCGGCTTGTGACTGTGCTCCATGAAAGCCAAAGTGGAAACCTGTGTGGGGTAGGCCTGAGGGGGGGGGGGGGGCGTCGCCATAACCCAGGCTGAGCCAGGAGGGAGAAAGTGGCAGGAAAGGGGGGCCTGGCTGGCAGAGAGAAGGCACGCAAACCAAATCATCCCCTTTCCAGAGCTGTAACCGACGCTCGGCTGCGCCAGTAAAACAAGGCCATGAGGCTCCCATAATGTTAGGTTACCTTGTTGCAGCATCGGATGATTTGTTTTCGGTCCCCAGACGGCTGAGATATCTTCTCTGGATTCACAATTTTTCCTAGAAATACTCAAACTCTTACAATTCTTAAAGATGTTAAATCCTTCCATATTAATGTTTAAGCACTCATATTTTCTCTAGCAATTTCTTCCAGGCTTCATGAACTCAGCTGTGCATTGGGCTCTTTGAAGAGAAGTGAGGGCGTGTTTTCTAAATAATCCCCCAGCAAACGTCAGCCAGTGGGGCCTTCTCTGCCCAGGCTCCCACGTACGTAGTTCTGCATCTTAACGTGGGTAAGTCTCTAAAACTGGCCCACAGAACGCCTTAAAATGAATGTTCCGTTCCCCACACCCACCTCTCCTTTTTTCCTACCCTGGAATAGGTCTGGCAATAAATGAATTTAGAAACACTTTCTATTTCCTTGGCTCAAACTGACATTGGCTTTGGGAAGTGCTTTTTCCCAAGTGTATTCAGAATTTCATGCTGCGGTTCTTATAAGCTGTGATGAGATTTATGAGTGGCCAGGAACCTGTCTCGGGGCTCTCTGCCTGCTTGCCAATTCAAGGGCAGCCTTCATGCAGACCACTTGCCCATCCCTGCCCCTGGCTGACCCAAGAGCCCAGTCCATAGGCTGGCCAGTGATCTATGGGCGCCTGGGAGAAAACAGTGTATTGGGCCAGATTCTAGTTCCTGGATATGATGGGAGGGGCCCATGATGGGCCAAGTAGAAGCCAAGGTTATGAGGCAGCAGTAGCAAGGGGTGGCTTGTCCCTGGTGCTGCCTCTGACCTTGCTTTCAGATTCCAGATCAGGTCCATGTACATCCCTTCAGTAAACCCTCTGCTTCTTGAGGTGCCCCTAGTCTTTTGTTGTTTTGCTCCCAAAGAACATCTGTTCAAACTAAAAACTTGCCAATAATACCCTTACACAGCATGAGCCATGCTCAGCTCTGAGCTCTTCCCAGATCTCAACGTGAGACAGAATTCTCTGGCAAGCCTGTGATTCTGCAGATCCTGATTCAGCAGGTCTGCACTGGGGCTGAGATTCTGAATTTCTGTCCTGCTCCTGCGTAACGATGCCACTCCTGTTGGTCCCCAGCCCACAAAAGCAAGAGGATGGGGGACCGCTGTTACATGAAAAGAAAGAAAAACCTAAACCAAACAAACCAACCCAAACTAGGTTTCCAACCTGTCCCAAAGATAGGCAGTAGAGAGGCTAAACTGGCCATCCTTTCTAGCTCTTTTCCTTTCTATGGCATTTAGAACAGAGGTGTAGGTGGTCAAAATTGAAAAACTAAAGGGGCCGCATGGGTAGCTCAGTTGGTTAAGCATTCAACTTTGGCTCAGGTCATGATGGCAGTTTGTAGCTTCAAACCCCACGTAGGACTCCGTGCTGACAGCTCAGAGCTTGGAGCCTGCTTTGGATTCTGTATCTCCCTCTTTCTCTGCCCCTCCCCTGCTCACATTCTCCTTCTTTCTCGAAAAAAACAAAACAAACAAACAAACAAAAAGATTGGCTTAAAAATTTTTTTAACTAAAAAAACCTGAAAAACTAAAAATACACACATACATGCATACATACATACACAGATGCAACAATATAAGGCCAAAACCAAACCAAAACAAAACAAAAAACCTCACATGACCAAGGGCCTCTGAAGTTTCAGGACACTGTAAAGTCTTAAGGCAGTCTGCCTTCTTTAATGTCTTTGAAAACACAACTCTTGGGTTTTTAAATAAATCTGTCCTCTGGACTCAATAAATCCACTCATTTTGCTAACCAGATTGGTTCTAAATAACTTCTACGACTTACACAAACGTAGATTTCACTAGAAGGCGGTATGATGGAATTCGGTAGTCATTCTCAACTCAGCAGGTATGTTTCCTCCTGCGCGGTTTCCAGCAATGCTTTCTGTCTCTGCGGACATCTGCCGGAAGCAAAGCCCCCGCCTCTTGACTGAATGTAAGTGCTATCACATCATTTTCCTTCCTGCACACCCTCTTCAGACACCAGAAAAGCCCCACTGAGACAGAGGTTGCAGTGAGATGTATAAGGTAAAAGGAAGACAAGGGGTACCTTACTACAAATCTGAAAGCCAACCCTGGATCTGGCGTAAAAAATTTTTTTTCTGTCTTTTATTTATTTTTGAGAGATAGGGAGAGACAGCACAAGCAGAGGAGGGTCAGAGAGAGAGAGGGAGACACAGAATCCGAAACAGGCTCCAGGTTCTGAGCTAGGTGTCAGCACAGAGCCTGACGTGGGGCTCGAACCCACGAACCGTGAGATCATGACCTGAGCCAAAGCCAGATGCTTAACCTACTGAGCGACCCAGGCACCCCCCTGGATCTGGTTCAATGAAATTCAAAAGCATAGAGTATAAAGATGAGCTCTAAAAATATCCAGTAGGCTGCACACTCACTCATCTTGAAAAAAAAAAAAAAAGGTTTTGCCTCAGTGGTGGTGTTATCATGTAGGTCAAAATCTTGGGCAATGGCTCCTTTAGTCCATTACAACTTGTGAGCATTTACTGCCTGTGATAAACTGGAAGCAAGACCATGAGCATTTAGTGCTTCAGGTAGGGTGATCACAGCTTTCTGAACTGTAAATTACTTTAGCAACTACTCTGGACTAAAGGAAAAGGATGAAACAGAAGACTCAGGCTTAGAGGACCACACTTTACTCTTTCTCTACCCTGGTGCTTATCTGCATGGGACACTTAGGAAAAAGCAGGCTCTATACCATCCCCCGTCCTTTCCCTGACCAGCCTTTTTAGTTGTATCTTGAGTAAATCTCAAAGCTCCCTGCTAGTCATGCAATAGATATGAACACAACTCAACATGATGATAGACAGGTGCTATTGGAGGGCTAACTGCCTCATTTCATGTAATCACATTTTTTAAATGTTTCTCTTGGGAGCACCTGGGTGGCTCAGTTGGTTGGGCATATGACTTTGGCTCAGGTCATGATCTTGCGGTTTGTGACTTGGGACCCCGCGTCAGGCTCTGTGCTGACAACTCAGAGCCTGGAGCCTGCTTCAGATTCTGTGTGTCCTTCTCTCCCTGCACCTCCCCCACTCATGCTCTGTCTCTCTCTCTCTCTCTCTCTCAAAAACTAATAGACACTAAAAAATGTTTTTAAATGTTTCTCTTGGCCTTACTAATCTACCTCTTCATTATTCAACCAACTTGCTGCATCAATCAACAACAGCATCTTTAATCAAAAAGGTGAATACAAGGGTAAATGCTTTAAAACCCCACTAAGGCCATGAAAATGATGCCATCTATACAAATCAGACCATTCGTATCTGAGCCATAAAATAATTTTAAAGATAATCACACTGATCAGTTCCTCTGAATTCAAAATCAACATATATAGCACACAGGTTTCTTAAAGAGACAGCAGGACAAAATACTTGAAAGCAGAACTCACTTTAAAAAAAAAAAGATTTTTATTTTTACGTAATCTCTACATCCAACCTGGGGCTCGAATTTACAACCCCAAGATCAAGAGTCACATATTGTTCCAACAGAGCCAGCCAGGCACCCCAGAACTCACACCCCTACATTCTCATTTAATTCTCGTTATAGCTCTCTGGGTTGCTTTTCCATTTTAGAGATAAGAAAACTTAAGCTTCGTGAATAGTTTGCTAACTCTTGACAAGGCTGGTATGCAAATATGAGTATTCCAAAGCCCCGCCCCCCCCTCGTCTTCCCAGATACTAGCCAGGCAATGGCAGTCCCCCATCACCTCTCCTCCCACACTCCCGACCCCTGTCTTCTCCTGGTGCGCACAGCAGCTCTATTTACCTCCCATGGCTCTATTATGCTAGCATCAGGTTTGGTTGCTTGTAAACAACCATTTATATTCCCTCCCTAACAGTGAGGAGGGCTACTGGTGGCTAGAAGCAAGGATGGATAGATAACTTTCACTGGTCATGCAATGCCTCCATTGACAATTTAACACAGGGAACATTCTGGGGTTCCAAGCATTTGGATAGCTCCTCTTCCACTTCCAAAGCCAAACCTCATCACCAGCAGACTCCAGTCTTGGCAAAAAGCTGGAAAGAGCTTGATAAGGAGACCAAGGCCCAGAAGAGGAACTGAACCACTTGTTACTACACTAAAACAAAGATGAATGAGTACACTTGTAAATATATCTCTATGTGTTTAGTTATAAATGTTTTGTTATTTCTTTACGATGCATTCCTAGGAATGAAATGCTGGGCCAAACAGTTTACTCTGTGGCCAACGCTGTACCATGCACAGCATACAGGCTGGTTTTTTTGAAGCCTTTCAATACCTCCATGAAGTAGGTACTGTTATCCCCATCCTAGAATGAGAAAACAGGGGGCGCCTGGGTAGCTCGGTAGGTTAAACATCCATCTCTTGATTTTGGCTCAGGTCATGATCTCACAGTTCATGAAATCAAGCCTGGTGCCGGGTTGTGCGCTGATGGCTCAGAGCCTGCTTGGGATTCTTTCTCTCTCTCCCTCTGCCCTTCCCCCACTCAAGCTCAGTCTCTCAAAATAAATCAATAAACTTAAAAAAAAAACCTATCTCATATACAAAAACCCAGGAAACCAAGATGAAGCAAACTTCTGGCTTCCCACTACAATGGTTTCCTACGTTCTCTAAGCTTGGTTAATATAAGCAGCATTTCACTGCAACAGGCTTGTGACTCTGGTCACAGACCTCACCTGCCAGCATGCAGCCATGGCCACTGAGATGGGAACATTTATTGAATATCTACTCTATGTCTAGAGCCTGAGCTAGGAGCTTCACAGGTGTACCTGGGACCTTTCCGGATGCCTTGGAATTGGCCTTGGGGGCCATAACAACAGGGGCTAAATGTTCTTGGTTTCTAGCTCAAGAAAGCTTCCAGCTGCTGGGGCCAGATACCATCCATATTGCCTCACCCCAGCCTGCCTAAGAACTGGCAAGTTCTCAGGAAAGTGAAACAGCCCGGATTCCCACTCTTGTGTGTTGATGCAGCTGCCGCCATGTGCCAAGAGGACCCAGATTGCAGCCTTCTTGTCAATGCCCACCTAGGGGGCTCCTCCAGGCAAGCATGCCAGCCGGGAAGAGGTCCTCGGGTATCTTCCCATATGGAAGCTATGAGAGATGTGGAAAAGGATAAGCTGGAGGGAGATCTCCCCATTAAGAAAGAATGGAATGGGGGGTCAGGGAGGGGAACTGCAAGGCCCTCCAAGGCCTCACCCATGTTCCCTTGAAAGACCCAGGATTCACGTGTCTCAGCTTTCCTAAGGAGTACACTTGTCTTACTTGGTCACACATGGATTTTACTAGAAATCTCTACCAAGCAGTCTGCACAAGCAGGCAACCCAGCATGGCCCCCTCTTCTTCCTCAGCCTAATCAAATCCATCTGGAGAAACAAAGGGCATGGCCTCCCTTTACGCCCCCATCCATCTGAATTACCTGGACAGGACCTGGAGTTCTGCCCAAGTCAGTATGAAATCAGGTCCAGCCTCTCTGCTAACACTTACCAGACAGAGCTGGACCCTTGTTTTTTTCTGAGTGGAATGTATTCAAGGTGACATTTATAGGAGTGTGCTGACTGGATATCGCTTCTAGGAAGCCGTCCAAGGCTGAGGTCCTTGGTCTTGACAAGGCAGGACACAAAGGCTGAAGGTTGGTTATTCAAACCCAAGTTCCCAACTGAGCAACTTAGTGTCTCCAATGTTTACAGTGCTTAAGAATATCTCTCCCAAGCATAACGATGCGGCAGCAAGCCAAAGACATAGACCACCGTCCACTCCCAACTCCCTGCATTTTGGCAAGGTCAGAGTTGAAAACTTCCTATATCGTCTCATTTTCTTTAGAAACTGCTCCTTTTCAAAGTTACCCTCTGTCTCTACTGAACTGCTCCTCTCGTTCTCTATTGAGTCATCAGAGGAAGCTAAGGTTTTGATATTCTCTTTCCTCCAAAATTTACCAAAAAAAAGGAGCTATTCCTGATCACTGACATCAAATTGATCACGGACTATTTTGAAAATCAAAAATAAAAGTGGAATTCTATTGATCAGAGGGCTTTTTTTCCTCTCTCTCCCCCTAGATACACTGATCTTGCCATCTCTCAAGCACATGGCTGCTAACTAGGGAGAATTTCAGAACATGCACTTACCCTGGCCCATTTCCTTCCCTCTATGGCTCCCATTTCTCTACACTGGTAGCTTTGGATGGTAGGCTCCTCGAAGGCAGGGCCTTCATCTGCCTTGAGCGCTGAGGGAGGCCCGGCCCAAAGAACACAACCCAGCTCCAAGGAGGTCCTCCATAAACATCTGTAGATGCATAAATATTTGCGGTCTGAGCCTGCAGTTGCATGTTACGCCTTTATTATAATTTGGATTAATCCTCCTTTAACTCTCAAATAACAGAGAAAGGGAAGAAACTAATTTGAAACTCATAACCTATTTCCTTCATTATGTCTTTCACCACTTAGAGCAAGCAAAACAAGTCTTAGGTCATCATTTTCCCATTAGTTGAGGACAGCAAGGATTCATTTTATATGAATATTCTTTCCCTTTCCCACAAAATAATTACCTACGATTTCCAGCTAGGGGGAAAAAAAACCAAAACCACAGTGTCATTTCCAACCTGGAAACGGCATTGCTCATTAAGGTTGAAAAAGTGACTGGGGTTTGCTGAATCCTATGCAAATCAGTCCTGATGAGCCCTTAACTAATCTGTTTACAAACCAGACCTGCTAGACAGGCCTCAGTGATTTTCTATCAAAGCCAAGCACTGCTCTTTATGGACATCTGGCTGTCCCTGAATGGGCAGTTTAAACATAGACCCTTTCCTTCAAAGTAAGATCAAAGGCTTTATTACTCCTAAATGAGAGCATTATTTCCACTTACTACCTTCTTGTTTGCAATTTGTGTTTATTAACAGCACTGTCTCAGGTTTACTTTGAATTACTAGTTTCTGAAAACAGGATGGCAGTTTTATGGACCACAGTGTACATTTGAGGAGATTATGTAGCATATAATACATAGAATGGCCCATCAGCTAGGACATTTGGCAAAGAAAATTCTCTGCAAAAATGACAATACCTGACCATGCAGAATTTTTTGATTTTATGATTTTTTTTTTTAAGGAGAGGAAGCCATCTAGCATAACAGGGCTAACACAAGAAAAGATTCCCCAACTTTGAAGAGCTGGAGATTAGATAACTCTTCGACCGCCTTGAGGAGAGTTTTCTTTGAAGTTTTATTTCTCCTGAAGAGAGCGAGTACGTAGAGTTGCATGGTGGACAACTGTTCCAGGAGAAGCACAACGAGGTGTTTCCAGAAAGGAATAAGCAGATTGTTTTCAAAAACAGAAGCTCCAGCATGTGACTGGGGCCCTTCACTGAACCCCCCTCTCAGAGCCCCGCAGCCAGCAGCCTCCTGGGGCCCGTGTGAGGGTGGACAGAGGTGCCCGCCCTTCCTGGTCCTTACACGGAGATGGAGACAGAGCCCTGTCCTTCACTCCCACCCTCCTATTCAGCTGAGGGGGATGATGCTGCCAAGAAAATTGCATCGGTTAAGATTTGTGGTGACACAGGTGTGTACACGTTGGAGGGTGTCGCCGACCTATGGAAGGAGCCAGACTGAACTGCTTTGAGTGCAGGGCAATGCAGGGAACACCCAACCTCGGAAGGGGCAGGTTTTAATGTCCCTAGCTGGCCAGCCAGAAATTAAATGGCATGGCCAGCAAGGGCCATAATCAGGATCGAGCCACTGCTCAAAGTCATCTCGCTTTTTAATAGTTTTTGTTGTTGTTGTTGACACTGAGGCAAGCATAAATTCACAATGATAAAAACACATTTGTCAGAACCCCATGGTCAGATCCCTAACCGGCCCAAAATGAGTTGGGCTGAGAGCGGTAAGCCCGACGACAGGGAAAACTAACTCTATCGTAAATCTCTCCTTAAAAGTCTCTTCCAGCTTATCACCTTCTACGCGTCCTTGATGGCCCAGTTCTACCACCATTAACATTGGGGAATAAAAAAATAAGTAATCAGAGAATATGATATATTAAACACGAAGTCAAGAATGCATTCCTGCACAAACAGTTATCAGAAATGGGGTGTGGAGGCTGGAGACATAAGACATTCAGACTACAAAGACACAAGCACCAAAAAATTTGCAGCTGGTACACATTTTGAGTCCTAGAACTCTGGAGGGGCGGAGTCGTAAGCAGTAGCTCATAACATATGGGCTCAGGGAACACGGATAGTGTGCCTGTGATACTAGTTGAGGCAGAGAATATAAGTCTCTCCTGTGCTCCAGCCGCGTGCTTTCTCCGCCCTTCCAGGGTAGTGTGTAGACGCCTGCGGCGCGTGTTAATGTTCCAGCTTGACACTCCTTTGTCTAAAACGTGGACCTGGCATCTCTGAGACAAAGGGTCAGCTCTAGGCCAAAGTAAGAGCCAAATAAACGAGTTAGGAGTTAACTAGGGGAGCATACTTATATTAGCACAAATAAGCTATCAGGGCTCCCTGGTCATCTTGGCTCATTAAAGGGACAAAACTAAATCAAGCAAGGGGAATGAATCATGTTTGGCACTTATAGAGAGCAGACCTGGGGTCAGGGTGAAGGTCATTAAGAGGAGGAGAGAGACAGGGATTAAAGCTACATTTGCTCTTTAGAATCTTTAGAGATCAGAACTCTGATGTGAAATTTCTGGGAAAGGCCTCAAATAGTCTAAAATTACCATAAGAGATTTCAAATTTGATCCATAAATGGAATGAAAATTAAGTTCAACAGGCCCAAAACAGATGTAAAAGAATAGTGAACTTGATATCATCTGAACTCCGCTCAGAGGGGCTGAGATGCCCCATCTGGAGGAGGATTAACTCTTTCGAGGCCCAAGCTATCTCTTAGTGGTGGCAGGAACAGTAATTCACTTCCAAAAGGCTCAGACCATTCATTTTTATAAGGAGTACTGGCAGCAATTATGCCCAGTTTCATATGATTTAATGCGAACATAACGAAGGATTTTTTTTTTAAATTTTCCAGTTTGACAACGTCACTGAGAAGTTCTCAACTCTTAAGATACCGTTTGGTACTGAAGCAATATTTGTTCTAACCTACAATAATCCCAACTCTGAAGCATTTTTAGGCATTTATCATTTTTAATGACTACGGCAAATGCCAAATTTTGTCCTTTTGAAGATAAAATGCTACACTCAAAAAGTCATGGGATTTGCATATACAGCCAGGGCTGGGAAACACACCCCAAACCTGCCCTTTGATTTTACGAGTCTGGCTGTGAGGAAGGTTTCCATCGTCTTTCCCTCTGCCAATGTCATTATTTCACAGAGAGGCCTGCCAACACGCGGCTCGTAGCTAAGCTTGTAGGTCAGGTTTATTCAAGTGGCTCATTCTAGATGAGCTCTCTTGCCGTCTCTTTACCAGGCATGACGGACTATCATTAATAAAAATGTATTGATCTCGGAATCTATTTCGGCTATAAAAAAAAAAACCCTAATAAATGAGATGGCTCTAGGAGCCATAAATAATACCTAACCAGAGAGAGTCCAAAAACTGTCAGAAGCACATGCCTCACATTTTCTTAAAGGCTTAACTAAGAGGAATCAGAATTTGAGACCTAAAACAAACTTTGGAGATCGGTGCGCTGCTCTTGATTTAAAAAGAAGGGAATCGCCCACAGTATCGCAGAGGTTAGTGCTGACCGAGGGCGCTGGTCTCTTGTCTCCTAACCAGGGACAGTTCTGGTGACTGAGACACTTGAAGGCACTCCCTGCAGACTGGTTGCAAAGTGCTTCTGCTTTATTGTATTTTCCTTTTAATTTTCTCAAAGAGCCTAATTCTAGTCCAAATGAAGACGTCTTCATCCCATTTAGGTATTCCTGAATTCTTAAATTAAATACTACCACAATTAAATACTAAAAGGTCATCTTCAATCTCTCAGCCACCAAAGAGAGCCGATGCCATGAGAGACAGTGCCACGTGCGCACTGGCGGGATGGACACGCTAGTTTATGGGTCTGACACCTTGGATGGAACATTACAAATCCCTACAATGTCCTTAAAGTTTCCTCCTCAGTTGAACTGAAAGATGGCTAAGAACCCCAGTCGGGCAGATGACTCCCCATTGGCCGGCCATTTGAGAATGCAGCTGAGGTGGGTAAGAACGTGGGCTGTTTTCCTGGCAGCAGCAGGCTTCTGACAGCAGCCTGGGTAGACCTGAGGCACATGGATAACGCTGGCCCATTCTCTGCTCATGTGTGCCCCTCTCCCTTGCCTCCCGCCCCCCATAGGACATGGACAGGTCACACACATCTCTGACTGCCTGCGGGAAAGTCAAGACCAAAATTCGTGCAATGAGAAAAGTGGCCAAGGAGCTGGCCCAAGACCACTTGGAGTTCACTTAAAGTTGGACTCAGCCGTGGCCGGGCAGGCATACGCTTCATCATCATGATATCAGGTCAACAGGAGAGCAAAAGATTTTCCCAAACATCTAACTGTTCATGGAATACCTTGAATAAGTCAAACCTGCATTATGAAATTCACTGTACACCTCAAGGTCCATGTAGGATGTTATAAAAGATGATGTTTGGAACTGCTGTGCTTCATGAAGGGGGAATGTGTACATGCTTTATGTGCAAGCAAGTTGGTGTTTAAAGTAGATACACAAAGATAGGCGTTGGGTGGCTCAGTTGGCTAAGCATCTGACTTCCGCTCAGGTCATGACCTCACAGTTTGAGTTCAAGTCCTGCATCGGGTAAGCTTGAGCCCCACTTTGGGTGAGCCCTGCTGCTCTCTCTCTCTCTCCCTGCCCCTTCTGGGATTATCTCTTTCTTTCTCCCCCCCACCCCCCGCTCACTTGTGCCCTCTCTCTCAAAAAAAATACATAAACAAAGAGACAAAATATTGCTGCCAAAAATGCATATTTTTCCCCAGAAGTTTCTTTAAACAGTGTAAGCTAATCTTTCAACTAAGAAAACTTTATCAAAGTCTCACATTCTGCAAGACATCTCAGCAACCATGTGGAGCAAACCACATCATCGATAACACAAAGTAAAACAAACCTGACCTGCTGAGGAAGAATTTTTTTAAAAAATGTTTAAAGTTAATTTATTTTGAGAGAGGTGGAGGAGAGGCAGAGAGAGAGAGAGAGAGAGAGTCCCAAGTAGGTTCCATGCTTCCATGCTGTCAGTGCACAGCCCCATTCAGGGATCGATCTCACAAACCATGAGATCATGACCTGAGCTGAAATCAACAATCAGATGCTTAACCAACCGAGCCACCTAAGTTCCTCCTGATGAGGAAGACTCTTTAAGAAAAAAGTTTACGCAGTTAGTTCACAAATGCAACATCATAGCTTCCATGACTCAGCATTCACACAGCCACACGTTAACTCAGCTTTTACTCGATGCAAGGTGCTGAACTCAACACAGGGACTCAAAGCAGATATGACACATTCTGTGCCCTCAAAGAGCTCATGGACTGGTAGGGAAGACAGATAGGCAAACCAGAAAATACAGTGTAACAGAATGAGTCCTATGACACAAGAGAGATCATCAAAGAGCTATCTCTGCAAACAGAAGGGAAGTGACTCAGCCTGAGGTGGCTGAGGAAGATACGGCAGATATCTTTCAGAAGACATGACGCAACCAGGAGTGGAGAAGGGCACGTCTGGTGAAGGCAGTGGTGTGTGCAAAGGTACTGAGGTGTGAGAAATGTGTCATGCTTGAAAAATGGCAAGTGGTTCACAACCTTTGGCACCCAGGGTACCATAAAGAAAGCCAAGGGCAACAATGCTAATGAAGTAACATAGGAGCCAGAGCGTGAAGGGCCGTGAACACCATGCTAATGGATTTTATGCAGGGAAATGACTGGACTGGATTTCAGTCTTAGAAAGATCTCTCTTGTAGTGTCATGAAGGATGAGTTGAAAAACCAAAATGGTGGCCCAGAAACAGTTGGAATCTATTGAGACAGAAAGTTGAATGGTTGCGTCTGGCTGGAGAGGGTGGGGTGAGAACCGTCAATGATGGAAAATGGACACAAGAGATTGGACAAGGTAGTGACAGAAATGTTCTAAAGTTGGATTGTGGTCATGACTGTACAACTCTGCAAACTTTCTAAAAGCCATTGAATTGTACATTTAAAATGACAAGTTTTATTGCATATAAATTATACCTCAGGAAAGCTGTTAGGAGAAACAAAAAAAAGCGGGGGGGCGGGAAACAACTGCAAAGATACTCAAGTATCCTAGACAAGAACCAATGAGCGCCTGACATAGGCATCAGACGTATAGACTTCACTGTGGAGAGCGGATGGAGGGGACAGGGGGCTCAGGGATGGTTCCTGGGAACCTGGATGGGACAGGGACCTGTAGGAGAAGCAGGTCTGCTGGGTGGGAGAGCGGGGAGCTCAGGTTTTGATACACCAAGTTCGAGGTACCTGTGGAACACACATTGGAGCAGTTTCTCCAACTCTGCATCATGGACATTTGGGGCGGGGTAATTTCCATTGCAGGGGCTGCCCTGTGCATTGTAGGATGTTTAGCAATGTCCCTGACATATGCCCACCCACTCAATGCCAGGAGCACCCCACAGTCCCATGACACCCACATATATGCCCATACATTGCCATACGTCCCTCAGAGCAAAATGGCCCCAGTTGAGAACCACTTATGTAGAGACTGTAACTCATGATTTTTTTCCCTTAGTTTTTCTTTTGCATAGAGACGCAATTCACACACCATAAAATTCACCATTTCAAAGTGTACGATTCAGTGGTTTTTAATACATTCACAAAGTCATGCAACCATCACTATCTAATTCCAGAACATTTCCATCACCATCTGGAACAGCAATCACTCCCTATTTCCTGCTCCTCATTAGCCTCTGGAAACCACCCATCTACCTTGGGTCTGGGCATCTGCCTATCCCTCCCATCCCATGCAGAATCATACAGTATGTGGCCTTTGTGTCTTGCTTCTTTTACCTGGCATGGTGTTTCCAAGGTTCATCCATGTCATAGCCTGTGTCAGTACTTCATTCCTTTTTATGGCCACTCTTCCGTGGTCTGGATACGCCACTTTGTTCATGCAGTCGTCAGTTAGGGGGCAGTTGGACTGTCTCTACTTTTTGGCTCTAATGAATAACGCTGCTATGAATATTCGTGTACAAGTTTCTGTGCAGATGTGGTAACTTCATTTCTCTCAAATATTTATCTATACTCAAGTACTGAGTGGAATGGCTGGATCCTGTGGAAACTCTGTGTTTAATTTTTCAAGGAACTGCTGCACTATTTTCCACCACTGTATGGTCCCGGCAGTAATAATGTATGAGTGTTTTCCCTTCTCCACGTGCTCGCCAACACCTGTGATGGTCCTTCGCTCAGATTTTTTTTTTTGTTTCAAGTTTCCAAGGAAGCATTTAATATTCAGCTACATTGTTTATGACAATTGTGTTTATTTTTACACTTATTTGTTTTGAGAGAGAGAGAGAGAGAGAGAGAGAAAATCCCAAATAAGCTCTGTGCTATCAGTACAGAGCCCAACCCGGGACTTGAACTCACAAACCTTACGATCATGACCTGAGTCAAAATCTCGAGTCAGTTGCTTAACTGACTAAGCCACCCAGGCACCCATTTATGACAGACCACCTTATAGATGAGAAAACTTATGGTCAGAGGTGGGGGACTTCAACGTGCTGAGAGGCCTTTCCAGCACTAATATTATTTTATGCTGAAACTATACAGGGGCACCTGGGGGCCTCCGTTGGTTAAGCATCTGACTTTGGCTCAGGTCATGATCTCACAGTTCCTGAGTTTGAGCCCCACATCAGGCTCTGTGCTGACAGCTCATGGCCTGGAGCCTGCTTCAGATTCTGTGCCTCCCTCTTTCTCTGTCCCTCCTCTGCTCACGCACCATACCTCTTTCTCTCAAAAATAAACATTTTAAAAAATTAAAGAAAACTGCATAATTAATTTCAACATGCCTCTGCCCTTCAGGCTTGCAGTCTCACATCTGATCTGTTTGTACTGGATTTTTGTTTTTAGAGATCCAACCTCAGCTGTCTGCCTCCCTCTCCACTAAAAGATACTGCTTGGCGGGGCGCCCGGGTGGGTGGCTCGGTTGGTTGAGTGTCCGACTTCGGCTTAGGTCATGATCTTGCGCTTCATGTTTGAGCCCTACGTTGGGCTCTGTGCTGACAGCCCAGCGCCTGGAGCCTGCTTCCGATTCTCTGTCTCACTCTCTCTGCCCCTCCCCCACTTATACTCTGTCTCTGTCTCTCAAAAATAAACATATATCAATCAATCAATCAATCAATCAACAAAAAGATACCACTGGGCAAGCATCCTTTCTTCCATGCACTACTCCTCCTTTACTGGACCATTCCATTTCCATCAGCATAACCCCATAGTTTCTCCTATCTTATAAAACATAAGTAAAATTTCCCTTGACCTCATATCCCTGCCAGTGTTTATCCCATATTTTTCCTCTTACAGCAAAACTTCTTGAGAGCTGTCTCTACTCAACACTTCCAATTTCTCTTCCCCTTCTTCATGCTCAATGTCATTTCCCACATGCCCCAGAACACCTATCAGAGTCACTAGTGACTTTTATTTTGCCAAGTCCAAATCATTAATTCTCAGCTTTTACATTTGTTACTCAACTTATCAGTAGCTTTTGATACAAATAATCATTCTTCCTCAAGACACAATCTTCATGTGGCTGCCAGGTCACGACTCCCACTGTTTTCTTACCTTACTATCCCTTATCTCATTTGCTGGCTCGGTCTCATTTTCCCAAACACTGAAAGTGAGAGTAACAGAGGGCGTGGTCTTGGACCTTTGCTTTTCCTCCCCCTGGGTGGCTTCCAGGCCACCTAGGAGTGTTTTCTTTCTAAACTTCCCACATCTTCCCCAGAATGAATGGTAACTCCTTTCCTCCACTTTCCCCACCAACCTTGGATTCTTCCCTGACTCCTCACTTTCTCTGTCACCCAATCCATCAGTTACTGGATTTGTCTTTTATGTTGAAATCTGACCGTTTCTTGCCTGAGAAGGCAGGAACTTCCTCATTAACATTCTGGTCCCAGCCCCCATGGCTTCTGGTCTGGATTATTACAATCCCCTCCCACCTGGTCTTCTTGCTTTCTGCCTTGCCCTACACTCTCTTCTCCACGCAGCAGCCACAGTGATGCCTTTTATGGGTGGGTCAGACCACATCAACCCTCTTAACAAAATCCCTAATGGGCTGGCTCTGACAGGATGCTTGCAAAATGGCCACCCTAATGCCTTTCTTTGTGTCCACGCTCTCTGTCATCCCCTCCTACATGGACTCTGGGCTGGGCTATGTGACTTGCTTCGGCCAAGGGGGCAGTACAGCCATGAAGCAAGCAGAATCCAGCAAAGTGTTTGCTCATTGGCCTTGTCCTGTGTGGCCGCTGAGAGCCCTTCCGCCACCATATGAAGAATCTCGGATTAGCCTCCTGGACCCTGTGGAGAGAAACCCCAACCATCTGTCCCAGCTGGGGGAGGCCAAACTAGACCCTCCATCTCCACAGGAGCTGGCCCAGGGGAGGAGAATAATATAACTGACCTAGAGAAATCTTGAAAAATAATAAACATTTGTTATTTTAAGTCACTAAATTTTGAGGTGGCAATGTATCAGTTAGCTTACGCTCGGATACACAACCAATCTTGCTTAGAATAAAAGCCAATATCCTAACAGCCCACCCGGCCCTACAAGTTCCGGCCCCCCTCATCTTGGGACTTCACTTACAACCTCCTTGTTTTTCCTCATATCTAGCTTTACTCTACCTCTGGGCCTTTGTACTTTCTGTGCCCTGTTCCTAGAATGTGCTTTCCTCAGATATCTGCATGGCTTGTTCCCTCACTTCTTATTTCTTATATTCTTATTCTCATTCCTATTCTTATTCTTATACTCTTATTCTTTCTTATTTTTGCTCAAACGCCACCTCACCACCATAATAAAATACCCTGGGCACCTCCCATCCATCCCCCTTGTCCTGCCTTTCTTCCTTATTATTAACTAACATATGCATTAAACATTTATTTTTTGTCTGTCACATCCCATCGAACACACACATACATACACACACACACACACACACACACACACACACACACACACACGAGACACCAGAATCTACAGTCTACAAGGGCATGACTTTGTTCTGTTTGTCACCATAGCCCCAGCACTTAGAATAGTGCCTGGAATTTATCACCAGGAAACTGATGGAAGTAGTAATACTTCTGCCAGATTTGGTGTCTAGGTCTATTACCAAGAATATTTCCAGGGGCTGTGGAAGTTTATACCGGGGCATAATCCATTTCCTGCACGTTGAATTCCTATTGCACCCACAACCAAAAACATTTAAATGAATGCCCATTAAGGACTCAGACCGAGCCGCAGGAAGCCGGCTTGCCACTAGCCGAATCAGACTCAGTTCCTTGTGAGCCCTCCTCTCTTCCTCTTCTTCCCACTCTTTCCCCATCAGTCTGGAACACCAGTTTGTCAGGTCATTTCACTGTTCACCAAACGGCTGGGAAGACACGAAAACTCCAAGAAAGTATTATCAGCATAGAAATTTATTTGAATTCAAAATAATATGGTTATATTTAGAATAATGTAATAATTATCTAAAGCAAATATCATCATTGGCTCTGAAACAGTTCTAAAGATGTCATTCTTTTAAAGTCAAAAAATATGTAGTAAGAATGTACAAGGAAGCAAAAATATAAAAAACAAGTTGGCTGAGTATTGGGAGTTGTAACAAGAAGGACACGGTAAGATAATGTAACAGAGTCCAAATTATAAAACATCCAGCAAGGAGTTCATTAGCTTTACCGACTCCTTGGAGAATAAACCAGTAACCTCGGCCACGCAGAATACCACCCCCTGGTTAACAGGACAAGCGTCCCGAGGGACGCAGGTAGTAATTCACTGTGCTTCCCCTCTTTCTAACTCCTTTCCCTACACCAATTTCTTTTCTTTAAAATAGGTTTCATTCTGTTGAAAAAATACTTGGTTTTATTTGTAAAGCAGAATAAATCATATCCTGATTGAAGTATGCAATGATTTGGTTGAAGATGTTCAGGGACTTTTGAAAACGATCAATCAGCTAGTTAGCAGAGACCATCAGTGGCTTGCAGGAAAAAAAAATGGTGATAACACAGGTTTGCTAAATAGATAGAAAGAATAAGCAGTTAAAAATGGGTGAAAAATCCTAGGGTTTACTGGGACCTACATAATCAAAAGCAGACAGGTGACCTTTGATTAAGCCCATTTACTTGTGGAGTGAGCTACAAGGTGGCTCCAAGGTGGAGGTTGGTTTCCAACAGTGTCGATGCCCAAAGGGTAAACTCAGAAGGTTTCTTCTTCTCGTAGAAACTGGAAGATGGAAGAGAAGTCTTTCTTTGAGTAACCCTTTGCACACATCATCCTGTAGATCTGATGGGCCTGACTGCCCAGAAGGATCGGAGTCTTGGTGCTGGTGGCAGAATCCTGTGCTAGCCCCAGATCCTAAATCAAACAAGGGCAGGAGGGAACACATTGAGACTGGAAGTGAAGACTCACTTTGGAAATGCAGCTCCTAAAGTTTTGGATTCAAAGCAGGAGAAATGAAGTCTGAAAAAATAAGACACTTAAATACTGCGGCAGGTTATATATCCTTTAATAAATACTTTCACATAGAGCAAAACTGCTCCAGACAGAAATCTCAGTTTCTGAGTGGCCTCCCTACTCCTCCACCCAGACCGGTCTGTTCTGTTTTGACCTTGGATGGGTTACTATAGAAATGAGATCACATAAGCCACAGAACCCCATAATGGAATTACTGAATACCCACACAACCTCTTTATTCCACGAGTATTTAGCACTGTCCCAAGTGCGAGTGACACGAGCATGACTAAGTCAAGTTGCGTTCTTGTGAAGCTCGGGGGAAGACAGACAACAAATACTAAAAATTCAGACAATGACAAGCACTGTGAAGAAAAATAAAGCCAGGGAAGGGGTTGGGAAGTGGTGGACAGCAAGGGTGGTGTGGAAGGAAGAGAGTTCTGATAGATGAAATGTTTAGGGAAAGCTTCTCTGAGGTGAAGACACTGGCCTATGATCTGAATGTTAGGGAGCAGTGAGTTCTTGGGAGAGCGGGGGGAACAGAGTTGCAGACCGATGGAACAGCAAGGTGAGGCGCTGTGCCGGGACATGGCTTGGCTATTCAAGAAATAGCAAGCAGGCCCGGGAGGCTGACTGAGTGTGAGCAACAGCACTGGGGAGAAAAATGAGTCCGGGATGGGCACAGGCAAAACACGGGAGCTTTAATATGTTCAGTGAGGAGTTTGGATTTTACTTCAAGTGCAATGGGACATCCACCATCACGACAACCCTTCCACATCTCAGCAAGCTAATGCTTCATCTTGAGAGTTTCAGAAAACTTACGGCTGTTTAAAAATAGGCAAAAGTTAACATTGTAAATCTTTTATATACCATAGCTAACGAAATGTTCACTGCCATTAAAATGGAATCTTGTCCAAACCTGACGTATCTGGGGTTGATGGAAGACTAGGAAGACTTAAATAAGTGAAATAAATATTCCCCATATTTCATTATATTTGTGATTTTATAAGAGCTGCAAACTAGTGACAAAACCAACTAGACCTTCTTCTCAACATTACCATCCTCACTCCCCCCACCAATGTGGAAGTCACCAATGGCCCCCACAATGGAAGGGGAAAACAAGAAACAAGACAGAAAATATTTCTAATCTCTGAGGAACATCTTTTTTAATGGAGCACTTATTGAAACCATCCACTCAAAGGAGAAAATTACTCAAAGAAAAAACAAAGCCAAGTTTAAAGAATGAGTTAAATCTCTAGCCTCTTAAATATGTATGATGGTATAGGTGCAAACATTGTTTTGTGCTTATTTGTTTAATTTTCACATGTAGACAACAGATCTGAAAAATCTGCTTAACCTTAAATTCTTCCTTAGTTTCCTAAAAATAAAAAGCAAGTTGAATTGTTACCTACGCAGTCAACAAATATACAGCTACATTATTGCTTATACCCAGACCAACCTTTCTTGTTGACATCATTTTGAGCGAATCTGCAGGATATATTTATTTTCAAATGACAGAGAGAAAATCTACATAGACCGCATTTAACTTTTAACCTAGTTAACTGGAATGCAGACTGGAACTGAAGAACTCAGAGTTAACATAACATACTGAAGAGAACATAATACTATTGAGAAGAAAGGTCTAGGGTCTTTCAAAGGGGCAAGTACATACCCAAATACAATCTGCCCACGCCAAAAAATAGAAAGTGAAATAGCTTTGGTGGCTGCTCCCTTAAAGGATGGACATTCTAAAAGCAGAGAAGTGCTTAGTCTGAGAGGCTTTTGTATCTTGAAATGTTAGAAGAAGAAGGCATCCCTTGAAGCTCATAATATATCATTTAAAATAAATAGAGTTTTCACTTCACTAATCAAATAAACTATTTATGAATCCGTGAGCTAAGTGAGTAGTTCAGGAAAAAATATACAACAATTGCAACAAGTTAAGGTTAAGGTTTCAACAAGTTAATGGAGGACTGAGTTGTTATATTTTACAAGGAAATGAGTATACTGAGGGAGTACCAAGAATCATCGTGATTTTCCATATGCTGTTCCCGTAGCGGCCATCAGAAACAGACAGCTAGGTTGGAGAGTTGAGAAGAATGATCTAGTTTTCATATTGACTATGTTCTGATTATATACACACAACATGTTAGAATTTTATGATGTTAAGACCTAGAAATAAATGCACTAGCCTCTACTTCAACGACATCCCCTAGCTCAATAAAATTTAATGGCAATTGAACAAAACATGTCTTAGCAAATAAAGCCTGGATCTGTCCAAGCACAATCACAATGGTACAACTGCTTTAATCAACGTAGCATCGATGGGGAGTTCTTTAATCTCCATCAATTTCTCTATACAAATCTAATTAGCTATGGTGTGTTTTTGTTAACAGCAATCCGAGGTGATGAAAGATTTTTTTCAGTTCCTTCCTAAGTATTCTCATTCCAAGCAAAATTAAGATGTCTCTCACTTTAGAAGGGAGATCACAACTATCTTTCAGAGACAGAAGGACAACAGTAACATCCATATGTTTGACTCCTGCACTGTCTCATGCTATTAGTTGAAAACACTACCGTTTATGATCATGAAAATCATTTTATTTATCTTTAAAGTTCATTTATTTAATTTTGAGAGAGAGGGAGAGAAAAAGTACGAGCGGGGAAGGGGCAGAGAGAGAATCCCAATCCCACTATCAGTGCAGAGCCTGACACGGGGCTCGAACTCCCAAACTCTGAGATCATGACCTGAGCCGAAATTGGATGCTTAACTGAGTCACTCAGGCGCTCCCAAAAAAATCATCCTAATGGGAAGGACTTTAACTGTGGCTGATTCTTCCTGGGCAGGGCCGCTGCAGAAAATGGCTATCACACAGGTGTGCCACAGAGTGAAGGGCAGCTCGGGCGGAGTTGCCAGACGAAGCCAGCACTACAAAAAGACCAGGAGGCCAAATTCATCTGATCCTTTTAATTAGACGCCTCCTACTTCTTATTACACTCTACTTGTTAGCCATTTCCTCTGTCTGAGCCGTTAGCAGTATGATTGGAACCGAATAAGCTAATAGCTCACAACCCACTTCACACAGACATAGAAGGGAAAACTGACCATAAATGCAATTCTTTCATTCTTCCATGCGCCCTAATGAATCACCTACAGCTTTGATGAAAGCAATACACTTAAGGAGCTACTTCCTGTTGCTAGCAACAGCCACACAGCACAATTACAAAAGCCAGTGTGGAGGATATGCAAACCTAAATACAGGATATAGACTGGCGTAAAAATAAATATTTTCTTAAAGGAAACATGAGGAGAAATCAAACTGCAAAATAAGAAACATAGTTTCAAACACTGCTTTATCTGATACATATTTAAAGCATGCTGGCGATATGCCAGGTACTGTGCTGGAAGCTGGGATAGAGGGGGGCAAGGACAAACTATGCAGGCAGAGGGAACAGAGTGCGTGGAGGTTTGCAAGTGAGAGACAACGACAGGCAGAAATGAGTTCAGGATGGCGGAAGCAGAGACGGACTGGGAAGGCAGAAACAGGCTGGTAGGGTGAGCAAAGGCCAACTCATGGAGGGCTTCATGAGGCAACTCACAGAGATGGACTTTAATCTACAAGTGTCTGGAAACCGTGAAAGAGACGTAGAAGGGGAGACGGCACACTCAGGTTCCTACACCTCCGGAAGCCCACTCTCCCCCACGGTGTGGAAAATGAACCGGAGAGGATTATGAAAGTCAAGGACACCCGTTAAGGGCTGATTTGGTATGATCTGAGGGAAACTCAGCCAAGGTCCTGGTGGTGGGAGAGAAGGGAACTACACGAATTCAAGGTACCGTCACGAAGTAGAATGGACAGGCGCCATGTAGACTGGAGGACAGTAAACTGAGTATGGTGCCGGGTGTATGTTTTTATTCCTTTTGTAATCAGGAAAAAAGTCAATTACGGGGGCAGGTTGGGATGGGAAATAGCTGAACAGTATTTTCTCAAGTTGAGATCACAAACAGGAGGCGGCCAACAATTTGCTCTTCAAACGACTTTACACATAAATACATTCATGTTCTTAAAGCAGGAAGGTGTATTTAGAAATCTAGTATCATGAGAAAGATATTTTCTTCTTCTGTGATAGGTGTATCCAATGTCAACGTATCATCAGAAAATTCTTGCCGCTTCCATTCTAAGGACTTAGTAAATTAATGAAAATTTCTCATGAGGAACGAAGTTTGCCCATCTCACAGTACAAACAAGCCCAAGCACAAATAAAACTCCCAGTCTATTCTTCTCATCTGAAAGGGCAGGAATATAAATGAACACGATAAGGATTTTTATCTGAGCTAAGTTTTAACTCATTTCCAGTGAGTAAGTGAATCACTATTTTAGTAATCTTGCCATCTAGGATAGACAGATGCTTTGTTAAAGGGGAATGAGCGATCAGACCACTAAACATCTGTTCCCCTCTGTCTTGGGGAGTCTCTGCATTTACCGTACCTTTGCCATGAGTGTTGTTCCAAATCCACCCTGATAGTTATTAGACGATGGGACTCCATCCATCACCCCAGGTACAGGATTGTAAGTGTCACTTGACCAACACCGTCCTGAGCTCATGTTCAGGATTTTAGCCAATAATTTTGGGTCAAGCCCTAACCTGTCAAAGGTCAAAGAAAAGCAGTGTTAAATGTCAAAATGTACAAGTCATGCATGACTTATTTACGTATGAGGATGCTCTATCTTCTTTCTCCATTTATTATATGTCTTCAAAAATCAAAGCACACTGACGAGAGCAAAGAACCCAATCTTCAATTATAGGGTATTAAAAGCTCGTGATTAAGCACTTCTGAGCCAGGACATTCGCACTGGGAGAAAACTCTCTGCACTATCTCCCACTTTTAAGAAATAACACATAATTGCGTAGTTGTTGGTTTATCACACACGTGGGTTTTCTAGTCCTTCGGATATTATTGCATTTATGTGTCACATAAGAACCTTAAAACAATATGATAATCTAAATTCTACATACTTTACTCACAAATGATAGATTTCAGAAAGAAATATTGACAGATAAACTATGCATCATGGCAGTCCGTGTGGTTGCATTTATATGCATGTTTATTTTTTTAGCTTTTATGAGAATGAATACAAGAGATGAGCCATGAGAGTAAAACGAGCTTAAGAGGAGTTATCATCATAAAAGAAGACATTTCTTGCCGCAAAACTTTTCCTTATTTATTAAATCTTCATTAGACGATCTTGCTTATGAAGCAAGTCTGCACAGAGCTGTGACATATGCTATCTATTCAGAGACATGCATTATAGTTCTGGGTCAACTGCTGAGAAGGTTACTGATCCTGATAAAACAAAGCTTGCCCAAGCGGAAACATCATTTGTTCTATCACTGAGCTGATGGCATCAACGGCTGTTCACCGTGGACCTGGAAAAAAATAAGAATCAAAATGCTATATTACTCTGATTCTGAGAATCTAAGTGCAGTTTGGGAAGCCCAGTTTTGCTAAGTATCACTGAATCAAGTTCAAATACATCTTTCTACTTGGCGATTTATTGGTTTCTTTCACACAAAGAGACATTATAAAACAATTGTCATAAAAGCTTTCTGCTTTTCCTTAGAACCTATCTCTTCCAGGGGGAAAAAAAAGGACGGAAAAGAGACATATCAATGTGAAACAAATTGTGCATTTGGGCTTGCTTAAGTTCTTGTTTACTCTGTGTGTCTGAAACCTGTGTCTGTTTATTTCCCAATGTGAGTGTCACGGCCAGTAGACATTTTCCCAGGGCTGCAGTAGGGGGCTAAGGCTGACAGCCAGGATATGTATGGACACAGCAGAGTACAACTGTTATGTAATCAGATTTTCAAGAAGTAGCTGTGGGGCAAGGAATAGATACAGCATGCCACATATGTGAATTCATATGGTGGACCATGTTACAACGGGGAGTTCTCTTAAGGATTATAACAGATGGAGAAGATTCACTCTAATCAGCTGTCATACATTCCGTTCAATGGTAGACTGCCAGAAAGAAACCCAACAGTTTCATTCATTCCTTTACAAAATTCCAAGTTTGTTACAAGTGTAGTTTGTTATCGATGCTTTCTTTGCACTTTTAAGTAAAAAGAGGCTATCAGTATGCTGTTATAGCAGACGACTTGGGAAAGAGAAAGCCAATGTGCATACTGTGAAAAGTAAAAATCACATATTAACAATCTGCTATGACTGCGAATATATTCTCTAAGCACAAATGTTCAAGAATGTCTATGTCTAATGTGTTCCATGAGTAGGGAATATTTTTAAGACCCCCAAGCATCGCTCTTCCCTTCCATCTGAAATGTAATTCAAGGGCTCCTGAATTTAGATTTTCTTTTAAAATGGTTCGTCATGTTGGAAAGCAGCAGAGTTACTGTTCTCTTTATAACCTATCTGATTGTATACTCAAGAGAACCTCACAACAGCCTTTACTGCTAATGCGGTTCATGCTCTAGGTCCAGTACTCACCAAAATGGCGAGCAAAGCTTATATCCTTTGTAAAACCCTACATTTCATTTTTCGTGAGTGTTCAAGGAAAAATGCTGGCACTGATTTATGGAACCCTGTTTGGCGAACGTATTACTATTTAGAAGCATCCTGAGGGGCACGCAAAAAAGCGAGGTGGCAGTTGTTTCATGCTCACTTTTCAAATCTGATGCTTCCCCACTGTGCGGACTCCCCTTTAGGAGCCGGCCAGTCCCTCTCCGCTTTCCCTCCCCCGATGCCCCACCCTACAGCAAAGTGTACCGTTAAAAAGAGCAAGTTAGAAGTGTTTTGCATTTCATCTTTCTGAGCGTTCTTTCGCTGGCAAATATATAACTGACAGTTAAAATTAGACATAATATTAAAATCAGTTACTGAAGTCCTCTGTCTTCCACTGTGCCTAAGGCTTGTAATGGTCTGAAACCAGCTAGAATACACAGTAATTGTCATTCAGGGAGTCTATCCTAGAACGTCATGCTTCACTGGAGAAGACTGAGTTTCCATTTGAAATCAACAAATTAATCCAAGACAGGTATCTGAAAGGGCAAGTTTAATAGGAAGCAGCTACTGGGCTCTCAACCATGATAAAATGTTATTGCTGTTTCCCTGTAAATTGGCTGGGAACATATGATACTTTCTGCATAAGAGCCCCATTGCTGTTCGGGAGATATACAGCTCAAGCCATCAAAAGGATGACAGTCTGTCAGTCCCCATAATAACTTGCCACTGGATGTGGTTCGAGAGTGTGCGCGTGCATGCATGTGGCTTTACAATTGCTGGAATGTTCTCTGATATAAACAGAGAATGAATTCATTGCTCTGACCGCATATATAATGCAACTCAAATAAACGTCACTGTGTCAAATCTACTCACCTTTAAAACACAAGAATTTTAAATGAACTTTTGAGAGAAGTAAAAATGATTGCATACACTGTACCAAAAAAAAAAAAAAAAAAGTAAAGAGAATCCAAATGTTTGCCTTCACGGTAACCAAAGCTTTTAAGGGCCAAAAAAGTTTGCTCAGTTTATATTCTATAGAAGTATCTATACTGTCTGTTTTTCTGTAAGAACAAAGCAAATTATGTCACTAAATTGAGATCTTTGTATCACAGGAATGGATGTGGAAATAAAACACCTAAGGCTATGTCATTTTTTTAAATTTATTTTTGAGAGAGAGAGAGAGCACACGAGCAGGGGAGGAGCAAAGAGAGGGAGAGAAAGAATCCTAAGTAGGTCCCACATTGCCAGTGCAGAGCCTGACAAGGGGCTTGAACTCACAAACTGTTTGTGAGCCGAGATCAAGAGTTTATTTTGTTTTGTTTTGTTTTTTAGATTAGTTTTCTTTTTTTTTTTTTTTGAGAGACAGAGACAGAGCAAGACAGCATGAGCAGGGGAGGGTCAGAGAGAGAGGGAGACACAGAATCTGAAGCAGGCTCCAGGCTCTGAGCTAGGTGTCAGCACAGAGCCTGACAAGGGGCTCGAACCCATGAATCGTGAGATTATGACCTGAGGTGAAGCCGGAGGCTTAACCGACTGAGCTACCCAGCCCCCCCCCCGCCGCCACCGCGATCAAGAGTTTTGGATGCTTAACTGAATGAGCCACCCAGGCGCCCTTAAGACTAAGTCAGTTTTAATAGATCATTCGCTTATTCATCAATGTTTAACAGATACGCCCAGGAGACATAGTAAGGAAGCTAAGAAGGGGCTGTGCCTGCCATCCAGGAATGAGCCAGTTAAGAGACACAGACACAGACACAGACAGACACACACACACACACACACACACACAACACACAACACACAGGTAACTTTTAGCTGAGGCAAGAGAAGTGCCTCCCTTCCCCCATGCCCCCCGTATCCATTTTACAAATCTTCACTGGGTGCCTACTATGTGCTAGGTATGTTCTTAAGACACAACAATGAGCCGATAAAGCAATTCCCTTCATGGAGCTTGCATTCTAGCTGGGGAGACAGGCAATAAACAAACACACAAATACATACGCCAGCTGGTGAGAAGTGTTATGTAGAAACCACTTTTAAAGTTACGATTCAATTCAAATACTAACCATCGCCACCATCAATCACATCTATAACTACCATGTTGAACAAGTATAATGTGCCAGGAACTGTTTTAAAAGATTTACACAGATTAACTCATTTCATCTTCACAACAACTCTGTGCACAGATACTATTATTTTTGTCATGTTATAGATGAGAAAAGCTCAAGTCTATGGCAGAGCTATGACAGACACCCACACTCCCGCCATTCTGAGTCTCACTGGGTCATGTGGGTAGGGAATTTAATGGTCAATAAGCCAGTATGATAGCGTCTTATCGGTTTAGTAAGAAACTTGGTCGGGGTGCCTGGGTAAGCATCTGGCTCTTGAGTTTGGCTTGGGTCATGATCTCATGGTTTGTAGGTTCAAACCCTGCATTGGGCTCTGGACTGAAAGCTAGGAGCCTGCGTAGAATTCTCTCTCTCCCCTGTCCTTCTCCTCGACTCATATACATGTGTACTCTCTCTTTCTCTCAAAATAAATAAACCTAAGAAAAAAAAGAAATGTGGTCAAATTTTTAGTATAAACCTTCTGCCACTTGTTATCTATTATGTATGTATTAGGATACACAACTAAGAGGCTTCAAGCCATCATGTAAGTGAAAACACACCAGTGTCTAAGAGCAGTAGCCAAGAAACTAGAAAGACACTTGTGGGAAAGTTCTCATCTTGAACAGCCTTCCAGAAGTTCAACTGTCCGGAGTTTCTTTTAAGGTGGAAGAAGGCAATATGGTTGTTGCTAGGGGCCTACGTCCTGACTGGTAATGCAAATGACCTGTGGTACCAGCAATACTGAAAAAAAGAAAAACAAAAAAGACAGTTCCCAGCGGAGCAAAATTTTATAAAAACAAAACAACAAAGCTTCCATTATCAACCCTGTTCCTTTGTGACGCACGGGAGCAAAACATCTCTAATGCAAGCAGGACATCTTCAGTGCCCATAAAACTAGGTTCTAACTCCTAATTAGAACCCAACTAGAAGGTAGAACGGTCTAACAAAAAAAAAAATTCAAAAATAAGTTGTATACCTGTATTTTTTACACTTTACTTTTTTTTATATAGCATTTAATATTTCCCCTATATCCATAAAGACTCACTGTAAAAGATCATAGGGGTCAACAGGAGTTTTAGACTGTATGATTTTATTCTTCTATTTTTTTAAAAATGGGAAATGGTGTTCTAGAAAAAACACTGACTTATGAGAATGAAATTAATCAGAATAATCACTTCATAGGAGTAGGTGACTCCATTTGTAAATGTTGACATTAATGCTCTAAAAAAATTCACTTCAGAGTGAACAGAATATAAATGTGGCTGAGCCACTTTGATGCTGCACTACTTTGTGGGAATTTACTACTTGGGAATTTATGCTGCCGATGCCAATTTTCTCTTTCACCTTGCAAAGCTCAATAAATCGTGGCTGCTCTCTATACTCTATTAGAAAACAATCCTGTCACTTTAAACCATGTCTGTAAACCATGGAGAAAAGACAATAGCAGAAGCAATCATTTTTAGGACTTTCAAACCACTGGGAATCTTTGTAAGATAAACTGATAAAATCCTAATATTATGAAAATAAGCAATTCATTAGTATAATCCGAAGCACCAAAAAGTTATATATTATTATAACAGTTAAGTAAAATTAGGGAGTTCCTACTTTGTGTTCATTTTTTATATATGATATATGCAAATGTTATATATATGTATTAGTAATATATGTGTGTAGAGTTTCAGAGGATTTAAACATTTAAAGTTTCATCTTTCTAAACCCTATTTTTATCATACTGGATCATGACCAATAATAAGGGGAAATCTATTTATTGCCTTCGCTCTGAACATTTCTATTTCGAATTTTATCACTTTTCATCTTCTCTTTGATAACTCACTGTAGTAGCCAATGTATATATTTCATTGTATATTTTATTCAATTCACTTGATTCAAGTAACTTTCAAAGTATTCTTTATTAGCTGGTGTTTGGAGTTAGACTTCTATCAGTACTAAGCACACAAAAAGTTCATTTTAGAATAGCAAATGGCCATCTACTAAGAGTTTTGTTAGGAAAATTATCTGAGGAAGGCCGGAGGATACGTCACTATGCCTAAGGAATACCCTGACCCAGGGACGCTCAGAGTAACAAGCAGGATATAAAACAAACTAGCGAAGATAAAGAGGGAAATTGCAGTAGAACATAGCCTAGGTTATCCAGGCTTTTGCTTTTTTTTTTAATTATTCATTTATACCCAGAAGAATGAAGATAAAATTCCAAAGATGCATATGCATACTGACGCTCTAATCCTACTGTCAACACCAATTAGTTTTGTATGTAATTTTGGTTCCAGAAATTTACATCTTCCTCTTCCATGAAATTAGTCTAGAGGATGGACATGAAAACAAGTCACTAGTAACAAGTTTTTCATTTATGATTAAGTGACCTATAGCCTAAAACTGGCTACAATACAGACACACCACTCTGAACGGCTCCCTGTATACTACCAGTTTTATTAAGGCTTCGTACAGATATGCCTTAGCCTCTTACAGACATTCAATTTTAAAATGTAAATGGTACAGGATATTGATAAACCAATTAGCACTGATGCAAAGCAAATTCCTCTTTTATCTCAATTACAACATGACAACTTAATAGGTCAAGATAGTTTAACATCTGAGACAAGGGCAATTCAATAAACAACAGCATCTTGATATGGTAATTAAGAGGAAATGTGAATCCATTACTGTGTTTTAAAAAATATCT
This sequence comes from Suricata suricatta, assembly GCF_006229205.1. Taxonomy (NCBI): domain Eukaryota; kingdom Metazoa; phylum Chordata; class Mammalia; order Carnivora; family Herpestidae; genus Suricata; species Suricata suricatta. Next base: position 47,655,153 of record NC_043701.1, on the reverse strand, counting down.
CAAGCCCTTTGGCTCTCTTATTGCTTTTATCAAAATCTGTGAGATGAAACACTACTTTGATTTGTGATAGATCTGGTAAGCAGTTTGGGGAAACGTGAGGAAGACACCTGATAAAGCATTTTGCTAATTAAGCATTTTCTAAAGTAAGAAATGTATATTTATTATATTCATGAAATACAAAACATTCAAAAAACTAATTAGGTGATTAATCATATGTAACATTCCTAGCCCAAAAGATTAAAGGCTAAAATTAAGACATTAACCTTAAGCATTCTAAAAGATGATTGTCATCATAGGAGAAACAAAATTCCTGCATTACTTTCAGCAAAGCCATTTTATTTTAATGGAAAGACACCTCCTTAATGTAAAGTAACAAACCACAGGCCAGTTAAAATGAAAAGAGTCATGTACGTGAGTTGCAGCTTTATGAATCCATCCAGTTGATCCCAAGACTAAACAACCAAGAGCCCTTTTAGTGAGTAGATACATAAAACCAGTCATGTGGTAGCATAACACCTGAATTCGCCATACATTAAAATGGTGTTTTACCAAAATTTGTCCTACGCTGCCCACGTATGTTTAAATTTTATAGTAAAAGTGTTCCTTGCATTTGAATACAACAGAAGAAATGCAGCTCCCGTATAAAACGGATAATGTAACTTCAAATATACAGCACAAGTCATTTTATGGCTATGGCCTCTCTAGGGCCCAGTGGTCGTCAAATAAGAAAAGTCTATTAAAGTTCAATAATGAAGTACTTTCAAAATGTGCCTGGATCAACTCATTCATCTCTCATGAACACTCTTTTTTTCAACATCAGAAAATCACATAAAAATTGTTAGTACATGAAAATATACATTCGACCAACCTGATTCCAAGATTCATGGCTTCAGCAGTCCCAATCATGCTAATGGCTAACAGCATGTTGTTGCAGATCTTTGCAGCCTGAAAAGAAATGTACATATTAAACAGCTTTATTTTCAAGCTGTAACTCCCAGGAAGTTGTTCTTCACCTGCCCCACAGGTTTCTTTCTAGAAGTATGAGTGTGTAACTGGTGATACTCTCTCGTGGGGAAAGGAACATGGTGCTCCATGCCTCCTCCTGAGCCTGCCAGGCTACCTGGGAGCAGAATGGGGAGTCTCGGTGCCTGAGCTCTTCCTGTGGACTCAGTCTATTAGGGAATACTGACCTATGTGGCATGACTGCTCTTTTCCCCCAGTTTCATTGAGATATAGTCAACCTACAGCACTGTAAAATTTTAGACTGTACATCACAATGATGTGACATACACATATCATGCAATAATTACCATACAATCCATCATTTCATATAGATACAAGAAAATATATATATATTTTTTCCTTGTGATGAGAATTCTTAGGATTTACTCTCTTAACAACTTTCATATACACACTTTGGCAGTGTTAGCTCCAGTCATCCTGTCGTATGTAACATCCGTAGCATGCCTACTCTTTATGGAATGGCACTTACATTCTAATTCGGGCAATGGAGTAACACACTGAAGACAAAGGCAACAAGCAAACAACAATAATTAAGTGGAAAACTGTATGGCTGTAAGGCAGAGACAGTGGGAATTCAGAGAAACAAGATCACTGAGGGCAGGAGCAGAGAGGAAGTAGAACCTGAAACCATCTCTGGGAAGGCCAGGCAGGAATTGAAATAGGCAAGAGGGAGAAAGGAAGAGAGCGTAGGAAAAGGAAACTATGTAAGAGGGATTAAATGTATCAGAGCATGGGAGAACAGTAAGAAAGCTGACTCATGTGCATATGTTTTTAAGGAATGGCAAGGTATTTGATAGCGAAGATAGCAGGAGCTATGAAAGCTGGGGTGGAGGGTTACAATTTGACTGGGCGGGAACCAGGCATCTATTCCAAGTTTCAAAATGGGGAAGCCTATGATGATATAAACATCTTGATGGAGTTGATTCTGGTTACAGTGTTGGCAGAGTGGTAAACCTGGCATCCAGGCTTTCTGAGAAGTACATAAGGTGTGAGACAATGGGAGAAAGATTGGTCAAGTAATGTGAGGAATGGACAGACCGTCAACAAGGAGGGACACTGAAGCAAAAATCCATAGAACTTGGAGACTGGACAAAAGAATGGAGACAATAAGTATATCTGAGACATATCAAAGTTTTGAAGAAGATAAAGAGGGTGACTGCGACTAGGACCAAGCATTAAGAGGAGGGAAGACTAAGAGTCTGTGTGTTGGTGGGAGGGGGACAACTAGGTTGACTTCTGAGTTCAGTGCTGCCATTCACCTCTTTCTGATTAGAGAATTCATATATTTCTAAATGAAAATTCTTTGCTTTACTTTAAAAAAAATTTTTTTTAGCGTTTATTCAGTTTTGAGAGATAGAGAAAGACAAGAGCGTGAGTGGAGGAGGATCAAAGAGAGAGGGAGACACAGAATCTGAAGCAGGCTCCAGGCTCTGAGCTGTCAGCACAGAGCCTGACGTGGGGCTCAAACTCACGAACTGAGAGATTATGACCTGAGCCAAAGTCAGACGCTTAACTGACTTGAGCCACTTGAGCCAATTGTCAGCCACCTGACAATTACTTGCTTTTCAAGAAAAAGATAAAAGTGTACAGAGAACTTCTTCCTGACTGTATTACAAACAAAGCTGCAGCACATAATCCGATGGAGGGTAACAGCAGTGCAGACACCGCGGGTACTTCCTACGGAAGCAATTTTAAGGCTGATTTCAGTGGCCACTAGGAGGATATATCAGAATGGGAATGATGGAATTTCCAGTATCTTTTTAAATAAGTTAATTGGCTGATGTCTGCTTCATTCCAACAGGAATGATGGAAAATGAATTTATTCCCAATTTATTTAAGAAAATCTGAGCAAACAAAGAAACAATAGATTGAACAGTGTAGGGAGGAATCATAGTGTGGTCAGAAAAGACAAATGAACCTTAGCCAATTTTATATCATCAGGTCGGGGTCATTAATGTGAAAATGTTACCTGCCCGGTCCCAACAGCTCCACAATACAGCACGTTGGAGCCCATGCACCCCAGCAACTCCTGGGCAGCAGAAAATTCATCTTCGACTCCTCCCACCATAAATGTGAGGTTCCCAGATCGAGCGGCTCCCACACCTGAATAGTTTGGGGGTAAAAGGTCAGAATAAAAGGATACATTTCTTCAAGTGTTTAGGGAGACAGTAAAATTAGAGAAAAGTCCCCAAACAACTGAAAACATCTTGCCTTCAAACTGTATTTATGTTGGGCATGTAGAAAATGCCCTAAATCTCTCCTAGAAGAGATTTTTTTTTTTTAAGTAAGCTCTACATACAACGGGGGCTTTAACTCAGGACCCTGAGATCAAGAGTTGCGTGCCCTACCGACCGAGCTAGCCCCTCTCCTGGAATATTTGAAAAATCAAGTATTGTGGAGTTTTATAGTAACCCAAAGGGACATACAGATTCAAACTCTTATTCTCAATTCATCTCAAATATCCGGCATAATCATGGCAAGAGACATGGGAATTTGAAATGTGCAGTTTATTATTCATATGCATCTTTTACTCTAAGAAACCTATTCAAGCAATAGAAAGTATCTGAAGAAGGTAACTTGTGCCCTGACCAGCTCAAGAATAGCCGGAGGTGGGGGGGTCTGCTATTCTGGGGGTTTGGGGGTCTCTGGCCCATTTGCTTGCTCTCCACATGTAGATGAGATCTACAAAGAGGAAGACCTGGCTCTTTCTCCCACAAACAAGTAGGCATTTCAGATAGTAAGAGTCTTCTTTTAAGCTAAAAAAGTTGCTTATTTAGACTGATTATTCTGATGTGCACTTTCCAATATTGTTTGATTTTTCTTTCCCTTCCTGCTATACAGCATTTGGGCAATTCATTCCTCGTGATACGAGCAGGAAGAAATGAGCTTTGGCTTGGCTACTCCTTCACAGCTCTTTAGAAAGGTCTGATGCAGGGTCATTGATTGAAATGAATGGTTAGCCCACAAAACATGCCCTAGACTTGTCTTTAAAATGGAGGGGAAGCTTCATTCATCTAACTTTTTATTAACTATAAAAAAAAAAAAACCAAGAGTATTATTGCTGCTTTTAGTATTAAAGAAATTTTAATTCATAATTTTCAAGTTAGGTTTTGTTGATCAAAACCAGGAAAGTGTATGGAGGAGCTAGCACAGTTTTTGCCTTTACACTTTACCTTACAGGACAGCTGGGAGTGAAGAAACCATCATTATCTATTTCTCAAACCTGGCCAGTAGCATAGATAACTGCAAATAATGGCTTACTTTTTAATTTAATTTAGTCAATGAAATACAGTTTTTATATATATAAACCCCATGAGGAGATCCCTATTTCATTGAAATTGTGAATATTTTGCTATTGCCAAATCAAGTAGCCTTTCTATTGCAGTTTATGTGATTTTAACTAATTATTAGAAGCAAAAGAGGTCAGCATTATGTTAACCAAATAATTGTCATAGAGGAAGTACCCACATATTATGAAAGCCTCAGCTACTCACACGTAAGGTTAAATTACATTATTTCACATTTTCAGACACACTTCAGAAATGATTATGTACAAAAATGCAATTATAACAAATGCTTTTAATTAGACAGTCTGTGTCTTTTGAACACTCTGATAATGCTGAAGTTTAAGTGACTGTCACTTTGTTAGTTTCTAATTTACCTCACTAAGATGGTAGGTCATTACTCTTTTACAATTATTTTGCTCCATTTCTATTGCCATTTTTATTCGAACCACATAACCATCTTTACTCCTAATCCTGTTGATCTGACCTAGGAAAATTAAGTAGACGATTTGAGGCAAAGCTTACAAACAAATCCAGCACTATCCATCATAGGTCAATAGCTTTATATCTAGATTACAGATTGCTAAGTAGTTTCAGAGAGTCATTTATTAAAGGAAAATTAATGCTGACAATGGTTCTCAGCTGGTTAATCTTTTGACAGGTGTACTTTCTCACTTGTTCAAACACATATTTCAAAAAAAAGAAGTAAGTTACTTAAGCACCAGAGGATCGCACAAAAAAAGAATAATTCATCTTTTAATTCAGATGTCTGTGGTATTTCTACTCTCCTCTGAATGTGGTAGCATAATTATTAGGACTTTTGCATAACCTACGTGCCAATGTAAGGGTATGACTAACCTGGGTAATTCTAAAGCTTTGGTATTCCTTGGGGCCAAACCCTGTCTTTCCATACATATTCCCTTACGTGTGTGACACTATGAAGCCCTGTCCCATGGCGAAGGCAAAATTAAGACCTAAGTAATCCTAAAAGAAATGTAACCATTTTAAGCTTAGGAAATAATATCTAGGAAGGCGGAACTCGGGGCGCCTGGGTGGCTCAATCGGTTAAGCCTCTGACTTCAGCTCAGGTCAGATCTCATATTCATGGGTTTGAGCCCCGCATTGGGCTCTGTGCTGACAGCTAGCTCAGAGCCTGGAGCCTGTCTTCGGGTTCTGTGTCTCCTTCTCTCTCTGCCCCTTCCCCTCTCATGCTCTGTCTCTCCCTGTATCAAAAATAAATAAAGCATTAAAAAAATTTTAAAAAAATAGGAAGGCGGAACTCTAAAGTATGTAAGACATCCTACAGATTTCAGAAGACATTGTACAGATTTTGACGGCTATCAATAATAAACAAAAAACTTATTATAGTGCCGTGCCGTTTTCATTCAAATCTACTTCCCCAACGCACACTCGGGCAGTTGCTAGAATCCTGGGAGAGGGATTTATTGTGACCTTACATTTTAGTAATTGTATATGCAAAATCGAAATATATCCTGTGCTTAATTCTATTACAGCATTTACAACACCTTATTCCAATGTTTGATTTTCTGACCTGAGTCCTCCATTACACTACAGGCTCCTACAAGATCAGGACTAAGGTCTTGTTTCTGTCAGCATTCCCATTATCTGCCACAGTGCATGATACATTCAATAGATGGTTGTTTGAGAAATAAATTCACACAAATTCACAGAAAGAGTCATTCAAAAGTTCATAGAAAGAGGAAAAATCTGGACATGTAATATCTGGTTTAGGGGATGTACCATTTGCTGGCTGTGTGATTCTCAGTGTATAAAAGGGGAAAAGCATTAATAACTTCTTCATAGAATGGCTGTGAATATATGAACGCATATATGCTGTAAAACAGGACATGCTATTTAAATGTCAGGCCTTACTACTTTATGCTTCGGGTTTGTGTAGTGGGAGTTTTATCTTTACCTACATAAGGCCTCGAGTCCTCTCCTATCTGCTTACCTTAGTCACTGTCTTCTCTGGGAGAATTTTAGCCTCTCTGGCTAAACACCAGTGGGTTTGGACTACATTTAGAACAATGGAAGGAGGCTGGCCCAGGTGAGGAAGTACTAAAGTGGTCCATGGGCCGTGATGTTAAAATTATAGTGCGGATCTCTATGAAACCTTTTAGTGGCAGCAGAGTATGTGGGAAGGTGACAGGAATGCTGCATTTGTTTTACTCATTCAACAGAATTAACTGAGAACCTGTTAAGAATCAGGTCCTGTGGTAGGTCCTAGAGTTACCTATGAGTAACATGTGACCCTGCTCCTAAGAATGTACGTGCTTGTGACGCACCCACTTCTCTCCTCACCCGTCACTGCCTCCCTAGACTGAGCCATCACCATCCCTCACCTGGATTACTGCACCAGCCTCCTGCTTGCTCTCCCTTCAGCCCTTGCCTCCATTGTCTATCTCCCATAAAGCAGCCAGAGGGAACCATTTTTTAATGTTTATTTATTTTGAGAAAGAAAAACAGTTTGTGTGCATGCAAATGGGGAAGGGGCAGAGAGAAAAAGAGGGAAAGAGAGAGAATCCCAAGCAGGTTCCATGCTGTCAGTACACAGCCCGATGCGGAGCTCAGTCTCACGAACTGTGAGATCATGTCCTAAACCAAAATCCACAGGTGGACGCTTAACAGACTGAGCCACCCAAGTGCGCCCAGAGGGAACCTTCTAACACATAAATCTAGTTCATGTTTCTTTCCCACTCTCAAGCCTCCTAATGCTTCCCGTCACTCCCAGGATAAAATTCAAAGTCCGACAAAGCCCTACAAAGCCTTCTATGACGCAGCCCTTGGCTACCTCTCCCATCTCATCTCCTACCATTCTCTTCATCACTCAGTGCTTTCCCACCATCCTGGACTCCTACTGTTTCTGAAACAAGTGAAATACATTCCCATCTCAAAGCCATGCACTTGCGCTTTGCCTAAAATGCTCTTCCCCTAGATATTCATGACTTGTTTCCTTCACTGCATTCGAAATTTACCTCTTCCGAGAGGCCTTCCCTGAGCACTTGATCTGACAATCCAAAATCTACCCCACCATTCTTTTGCCCCTTCTCTTCTTTAATTTTATTCACACTACTTATTACCACCTATTTATTTGAATTCTTCTCTTTATCTGATTTTGGTCTGTATTCCCCACATGAACAATCGGCTCATGAGGACAGTAGTTCTGCTGGCTTATTCACCCCATATGCATGGTGTCTGCCTCATCAGATGCTCAGGAAATACAGCATTTGTTCAAAAAGGAGGAGTGGGGGAGGCAACGGCGGAGGGAAGAGCAAGGAACACATGAGTGCAGTGCTGGGTGATAACTGCTCTCCCAGAGACACAGAAACGCCTAAGGACTGCAGACAACGCATCTGCCAGTCTAGTAAGTTATTTACTAAATGCTCCTCACTCTAAGTTGTTTCATCTCGAAAGTGAGATGATGGGATAAAATTTCACTGAATTGCTTTTAAGCTTTTGAAATTGCATGATTTGAACTTTTCAAGTTCACAATATATCGACCTTCCCACCACATTTATCATATTAATACATAAAACCAAGGCATGTTTCATTTTATATGATATATGAACAGCTCCGAATTAGAGAAAAGAATTAGAAAATGAATTTTCTCGTGGAACTACATTAATTAAATCTAACAAGCTTACATACTTGTGGTTGTCCTTAATGCTTTTATCTAACACTTTTCCTGTGATGATGCCCCTAGGGCTTCTCTCCCATGACCCCAAAATCAGAAAAACTCATTTGTACAAATGGAAAAGCAAAGGCCCAAACCATTCAAAATAGGTGCCCGGACCACCCTGTTTTTAAAGGGACAGGCATCTTCTACTTCTCTTTGAATCTGCTTCAATTCAATCAATGTTAGAATGGAGACAGACTTTAAATCTAATCAAAGCCTCAAAGTCAGCCTCTCTCTTTTTCTCTCTCTCAAAAGTATCACAGGAAGTCTCCATTATCTAAACTATCTTCCTTCTTCCTTTCCTCCCCCTCCACTTAAGGTGGACATAAAACATTTGACTACCGGAGATCCATTTGTCTGTGGTCCTTAACCCTGGGGAATAAGAAGAAACAGTCCTTGTCCTCAAGGAGTTTGAACCTAGTGTTTGTGGTGGTGGAAATGAGTGCATACATGTATATGGAGACGGGAGGAGAGAGAAGGCAAAGAGACAATTATAAATAGTAAAAGACAGATGTATACTCCAGGAGAGGTCTGCATACAGACACGTGGAGGTGCAAAGAAGAAAAATATCGTCAGCAATGATCTGTTCAGTGCCTTTAACAATTTGCTCGATCCCTTATGCTTAGGAGAATATTTGAAATACAACTATTCCAGAAGGCCCAAAATATAAGGTCACAGTAGGTATAAAACACAGTCTTTTCCCTCAAAAGGTCTAAAATATAATTAGGGAAAAGAGACATATACTCAGAAGTAAATGCCAAAAGGTAGCATCATATACCTAGTGTCATGGATGAGGACAATCACCACCAAATCCTGATTCCCTCTTTCCTTCCATTTTTTGAGCTCCATCATTGAAAGAATAATGAGTTCTCAGAAAGAGAAAGGGTGAAAAAGGAAACAAATGATTCTCAAACAGTAACGGTCTTGCTATCAACTGTGAGTAGGCTTTGAAAGCTTTGAAAAGAATACAGGTATTCTGAATCTGTTTGCAAATCGTGTTCGGAGCAGTTTAAAACACGAACGGAGCAAATAATTTTGTATGGTTTATATGTAGACACTGAATTCTGCCTACTATCTAAATGCATACACATAAAAGCCTATCTCTCCTCACAACAAATGTGAGTTTGCTTATTAGAAGAAAACAATTAGAAAACTGAGAATCAGAATTAAGAACAAATATAAAAATGAAACCGTAAGATTTCACAATGAATTTCAAGTATGGGTCTGAGTATCTTTGAGGTCTTGGCAAACACCACTTGGGAGAGGAGTAAAGGAGGCTCAAGGAAAAATTCTTCCTTGCATCGAGTTACATGTTTTTAGAGAATTCTCATTTGGAACTTCAATTGGGAAACAGTAATGAAATAGCATGATGTTCATCACAGTTTCACAATAAAAGCAGTAGTAACCTTTTCTAGATAATTCTTGTTTTATATCTCTTTCTAAACTTAGCCTATCCGCAACAGAGCTTAATATTAACAATAATCACCTCCGTCTAAGATTTATATTTATCTGTGTCCCAAAGTTTGGCAGTTTTGTTATGAGAACCAAAACAGGCTTAAGTCTCAAATTATGCATCGACTCAAACATGACCAGCAGATGAAGGCATGATTCACTATCACTCTGCATTTCTATATGACACCTCTCTGTTGTTTTCTAGTAGGTAAAAGTTATTCTTGCTGAAATACTTGCATGTTCATGTTCACCAAAAAGAACTACAAAATTCAATGTATCTGCCCTTTCATCTTAAGTCATAGGGAGAAATGAGCTTTCTCTTCTTTGTCCTTAAATGGTTTCTGAGTTTTTAAATTTTACTTTTCTTGTCAATGGACTCTAACCACTTCTCTGGTTTTCTATCTACTCCCTGCAACAAAACCACCACGCTATGCATACTGAACTATTAACAGTAGCTGGAATGTGCAATTTTTTCTTTCATGCACCCATGTCTTTCCCAAGCAACTCCCTTGTATGAAATTCTCTTGCCTTCCTTTGCCTGGCTAACTGCTGTTTATCTTTCAAGTCTCAACTCATGTGAATTCTAAGAAGCAACGCATGACCATAATCCCCTTTCTCTATCTTTGTAACATTTCTAGTGATATTTGTAATGAAGCACGTACACTACTCTAATCAATGATGCTTCTGGTATGTCCTGTAAGGATTCTTATGGGCAAGAGCTGTTTGAATCTTAGCACCCGGCATATATCATATGTGTGATAAATGTTCATTGTCTGTTTAGGAGGTAGGCAGAGAAGAAATTGATGACTACTACAATAACCAAGAATACTAATTAAGATAAGTAAGACAATGTTTTCTAGCTTATCAAAGAAGCCCAACTTTGGAGTCGGCTTGTGCTCCGTATGTGGTAATGGTACGTTCACTTACTGCCGCACAAACATGCAGAGGCACACGTGCACATGTACAGAGACATGATGAAGAAGACACAAAAAATGAAGAACATGTATTCTGAGTTAAGAGACCTGGAGCGAGGTCATAATTCAAGGCTGCCCCACTTGGACAAGTGAAAACACCTCTCAATCTTTGTTCCTCCATCTGAGAATGGTGATAAAACTACCTGCCAAACTAACTTTGCAGCTCAAATGGAAGAATACTTTGGAAAGGTATTTTACGTGGTTATCACACATACGCTATAAACAATTTTAAGTATAACAACAAGTAAATCTACTCAGCTTGAATACCTCAAGGTCTTTGGCTTAAGAGCAGCAAAGAAGTGAAATTTGGGATTTAGCCTCACTGAGAAACTGAACCAAGGGTTATGACAGAAAATCCATTACTCAAGTGCTGATAACTTAGAATAACCATTTACGCGTCACAAATAAGGAGATCATTTTCAATTCTAGGACTATCAAAGAGAGGCCTTCAAGTCCAGAGAGGGAAGAAATCTAAAAAGTACAATCAAATTATATTCGTGTACGATACTGTAAAAATCCGGCCTCCAAAGCACTCTCCTTGATATACAGCAAAATGTAGTAAATCACTTAATTTACTCAAAAGAACTTAAATGTTTTAACCAGTCTGCCATCAAAAGAGATCACGAAGAGGACCAATGGGACTTGGGCTGCAATGTGAGCCGTCTTTAAAATGCAATTGTTCTAATCATTTTCTACAGATGCAACCTCACAAGGGGCTGCTGTCACAGGGACCATTTACGACTTGTTATGGTGTCTCTATTGTTTACCAGCTACATTCGCTGAAAAAGGCGACAGCTGGGACAGAAAGCTGCTACTCAAGGAACAATATAATCCCGTGAAAGTAATCAACAAATTTAAGGGTGTTAATTAACTTTACACTTTATCATGTTCAATTAGTTGTCCTTTCTCGAAAAGATTGCCGTGTACAATCAGTTTAGAGCGTGCCATGTTTGATTTGTAAGTGATCACTGTTTCTGTTTCAGAGTCCGTGTCAGATGTTCTCTTGGGTTTTGGTGACACAGATGAATGGCTCTGCACATGTTAGGGGGTGATCTGGTTTAACAGAAGCCAGCATAACATAACCCCTTGTTAACACTATTTCTGGCATCAGCCATGCTGGAAACAGAAAAGCAAAAACACTCTCAAAGCTATGCTAGAGTCAGACAAATAAAGTTTCGTTAGTGTTTCCTGAAATAAACATGGACACAAACACAGGGGAGAAATAAACAATTTTTCATCATTATTTTTCGAAGTAAGACTTGTCTTTCAGGGGCATGTTTGGGATCATTTCCTCCCAGCAAGACCTCGAAGTTCTGCTGTATTATGCACAAAGCGCCACCGTACCCTCGTGCTTTACATAATGCAGATAGCCTTTTCCGTGGCAGGTGAACAAATGCTACGGATGTGTTGTTAAGTACTGGCTGGTGTTAAATTCTAGAATGTGGCTTTTAAATCCTGAAGCTATATTTTATAAGTGTGGGAAATCTGCAGTAAAGCATATTAATCTAGGAATACAAGGTGCCTTTTCTCTTACTTTTAATGCACCTGTCCCTACTTGCTAACAGGACACGGAAAAGCTCATGATGGAGTGACAATTTATTCAGTATCGTATTGTAATGAAAGTCACTGAAGTTTCTCCACATTGACAGAGCTTTGCACCAAAATATTTCAGAAGTCACCGATGAGGTGAACAAAACGCAAAACTGAGGTGTGGCAGCAGCTGTCTACCTTTAAAAAAATAAAGCAAGGGGCACGTATCTAGCTCCTAAAAACAAAAAACAAAAACAAAACATTCACATAGCGTTTTGAAACATGTTCATAAATCTATACCTTGTTCTTCGAAGACTCTGTTTCCTGCATAATATGAACGAAACGCGTATAAATGAACTACAGCTGGTTAGCTAGTTCTAGCACGCAAAAGGACAAAGCTGAACTTCTTCAAGATAGAAAAGTTGTTAACTCTGAAAGCTAATGATGTCCTAAGTTAAATATTAAAGAAGGAAATTATAGGCTATATCTGAAACAGCTGAAACCACAATACACAGCAGCAGAAAACATTAGTTTTCTGCAGAAGATCTGCAGGGAGAAGGGAAGCGGTCGATAGATCCTTAAATTGGAAGCAATAGCCGTTCTTCTATCCCAAGTTGGCAGCTGCTACATTTGCAGGCCTGGTTCATTATTTACCCATAATGACCATCAAGCTGCAGTCAAAGTCAGATCACAACAACTGTCAGCAGCTCTTTTAATTAGCCTTGTTTGAATTCAGATAAATATCACAATAGACCTGCTTATGCTGAAAGAGCAACAGAACGTTCCGCACGGAGCGGGGCTAGTTGGAGAAGGACCAGTGAGTGCAGGATGGAAGCCATCACACAGAAACAGGAGGGTTTTTAAAGGGTGGGGTAAGACAGAACAAAACGTTTGCTTTCATTTTGAAAATCACTGTAAAAACCAGCTCCCTGACAGTCACCCCAGATGAGGATGGTGCGCAGTGTTGGAGTGCAGTGAAACTCTGGGCTTCTGAAAGCTCAACGTCTGGAGTCCAAGGAGGAGGTTAACTTAATGCCTTTGGAGAATGTGATTTTAAAAACTCCATTTTGTAGACGTGTACCTTTCAGCTTTAAAAATGGTTTCTAAAAGCTAAGTAAAAAAATCTTTCATTACATAGCTTGCAACTTTAAGGTCCTTCTGTTTTGCCTTCTTTAGGAGTTGCATAATTTGCAACATTTTTCTGTGACAGGAATCTATTTTCTATACACCCCTTGCATTCAGCATTAACAATCACAAAGTAAACCAAGGCCAACAACCAAATTCTGAGTAGTTCAACGGCTGCCATATTCCACACCACTACTCTGGGGTTGTCCAGCCTACTTGAGAAGAAAAGCAAGCGCCGAGATCAGCTGCCCTCTATTCACAGAAGACTGGCTGTTCACATAGACTACGTTGTGTTACAGCTTTGGGGTGGGTAAAAAGAAGTGATGGCTGACAGAGAACGGAGGGTAGAGAGTAAGAAAGAGTAAGATGACAACCTCACGGCACATGGATTAAACTGAGGACAGCAAGAAACTAAAGAGAAGCTAAAAATCTCCACGTCGCTGACAAGGAATTATCATCTTCGGGAACTGCTCGGGAGTCCCTGTGAGATTCTGGACTCCTGATTTTGGAGTGGGCAGAGTTGAAGAAGTGGCACTTCTAAATGTAAGCTGGACTTAGTCCACTCTCGTTTCTTCGAAGCCCTCAGCTGTTACATATGTTTGTGCAACCATTTCTGATGTTGCACAACATAACATTAAGGAAGAACAACTAACCAGATTTGCATGAGGATCAAGGACATGCTGCTGTTCACCCGGTTTGGACCTCACTATTTCCTTATTGAGGAAAGAAACGCTCCCATAGGAAGTAATAAAAGAATCACCATATTTGTGGTTGACTTCAAATACTAAAACCTGTGTAATAAAACTTCTACAAAGTGTTGTGAGACTAAATATGTGATAAAGGCAACTGCTGAATGTTGACAATATACGTAGGGACGGGAGAACCCTTCATCTGGCTTCATAAGAATGAATCATAGAAAAAAGGAGTATTTCTTGACCCCTCCTTGTTTTTAAATAAAACTAAGCCATGTGCATCACCCTATCATAGATGACAGCCTTCCCTCCTTACCCTGTAATACATCCTATCTCCTGTCTATATGAACAGCCAATAGTTGTAGCTTGGTCAGTGTGTCAAGTACAAAGACAACAGTCAACTTGTCATTCCAAGCCTAGACTCCAGCTCAATATATATGAATCAGAATTTATTCTGTAGGAATCCCAAAGGAAACCTCATACCCATTATGAAGGCTACTCTAAAGCAAAACTGATCATATAACAAGTATTGGCGAGAATGTAAGAAATCAGAATGCTTGAGCACTGCTGCTGAGAATATAAAATGATGCAGCTTCTATGGAAAACAGTATGGTAGTTTCTCAAAAAATAAAAATAAAAATAGAATCACCATATGATCTAGCAACTCCATTTCTGGGTATATATCCCAAAGAACTAAAAGCAGGGTCTTGAAGAGATATTTATATACCAATTTTCATATCTGCATTATTCACAATAGCCAAAAGGTAAAAACAACTCAAATATTCATCAATGGATGAATGGATAAAGAAAATGTGGTAAATGCATAGAATGGAATATTATTCAGCCTTAAAAAGGAAATTCTAACACATGCTAAACATGGATGAACCTTGAGGACATGCTAAGTGACATAAACCAGTCACAAAATTACAAATACTGCATGATTCCACTTATATGAGATACCCAGATGGCCAAATTCACATAAAGACAGAAAGTTGGAGCTCCTGGATGGCTCAGTTGGTTGAGCATCTGACTCTTGATTTCAGCTTAGGTCATGATCCCAAGGTTAAGCCTTGCACTGGACTCTACATGGAGCATGAAGTCTGCTTAGGACTCTCTCTCTCTCTCTCTCTCCCCTCTGCCTATCTCCCCCGCTCATGTGCTCTCCCTTTAAGATGAAATAGAAAAAAAATTTTTATTTAAAATTAGAAGATAAAACAGTGATTCTCAGGCGCTGGGGGAAGAGAGAAATATGGAGTTGCTGTTTAATGAGTACATAATTTTAGTTTTGCAAGATAAAAACAGTTCTGGAGATAGATGGTGGTAATTGTTGCACAAAAATGTGAATGTACTTAATACTACTGAACTGAACTGTATACTAAAAATGGTTAAGATGGTAACTTTTTAAGTGTTGTTTTATTCAAGAGAGAATGTGTGCACATGCATGTGAGTTGGGGAAGGGGTAGAGAGAGAGGGAAAGAATCCCAAACAAGCTCTGTGTTATCGGCAGAGCCCAATGTGGGGCGCAAACTCACAAACCATGAGATTGTGACCTGAGTCACCCAGGCGCCCTTAATCACAATGATTTTTATGAACCCTTAATGTTGTTACCTGGAAAAATCCTATAATCCTATAGTCCTATAATCTCCATTTTAAAAATTACAGTTAATGGGGCACCTGGTTGGCTCAGTTGGTTAGGTGTCCGACTTTGGCTCATGTCATGATCTCATGATTCTTGAGTTACAGCCCTGCATCAGGCTCTGTGCTGACAGCTCAGAGCCTGAAGCCTGCTTCAGATTCTGTGTCTCCTTCTCTCTCTGCCCTTCCATGCTCACACTCTGTCTCACTCTGTCTCTCAAAAATAAATGTAAAGGGGCGCCTGGGTGGCTCAGTCGGTTAAGCATCCAGCTTCAGCTCAGGTCAGATTTCACGGTTCGTGGGTTCGAGCCCCGCGTTGGGCTCTGTGCTGACAGCTAGCTCAGAGCCTGGAGCCTGTTTCAGATTCTGTGTCTCCCTCTCTCTCTGACCCTCCCCTGCTCCAGCTGTCTCTCTCTGTCTCTCAAAAATAAATAAAAAGCATTGTAAAAAAATTAAAAATAAATAAATAAATGTAAAAAATTTTTTTTAATAAAATAAACATTAAAAATTTTTTAATAAAAAATAACTGTTAATAGACAATAAGCAAATATATGCAGTTTAGGCATATAGGTAAAACTAAGATCCTCTGATTTCCAATAGTATGCTCACTTCACTAGGCCAGCTTGCTTCCCCAAAGACAGGATGCATACATTCTGCTGAGAGATCATCTAGGAGTTAAGTTGAAAAAAGCAAGAGACTGAACAAAGCACAAGAACTACAATCAAGAACTGGTTAAACCAAAAGCTTAGGCTAAAGAAAGAAGCAAATGATTCTAAACCCATAAGAAATGGTATTTAAACTTAAGCCACAAATATGGTAGTAGGAAGAAAAAACCCAACATGTTATATGCGCCACATATACCCATGCCAACATTCATAAAAATGAGATACCACCTAGGGTCCTGGCATTGGTTGGGGTGAAAGGTGCAGGCGTAAAATGAGAGGATGTAAAGCTAAGTGAAATGGCTCTAAGATTTAAGAGAAGGCAATAATCCCAAAATAATACTTGTGAACAAAGTGAGGGTTGCTGGTCTGCCTAATTATGAAGCCAGATTTAGGCCAATGGGCTAGGGTTATTTAATTTCCTTTTTCCCTACAGGCATGAGAAATGGTGGTGCCTTTGTACAAGCTGTAGAATGTTACAATTCAAGGTAGACCAACTACAAAAAGGCAGCCTCTTGCATAAGCAAATCAGCAAAAGGCTTTGCAGGCAAGTAGGAGGAGGTAAGAAGACCAAGTCTGGCATGTGGAGATCAAGCTGACTTTCCCCCTCAATTCAGGTCTCTTCAGCGAGGCACGGCCTGCACAAGTGAACACAAAGACCTCAGTTCAAGCCTTGGTTCTGACACTAACAGTATTATTCTGTGCAACTCAGTGGCTTGGAGCCTCAAGGCCGTCACCTTTAAACTAAATCTCATCTCCAATTCCACAAATCTGGGAATCGATAAATTTATCTCAGCTAATTCATATACCCATTCAACCTTACTGAACTACAGCACAGGCGCAATGCCAGGCCCTTCAAGGCAGGATGGTACTGAATAGTCTCTAGGCTCAAAAATCATCCAATCTAAAACAAAACAAACAAAAAACACCAATCTAATGAGCTCCACATGTTCAAACAACTTTTATCTTCCCATTCTCTCCTCACGCAGACCCCAAACTTGTTCTTCCTCCTGCGTGTCCTCTCTCGTTTAAGATATTACTTATTTTCCACAAACACTAGAAATCCCACGGTAGCATTTCTCAAGGTCAATTCCTCAGAATATGACTGCCACAAGTTGGTAATGGATATTTACAGTGATGTGGTAGCTGTGTTTTGTTTCCAGCTGATAGGGTTCCCATCCTCCCTCTGTTAACAAATCCTGCCCCTCTGGCCAAAGAGTTGCACCGATGAACAAGGGCATCCCATCCTTAGGGCAACCGTAACTAGTCCACGGGGCCAAGCAAATCCAACAAAATCAAGAGTTCTGCCCTGGGATGCTAAGTTATGTCACTGAGGGCTTACGTGAAGAGCATGTGCAGTAAGACTACAAGGTTGACATGCAAAGCATGGAGGAAACCGTTAGAAAAAGGATAGTGCTTTTAGCAGCAGCAGATGCTCAATTCCTGGTTCCTAAAGTCCTTTCTATTTGAGAGCTTTCCTAGGCATTTCCAATCCCCCACCCAAAAGTCCCTGAAACTGATTAAAGAGTCTGTAGTTAAATACACACCTGGCTAACCGAAGTTAAACAAATATCTAAGAATTTAAGGACTTATTTTAAACGCAAATTTACACCTTGAATATTTCTGAGAAGGAGATAGGAAAATGCACCATTTCTCAAATTTATTTGATCACAAAATTCCTTTTTTCAAGGAACATCTGCAAAATTAGTTATTGCTGGGGCTCTGCTTCAGGAAATGCTACTTTAAGAGTCATTTGAGGGGCTCCTGGGTGCCTCAGTCGGTTACGTGTCCAATGTCAGGTTATGATCTTGTGAGTTTGAGCCCTGCATTGGGCTCTGTGCTGACAGCTCAGAGCCTGGAGCCTGCTTCATTCTCTTACTCTCTCTCTCTCAAAAATAAATAAGCTTAAAAGAAAAAAAAAAGAGTCATTTGACTCCTTCCTACCTTTTTATAGCCAGCTACTAATTTCTGTTGATTCTGATCAGAGATTTCTCTTTGTGTTAATACTTTCTCAGTGGATTATTTTCTTTCCCTTTAGGCATAGCTTTTCTTTTCTTTTTGAAAGATGTTTGGGCATGTCTCATGAAGAGTAGAGACCTGGATTTTTAAATTGCAATCTCATGAAAAGTGAATTTAGGGGCACCTGGGTGGCTCAGTTGGGTTGTGTCTGACTTCGGCTCAGGTCATGATCTCACGGTTCCGGGTTTGAGCCCCATGTCAGGCTCTGTGCTGACAGCTCAGAGCCTGAAGCCTGCTTTGGATTCTGTGTCTCCCTCTCTCTCTGCTCCTCCCACACTATCTCTCTCTCTCTCTCTCTCTCTCAAAAATGAATAAACATTAAAAAAATTTTAAGTGAATTTAATTTGCTTACATTTATTGTGATTAGACATATTTCTAGCACAGTTTTGGTATTTACTTTCATTTTCCCTTGAATTTATTGTGCCTCCTCCTTTGCCTTCTGCTGAATTGATAAGTTTTCTATGTTACTTTTTATTTTCCTGTGGGCTTTGGAAGCTGTAGATCCCTTTTCTATTCTTCTAAATGCAAATCCTTAAAACCTTTAAACATATATAACTAACTATAAATTTTTCCATTAACATCTGAAGTTTTTCATGATTCTATTCTCCTCTCAAACATATGAACCCTAACATGCATTAAGCCAGAGGACACTACTCTACTCCCCCCAACACTGTGAACCTTGTTGTTCAGAGTTTTAATCTTTTTTTAAACACACACAAGAACAGGTGTTTTAAATAGTACTTACAGTTTATAATTTTATTTTAAAACTCATTTTGTGTTCCTGATTATTTCTGATATTCTTTACTTTCCTCCTTAGAATGCATCTTTCTCCTTACTAAAGCATATTGTTTAGTAATTCCTTAGGTATGGTTATTTTGTGACTATTTGTGTAGAACTTCAGTATGTAGGCTCACTGAGAATGGAGGACTTTTTGTGTATTCCCTACCCCCTACCCTAGCCATCTGTGCTCTCTTCTCCCTGTGTATGATTTTATAGTTGTCTCTTCCGGCTTCCCGGGCCTCAGTTTAGGACCAGATCTTACACTGGCTGGGGGGCTGGGTGACTGTTCTTTCTGGATATTAGGGAAATCACAGATCCAGTCAGTCATGGAATCAGCAGATGGCTTGGTTCAGGGCCTGGTCTTAACCACTGTAATGTCTTTCCGTGTCCTAGGTTCAAAGCTTGCTGAAAACTGCAGCCCCGGGCAATGGTCATCGGAGGATTTGAGCCTCACAGTGTGCCAGCTGTGTGCCTGGGGCCAGTCCCCATTACTCACCTGGAGAACTTTTTACCTGGAAACAGAACTCCCAGACACTAGTGGACACAGAGCTTAGCTAGCTGATGGCTTTAGTATCACTCAATGTACTGTATTTCAACTCTGGTTTTGGTCCATGGAAACATGTATCTTATCTGGGAGCACATCTGTGTCCTATTTATTTTCTTATTTATTCTACTGCTGTATTCGATGATCTTCATGTACTTAGAACAGAAAAGGTGCATCGTAACATGAATTTATAGTCTTAACAAAAAACATTTTTCTCCAATTTTTCTTTTCTTTCCATTCCCAGCTATTGGCTCTAGTTGTGGCTCTGCTAGTCTTTCACCTAAAATATTACAATACCTTGGTTGGTCTTCCTCTGCCTGCACACTCTCCCTTGAACCCAAAACTCACCAATGCCATGAGGACTATTCATCTTATCTGTCTCCTTGAAATCTTTCAATATCTCTAACTTACCTCAAGATTAGAAGATTTTCAGCAATGAATGCAAGGTTCTTCTAAGCTTGATCTCAGCTCACCTTTCTTGATTAATTTCTCAGCCCCTGACACCCAACACCTGGCACTCTACCCAGACAAGAAGACCCCTGCTTTTCCCCCACATACAGAAGATGAACTTCATCCTTCTTGCTTTCCTACACTCAAGCTGTCTTTTTCTGGTGTGTTTATCCACATTTACTCCCTACTCCAGCACCCATCTCAGGCTCTGCTGAGCTAGCAAAAACCCACCTATTCTTCAAAAATTCAGCTCAAATGTCATTTCCAACCTCCATCCCACGTTCCGTGCATACTCCATACACATTTTATTCGTATCCCTGTTACTGATCACATCACTCTCTATCAGACATGTTGACCTGTTTGCTTCCCCTAGATCATGTGCTCATTGCATAATAGCCATATAATAAAGTGATAGTAAGAAATTTCCAGCAAGAAGAGAAGGAGAGGAACTCTTATAATGTAGAAAACAATGAATACCATTTTGTTAAAAATTTCTTCTTGATTTGTTACCAAAAATAGAAGGTGCAGAAAACCAGAGAAATCTGTACAACACGATTTATAAAATTCTTTATAAAGAACTTCTACAACTCAACACCAAAAAATCAAATACTCCAATTTAAAAATTGGCAGAGGACCTGAACAGACATTTCCCAAGGATGAACACACACACACACACACACACACACACACACACACACACACACAGAAATATTATGAAGCCATAAAAAGGTTCAAATCTTGCCACTTGGGACAACATGGACGGACCTAAAGATTATGCTAAGTGAAATACATTGACACAGAAAGACCAATACCATATGATTTCATTCATATGTGGAAACTAAAAAACAAATAAATAAACAAAAAGCAGAATGAGATCTATAAAAAGAGAACAGACTGACGATTGCCAATGGAGGGAGTGGTGGTGGGGAGAAATCATACACTATTTTACCCTTTTATGTCTGGCTTATTTCACTTAGCATAACATCCTCAAGGTTCATCCATGTTATAGCATGTATCAAAATTTCATTCCATTTTAAGTCTGAATAACATTTGCATGTATACACATTTTGTTTACCCATCCATCCATCAATGAACACTTGAGTTGTTTCCACTTTCTGGCTACTGTGAAAATTGCTGCTATTAACACTGGCATACAAAGATCTTTTCAAGTACCTTCTTTCAATTATTTCAGGCATATACCCAGAAGTAAAACTGCTAGATCATATGGTACTTCTGTTTTTTGATGACCCACCACACCATTTTCCAAACCATTTTCCATATGAGTACACCATTTTATTTCCCACGAGCAGTGCACAAGTTTTCCCGTTTCTCCATATCTTCACCAATACTTGTTTTCTGTTGTTTTTCTTTTCATAGTAGCCTAGATTCTTTTTGTGTGTGTGTTTATTTCTGAATGAGAGAGAGAGACAGAGGGTTATCAGGGGAAACACAGAACCTGAAGGAGGCTCCAGGATCTGAGCTGTCAGCCCAGAGTCTGACGTGGGGCTTGAACACACAAGCCGAGCTGTGATACCATGACCCAAGCCAAAGTCGGACACTCTGAGCCACCCAGGAGCCCCACAGTAGTCTAGATTCTAATGAGAGCGAAGTGGTATCTCATTGCGGTTTTGATTTGCATTTCTATAATGATGAGTGATGTTGATGATCTTTTCATTGTTTTATTCGCTCTATGTATACTTATTCAGAGAAGTGTCTACTCAAGTCCTTCATCCATTTAATTGGGTTATTTGGTTTTTGTTGTGGATGTTGTTGAGTCGATTTTCTCCTTCAATATATATTTTATTTTTATTTAGGAAATTTTAATTTTTAGGAGCTTTTTCTTATACTCCACTTGCTTCCTTCTAATATACTTGCAAATCCCATTCAAAATTTGCAACTACTTTTTCCTAGAAGTCCTGTGTGAGATGCATCCCCATTTACCATATATATTTAAGTTCTAAACATTTTTTCTTATTTAACTTCTTTGACTAGATATGAAGTCTTTAGAAATGTGATTTTTAAATTTCAAATATATAGGTTTTATTTATTTATTTTTGCTATTGGTATCTAATTAAATTGAATTGTGGTTAGAGAATGCAATCTATAAAATATAGATTAGTGTTGAAGACTTGCTTTGTGGTCTACTGTGTGGTGAATTTTTAATAATTTTTCCAAGATTTGTTTTTTTCTTTTAGTAACTCTACACCCAATATGCAGCTTGAGTTCACGACCCCAACGTCAAGAGTCACATGCTCTTCTGACTGAGCCAGCCGGGTGCCCCTAGTTTCTCCAAGTCTTGAGAAATCTATTTCTTATTCAGTGGCTGGGTAAGAGGTTCAATATATGTCCTCCTGATCAACTTCTTTGTGTTACTCAAAGCGATCTCCTTAACATTTTGTTTTTGTTGTTTGATCATTAGTTACTTAAGAGAGATATACTGAACTGTCCCACAATGACAGCATCCCACACTTGTCAATTTCTCCTTCTGGTTCTACATTTTGCTTTATACATTTTGAGGTTATTCTATTAGGTGTAGTACCTAATGTTTTTAGAGTAGGTCTTCAGGAAATAAATTCTTTTAGTTTTCCTTTAGCTGAGGCTGTCCCTATTTTACCTTCATTCCTGAAGGATATTTTTGCTGTGTACAGAATTCTGATGTCAGCACTACACCGTGTCATTCCTCTGCCTTCTGGTCATCATTCCCTTGTAATGAGTCATTTTTCTCTGACTGTTTTCAAGGTTGTTTTTTTCCTTTTTCTCTGGTTTTCAGCAGTTTGATTATGATACAACTGGGCATGGGTTTCTTTGAGTTTATCCTTTTTCAGGCTCACTGAGTTTGTTGGATTTTAAGTTTGTCTTCCGTCAAATTTGGTGAGCTTTCAGTCATTTTTCTCTTCAAATACTTTTCTGCACCACACTCTCATCTCCTTTTAGAACTTCAATGGCACACTTTTTGATAGTATCCCAAAGGATCCTGAAGCTCTGCTCATATTTTAAAAGTTTTTCTCTGTATTGTCCAGAATGGATAATTTCTCCTGTCATTTCTGCCTCCAAATTCACTGACTCTTTCCTCTGTCAAAACCACCCTTTTAAATACATCCAATGGTTTTTTAAAATTTCTAGTTAACTGTATTTTTCAGTTATAAATTTTCTCTTTGGTTCTTTTTTTATTGCTTCTTGTTCTTTCCTTCTTAGAACAGAGTTAGTTATAATAGCTGTTTTAAAGTCACTGCCTGGTCATCTTAGGACTGGCATCTTAATTTTTTTTTCACTTGAGAATTGATCAGACTTTTTCCTTGCTCTTCCTAGGTCAAGTAATTTTTCTTAATAGCACAGACATCCAGAATATTATGTTATGAGACTCTGGGTCCTATTCAAGTTCTATGCAGAATATTGTGTTTGGGGCTTTGTCTGTTTGTTTTACCAGGCAATTGACCAGATTAGAGTCAAACTAATTGCAACATGCCTTTTGTGGGCAGTAGTCGCAATGTCAGGTCAGTTTTCAAAGGCTTTGCAGTACTATTTGAGTCTATTCCACAAGTGCATCAGTCAGGGGCTGGTCTGATACTTGGAAGGCTGTCTAACCTGTAGTTAAATTCTTATATCCTTGGATATGCTATTTAGAATGAAATCCATGCTGTCCAGCTCCGGGAAAGCCCAACACTTTATACAACATACAGGCTCCCTTTCTTGAGTTCCCTCCTGTGAACTCCCCCCCCCCCAACTAACACTCCAGTATGTCCACTTCCAATCTTCCCTTTATGGTCCCCTGACTATAAAGTCCTACCATTCCTGAAACCAGGTATGTATCTGGGGCGAAGGAAAAGAAGAAGAAAAGAGGTAAAAAGCAACTAGGATTCCTCCCCACTCTTTGAACCACAGTTCTCTGAGTCAGAGAGAAGGATTCCCCTGCTCAGAATATTAAGTGCATGACAGCCACTGCTACCACAGAATTGCAGCTCACGAGTAAGGCTTGTCAATGTGGCAGCGCTGGGAGTAAAAGTGAATTTCCATATGGCCTCTCTTCCTGCTTCTTAGATTAGAAAGATCCTTTCTCTTAGAACTTTTTTGGTTTGTACCCATGCACAGTTCCAGAACTCACAACTGCCTTTGAATCCAGGTAGGGAGACACAAAGGTTAGGGGAAGAGTTTCAGTTTGTTTGCTGGCAGAGCTTTTGTACCTTCTCCAATCCACCTGCTACCATCTAAGGTCTCGAATAGCTGCTTCATGTAACCTGTCCAAAGATTTTCAGATACTTTCAGTAGGAGAAAAAGGGCAGTGTTGTTGTTGTTTTTAACTCCATCTTAACCAGAACTGCAACCTACCCATCATTCTTGAAGAATAGTTTTGCTGGATGCAAATTCTAAGTTGACAAGTTATCTGTCAGT
Organism: Suricata suricatta; assembly: GCF_006229205.1. Lineage (NCBI taxonomy): Eukaryota > Metazoa > Chordata > Mammalia > Carnivora > Herpestidae > Suricata > Suricata suricatta. The sequence continues at coordinate 47,630,897 of NC_043701.1, read as the reverse complement.
CCTTTGACAGTACTGTTCCAGTCCTCTGGCTTCCACTGTTGCTCTTTAGAAGTCTGCTACTTAGGGGCGCCTGGGGGATTCAGTCAGTTAAACGTCCAACTATTGATTTTGGCTCAGGTTATCATCTTATAGTTTGTGAGTTCAAGTCTTGTGTCAGGCACTGCAGAGCCTGTTTAGGATTCTCTGTCTCCCTCTCTCTGCTCCTCCCCTGCTCTCACTCTCTCTCAAAAACAAATAAACATTAAGGGGGGAAAAAGCTCTATTCATACACAAGGCTAAATATTGCATGAATCCCTCAGGCATATTTACATGATACTGTTACATATTCTAGAATAGACAAAACTATAGTAAAAGAAAAGGCAGAAGTGATTTCCTAGAGCTAGGAGGAGGGAGTGACTGCAAGGGGGCATGAGGGAGAGGGCATCAGCCTGGCTAGATCAGTGGAATGAGGGAGGGGGCAGCTGGCTGGCTCAGTCAGTGAAACAGGCAACTCATGATCTTAGGGTTATAAGTTCAAGCCCCATGCTGGGTGTGAAGATTACTGAAAAATAAAATCTATAAAAAGGGAGAGGACATGAGGGAACTTTCTGGAGTGATGGAAATATTCTATATTTAATTGTGATGACAATTACGTGGCTAAAGTTACCAATCTCTAAAACTTAAAATGGGTAAATTTTATTATACACAAATTATACCTCAATAATGGTGGTAGAAAGTCTGGGATCACACTCTTCCTTCGTAAGTGACCTGTCTTTTCTTTCTGTTTTAAATCTTTTTGTCTTCATTATTGGTATTTTATACTTTTACAACCAGGTACTTAGTAAGATTTTTTTTTTTTTTTTAACTCCTATTTAGTATATCTTGTGCTTCCTGTTTCTGTGGATTTAGGTCAATTCTGGAAACTTCTCAGACATTATCATGTTGACCATTCCTCCCATTCCATCTGGAAGTCTACTCTGATGCACGTCTGACTTTTTCTTCCTAGCCCTGTATCCATGTTTCTTAACCTTTCTTTCATATTTTCCATCACCAAATCTTTCTGTATTACATTTGAGTTGTTTCTTTAGATCTCTCTTCCTATTTGTTAATTTTCTCTTCAGTGCCCACGTACCATTAAATGCATCTATTGAGTTTTAATTTCAAGGTTTTTGTTTTCTAAATTTCATTAGTCTTTTCTGATATTCTTTTCTTCTTTGTTCACCTATTTTTGATTCCATCTTTTATTTCTTCAAAATACAAAATATAGTTATTTTGTATTTTGTTTATAGAATTTCAGTATCTGTAGTTCTCAGGCATTAAATTTGTTTGTTCCTATTGACACTTGTTCTGGTGACTTATCTTGTTATGTGTCTTGTTTTATTTCCTTTCCTTTTTTTTTCCTTAGTGAGCTCATATTTACTGTGCTTAGTATTTGTGAACTCTGAGAATCCTAGATTGAGGATGATTTTCTATAAAAAGGGTACTTTATTTATTTTTTTTTAATGCTTTTTATTTATTTTTGAGAGACAGAGAGAGACAGTGTGAGCAGGGGAGGGTCAGAGAGAGAGGGAGACACAGAATCCAAAACAGGCTCCAGTCTCTGAGCTAGCTGTCAGCACAGAGCCCGACGCGGGGCTTGAACCCACGAACCGTGAGATCTGACCTGAGCCGAAGCCGGACGCTTAACCGACTGAGCCACCTAGGCGCCCCGAGAAAGGGTACTTAAAAAAAATTTTTTTTTAATGTTTATTTTTGAGAAAGAGAGACAGAGCATGAGCAGGGAAGGGACAGAGAGAGAAGAAGACACAGAATCTGAAGCAGGCTCCAGGCTCTCAGCTATAGGCACAGAGCCTGATGTGGGGCTTGAACTCACAAACAGAGAGATCATGACCTGAGCTGAAGTTGAATGCTTAACCGACTGAGCCACCCAAGTGCCGCTAGAAAGGGTTTTTATTCTTTTTCTGTGGGTTACAGGCCCAACCAGCCCTACCAACTCAAAAGCCCTTTAATTTATTGGTTGAATGTTCTCCCAATTAGGTGTATTGTTTAAATCTGAACTCTACACTCACAAGCTCTGACCTACTGTTACAAAGATTCAGGGGCGACTGACTTTATTTATTTCCTATAACCTATAACCACCATAGACAGAATTACCAATTAGTTCCCTTTACCAGCAGGCAGATTATCTGCAGGCCACCTTTTACCCTGAGGGAATAGCCTCTGGGGATTCTGGCTTTGTGGAGGGAGAGAATAAGATGCAGGGATCAGCCTACTGACTCTGTGAGCACAAGGCCCAGTTTTACGTTAAACCCATGATTCTTCACCCATGAACGTTAATACCCCACACCCCTGGTTCCTGGAATCAACACTGCCCCCAGAGCAGCCAGAGTTTCTGGGTTTATCACTCTGATTTCAGGTTCCTATTCAATTATTTGGTCACTGATGATTTCCCTTATTTTTTGAGGAACCTAAAACCCATTTAAAAGTATGCTTGTTTTGCTTTATCTAGCACCTGGGTGTTTTATGATAGGAAGGTATTTTAACATACCTAATCCACCATACTGCCAGAAGCAGTAGATAGTTATGTAAAGAAACAAAATGGGTCCTTAAATGTCAAAGGAAAGATTGATCTCCACCTAATTTTTATGCCAGGATATCTTTAACTCTTTTCTGATAATAAAACAGGTTTCATCTTTACCATTAGTACCTGTATTACAGTAAAAATTTACAACGGAATGTTGCTTTTATGGTATAGGCTTTTACAAGTAAAATCAAGAAATTTCATTCCACTAGATATAGCAGTCAATCAAGTTTATGAATACTTGCTGTGAAAGTAATCTAAAAGGAACATTAGGGACTGGGAATGGCTAGATCACTTTAATTTTGTGCTTTACATATTTATTTTTGTTTGTCTTAAACATCTCATAAAAAATATTTACTATACACAAACCAACTTACTTACTGAATATCTTCTATATACAAGGAACCTATTCTTGGCTCTTTGGGTATACAAAAATAATTAAGACAATTCCTGTTCAAATTAAGTTTTGTTATCTAAACAAGTGTTACTGCACTATAAAATTAACAAATGGTCAAAATTCTGAGGAGGAAAACATCACAGTCTTTTGTGGGTTGAAACTAGGAAAAACAAGTAGGCAAAACTTTACTGAAAAGATCAGATCAATATGGGCCATGAAAGATGATTAAGATCATGACGTGTTGACAGGGAGTAACTTAGGGCAGAAACAAATTCCAGGCAAAGTAAACTGTGAAAGCAAATCATAAGAGTATAAAAGTAGGGGACCTGTTTAGAAAATATTAAGCAACTTGGGGCACCTGGATGGCTTAGTCAGTTGAGTGTCCGACTTCAGCTCAGGTCATGATCTCACAGTTTGTGAGTTTGAGACCTGCATTGGGCTCACTGCTGTCAGCATAGAGCCCACTTCAGATCCTTGTCCGTCTCTTTCTCTGTCACTCCCCTGCTCATGCTCTCTCTTTCAAAAATAAACAAATATTTGATGGGGCACCTAGGTGGCTCAGTCGGTTAGGTGTCTGGCTTTGGCTCAGGTCATGATCTACGGTTCGTGGGTTCAAGCCCTGCGTCGGGCTCTGTGCTGACAGCTAGCTCAGAGCCTGGAGCCTGCTTAGGATTCTGTATCTCCCTCTTTCTCTGACCCTCCCCTGCTCGAGCTGTCTTTCTCTGTCTCTCAAAAATAAATAAAAAACAAAAAAAAATTTTTTTAAATATTTGAAAAAGAATCTTTTTAATAGTAAGCAACTGAATTTGGAATAATTAAAACTCCAGAAATACTGATTCTTTATCTTCTTCAAATATGCCATGCACTTTTCCAATTTTAAGCCTTAAAAACTACCTCTTTTTCTTGGAACATCCTCACCCAACTCCACAATGCATGAGGAACACCTCTCAGTCCTTCAGGAAAGCAAGTGGCCTAGAAGTCAGATGCAATAAACGCAAATAACCCAAGCTACAGCATCAATTTATTGTGGAACTCATTTATACTTCTCCTATGGCAAGGATCAGTCTGCACTGTAATGTAGGATCTTTTTCCATGTCTACCTCACTTACCAGAGTGTGAATTCCTGAGACCAGGGACCATGACTTACCCTAACACAGTATATAAAAAATCCTCACAACAGGAAGAGAAGGATAGAAGGGAAGGAAGACAAGCCTGTAAATTTCCAAATTTCCATGCCGGCACTGAAATAACCTGGGCAATGAAGAACCACAGCATGCCCCAGGCTGATGAGAAATCTATGTAACAGACTGCGGGTATGTAGGGTCCAGTAATAGTAGCTACCAGCCACATGTGACTGTTGAGAACTTGAAATAGAGTTAGTTCAAAATAAGATGTGCGTTGGATCTAAAATACACACCAAATTTCAAAGACTTATTATGGAAAAAAAGGATATAAAATATCTCAATAATTTTTATATTGATTATATAAGGAAATTATAATATTTTAGATATACTGGGTTAAATAAAATAAATTATTAAAATGATGTTCAGGGTGCCTGGGTGGCTCAGTTGGTTGAGTGTCCGACTTCAGCTCAGGTCATGATCTCATGGTTCATGGGTTCGAGCCCTGTGTCGGGCTCTGTGCTGACAGCTAGCTCGAAGCCTGGAGCCTGGAGACTGGTGCCTGCTTCGGATTCTGTGTCTCCTTCTCTCTCTACCCCTCCCCCACTCATGCTCTGTCTCACTCTGTCTCTCAAAAATAAATAAATATTAAAAAAACTTTTTAATGATGTTCAGGGTACCTGGCTGGCTCAGAGGGTAGAGCACATAACTCTTGATCTTGAGGTTAAGAGTTCAAGCCCCACATTAAGCACAGAGACTACTTATACACAAAATCTTTAAATAAATAAATAAGTAAATAAATAAAATTATAGTCAGTGGTATTTCTTATTACTTTCTATTGTTGCTACTAGAAAAATTTAAATACCCATGTGGCTTACATTATATTTCTCTTGAATAGTGATCTCAGAGTTCAAACTTAAAAAATCAGAAAATTCGAAACTACAGTACGTTATAATAAAAGAATCGAAAAGGAAGAACTGGTTTTATAGAAAAGATGAGATTGCTTAAAGAATGAGTTTTACTTAAGGGGTCCAAGAGATAAAAATGCAAGTCTAGGGGGCACCTGGGTCGTTCAGCCAGATAAGCATCCAACCCTCTTGATTTCAACCTCAGGTCATGATCCTGAAGTTTGTGAGACTGAGCCCTGCATCAGGCTCTGCACTGACAGCAAGGAGCCTGCTTTGGATTCTCTCTCCTTCTCTCTCTCTCTGCCCCTCCCTGGTTCTCTCTCTCTCAAAATAAACAAATATACTTTTTTTTTTATTTAAAAAATGCAGGTCTAGAAAGTAGAAAAGTCTATGATTGGAATACAGAATAGGAAAATGATACAGGGATGAGACAGTTGAAATTTTCGAAAAGTAGGTGAGTCCCCATGGAAAATTTTACAGCTTAGGAGGAGGAAAAAGAGGGTATGTAGGTTTTATCAAAGGGTTCGAGGAAGGGCTAGCAACCTAGCTGGCGTCCTATGTTGGATATCTGAAATGATTAATTTCAGCAGCAACATAATCTTAATAGCAACATAATATTAATTATAGCATAATTTCAGAATATCCAGAGTTGAATATATTTGAGGTTGAAATAGGGACCTGAATATATTAGAAAATGTTGCCAAGGTAAAGTACATTCTGAAATCAAACAGGTAAACAAACAAAACCTCTGCAAGTTGGTTTCTATTATAATAAAGTGCACACATAGGGTTAGGCATGGGACACTTCTTACTTATTACTCTTCCACAACAGATACTTCTCTAATAACATGGAATTTACATACTACATTCAGGCACAGGAAATAATTGAAAAACAGCTGGAAAAAAATAGTTCAGGTTCACGATCCACATGTTCTCCACGTTTTTTATTTTTATAGAAACACAAGAAATATATATTTATAAAAAAAGTTATTTTTAACTAAACTCTCAATTTCTTCAAAACAGAATTATGCAAATATAAGGGGCATCATCCAAAATATAAAATGTATTTTTCTCCCAGGAGATTTCATAAAGAACTATCATAGTCCCAGTAATACTATAAAGTGGGTCATCAAGAAAGGCAAGTCGACTATTAGTTTACATGTGTTCAGAAAGAACTCACTTTAATGGACAAAGGCCTGTGTTTTGTGAAGAAAAAAAAATTTCCAGCAAAGCATATCCCACAACTTATAAACCTTGGCATTATAAAAGCTAGACATCCTGCCAAATGGGTTTTTTGCTTGGGAACTGTAGTATTTTTAATTTATTTGCCAAGAATCCCTGGAGTTCCTGGAGATACAATGTAGCGGAGAGAACACAGGTGCATCTATCACTGGTATCATTACAATGCGTGCGACGGCAAGTGCCCTACATGTCATGGCGATTCACATGAAGGCTCACCTTTAGGAAGACCTAAAGAGGAAATCACAGGAAGTGGCATCTATTTGGGCTGAGTTTGGCAGATAAAAGACGAAGAAGAGATTAAAATCCTAACAGAAGAAAAACATAAACAAGAACGAGAGATTTGAGTGAATGAGATCTGCATTTCAGAAATCGTGAATGGTCTGGTTTCGCTAGAAGTTATGGCACGTGGAGAAAAGTAGTGAAAAACAACAACAGAAAACTGAATCGGATCCCGACTGTGGAGGGCCTTGACCGGCAGGGAGGGATGACTGGGCAGGCTGCGGAAACAACCATCAGCTACGCGTCCGATGCAGAAAGTGGATGTACGCACACAGCACAGCCTGGCAGCAGGCGTGGTAAAGGCAACAAGCAGCACAGGAAGCCTGAGCGGCAATGTGCTGATGGACCTGCTTTCTCAACAGAATGCATCACAGTGTCTGCAAGAAAAGGAAACACAAGTGCACGTGTTCAGTTTTCCCTAGGTTTCAGGGGCCACCTCTTGGGCAACTAGCCTAACCTTTACAGAAAAAAACAAATTTTTATCACATGGGTAGGGAAATCTGCCTTTTCCTGAATGGATTCCAGGCGGGTCGGCTGAGCAGAGCCATCTGCTTGCAGCAGCAGCAGCGGCAGCGGCAGCAGCAAGAACAACAAGGTAGTGCACTTGCTCTCACGCATCCAATTTTCCCTTTGCTGGCTGGTCCGCCCAAGCTGCCTGCCCTGGGACTCCTTTAAGATGTACAGTAAGAGTCACATTCTACTACTCACCATATCAAAGCTGGGAAGCTTGAAAAGAAACATTCCAGTCACTGAGAAAACAAAGCAGCTGATTCACATTAAAATGGAAAAAGAACTCAAAGGAGGGAGGGAAGAAATCATGTGAAACACAGCAAAGAGCAAGAGAAACCAAGAATGAATATGAAGACTTCAGTTAGATGAGGGAAAGGGGGAGGAATGGACCAGAACCATTACACCTGTATTCGTGTAAATGTAACCCTCATTTATAGTGAGACTTTAGGGGCACCTGGGTGGCTCAGTCGGTTGAGCGTCCGACTTCAGCTCAGGTCATGATCTCACAGTTTGTGGGTTCGAGTCCCACTGACAGCTCAGAGCCTAGAGCCTGCTTCGGATTCTGTGTCTCCCTCTCTCTCTGACCCTACCCTGCTCATGCTGTCTCTCAAAAATAAATAAAAAACATTAAAAAATTATAGTGCAACTTTATTTTTAAAAGAACTTTTGGTCCATGAAAGGGGTGGAGGTGGTAACAAAGTTAATTACGTCTCATAATTAGTCATTAGGACTAGATAACAAAGCCTTAGGCAATGTACTACTCTAATGATGGAGGACCAGCCTCTGAGAAATGTAACAGTATATTAGCATAACCACATATGCAAAATACATAGACCCACTGCCACAGTTAACCTGTCATTGAGTGATTAAATATGAATTCATAATTAGAAAAATCCACACCGTAATTTATTGGCTTTCCTGACTATTCTGGTTCATTAAAAGTTGATTACTAAACAGTGACCTCTAGTGGCCCATAATTTTCTAATGCCATATTGTTTCTCTTAAAGGATCAGTTCAGCATGCATTCCAAGAACTTGTTTACTCTAAATAAGACTGTTACTTTGATGATGTTAATATTCCTTTCCTCTATAAAGGGAAATAAATGCATTCACTCAATCTTCTCTCTTTAAAATACATTCTGTGTGACAAAAATAAAGTGCTAAGAAAGCTCCTTTGCTTCCACACATTCCTTAACAATCATGACTGAGCCCCTATGTGTAGGACCCCAACCTGGGTGTTTGGGGTATTTTATTAATACTTGGGACACTGACTTCATTCCTTCCATATTATCTAATTAGAAACTAAATCAAAATTAACACGACAGTCATGCTACTATCCACTTATTGCCTCTAAACAAGGGACATGCTGAAAACATGTTTTAATTTAAAATTCAGATCCCAGTAATTCCAGATCACCTCATACCATACTACTCAGGTGTATCTTGAAAGGAAATTGACCAATAAATATATATATTTTTAAAAACCTAGCTCATTTCTCAAAATTTTCCTAGAGTTAAAAAAACTTTAAATGTTCATTTATTTTTGAGACAGAAAGGGAAAGAGCATGTGTGAGGGATGGGGCAGAGACAAAGGAAGGCAAAATCTGAAGCAGGCTCCAGACTCTGAGCTCTCAGTACAGAGACCGACGTGGGACTCAAACTCACACGCTGTGTGATCATGACCTGAGCCAGTCGAATGCTTAACTGACTGAGCCACCCAGGTGCCCCTAGAGTTTTTAAAATAATGACGCTTCTCAAGATATCTACTTCTATAACCCAAAGCAAACTTTCCAAGCATCATCTTTCTCTTAGAATGATTATCTTTTTAAATTATTCAAATGCCTATACTAGTACTTTAAATTAAACCCAACTTAGAATGCTTATTACTTGCTACCCAGGTATACTCATTGTTAAAACAAAGTTTCAGAAAGGCTCACAATATGAAAAGGAAGACTTTGGGTATGTTATTAAAAGAACTATATGAATATACCTTCATCCCCTCAAATCAGTCAGCGTAATGATCCTGGTTCTCTAAAGTAGTGGCAATGTTGTAGCTTCCTTAGATCATGTGATTAAGCTTCCAAAAAGTTTAAGATGTAAACAAAAGAAACATATATACTGCTTCATGTACTATTTCTACACAATATGTGGGTATGGGGTGCCCATTGTTTCCTATGATGATTTAAGATAGTAGCTGGATAATGAGTTATACCTTCTGTAAGAACCGAATCACCATTTAATGCTATTATCAACAGTTCATGACCCACCAGCAAGAAATGTCAACCTGATTAATATAAACACTGCTGACCTCAAGAGAAAAAAAAGAGAAAGAAAACTCACTCCTAAATGTTATTAATGTCCACTGTTCTTTAGTATGAAATATAAAAACCAAATCTTTAAATAAAAACTACTTTTAGAGAATTCAGTATGCAAATTTTGCTAAGAGAGTTGGTAAGGTTCTGAAAAGGTAGAACTGAAGATGATACATTTAAATCCACACACTGGTTACAACTAAGGAAAACACTTTTTTGGAGACGCATGACTTTATCAGTTCATCGTGTCACTTAAAGTATTTCCTTTATCTTTTTAAATTACAGACAGCATTAACTAAGGTTAGAGTAAGACATCATTTTGGTTACAAAGCTCACTAGTAAACTTACTTCTTATACATGAGTTTCAAAAATAACCAGAGATAAGATCAGAAGGATCTAGAAACAGAGATTTTGGAATGTCCTATTTCCTTCCGTGAGCACTGGTATAAGAATGTTGGTATGAAAGATTCCTTTTTCTCGGTGTAACTATAGTACATCCACTTGTAATTCAGCCTGTTTCTGTTTTATACAATGAGCCATTTCTGACTGTATGTAACCCTGAAAACCTGGAATTTCAGAAGAGATTATTTAATGCTATCATTTTAAGATTCCTATAAGGTAAGAAAAAGTACACATTCTATTATCAGCTTTCATGAAAACCCATTAGATCACACAATGGACAGCTGATTTTTACTAAAAACAGAACCAATTTTCCTCATTACAGTAAACTAGGTTTTCAGCATCTACAGAAAGTAAATCAACTCCTGCTTCTTTGTACCTGGTTGAAAGGCTGGGACTATATGAAAAGCATGTGACAACAGGCAGAACAAGCCAAGATTCTCTACAACTGAATGTCAGCCTTTGAAAATTTTTATTTAAATCAGGCTATGGTAACCAAAAGAGTTTAACCTGAGACCAATATTAAGGCAATAATTAGACAAAATTGATCTAGGCTCCAAAAGTGTCAGCACCAAAGATTTTTTTAAAGGGGAGTATATGAAAATTGCTTTAAAGAACGCTGAAGAAACATGACCATGAAATGTAATGCATGAACATTTACTAGACACTGGATCGAAAACAAAAGACCCACTTATTTGGAGGATAATTGAGAAAATATGAATATGGACTCTTTATTAGATGACACTGATTCACTGTCAAATGTCTTGAATATGATAGTAGTCTTGTAGTTACATAGGAGAATGTCCCCATTCTCAGGAGACTTAGTCAAAGTGTTCAGGTGTGGGTGAACGGTTCAGCCAAAGAGAAAAAGTTTGAGTTAAGGGGAGAGCCTATAAATCGAAATTAGAAACAGAGCAATTAATTAGATAGCAGAGCACTGATCTCTATATACTGGTTATTTAGAAATGTTCCATGAATTCTACTTTCATGGTCTTTTAAAAAGGCAGGAGGTAAGGAAGGAAAAATTTTGACCCAAAGACCAATGTTGATAAATACATGCATCTTGATTTACAAAAGATACTTTCTTAAAACATCTGAGTCAAAGTCCTATACACTGAAAAGTTCTTCATTAATTTGCCTTATTGTATTGCTGAGTTACCCTGTATCTCCATTTTTACCATCAGGTTTATATGCATTCTGTCTCTAGTAGCTCTGAGTTTTCCCTGGCAATAACTGCCCAAGTAAATGAGTAACCACACTAATGGTATTTGTTCTTGGGTATCTACCAGGGCATTATGTATGGAAATTACCTAGCTGAGTTCCATCTAATAAAAACTCAACTACCAAAAAAAGAAGCTAGGTATTTTTATCCCACTACTGTCTGAGTCACATTAGTAAGAAATACTGGAGGGCTGACAGACTGTTTCTATGACATACTGCAGTCTACTGAGTTACAGCTCATGTAAATCCATAATTCTCACTTCCGTACTAAAACTACACTGCATGTGTCCATTTTCAAAACGCACAGAAGTCTGTTTGAATAGCCACATTTCTATAAATTAGGGCTTGGCGACAAGTGATATACAATCAAATTAGAATATATGTGGTGGTTTTTCCTATGACTTTTCATGTGAGACACCTGGGTGGCCCAGTTGGTTAAGCATCTGACCAGCTCAGGTCATGATCTCAGAGTTCATGAGTTCAAACTATCAGTGCTTGGGATTCTCTCTCCCACTCTTTCTGTCCCTCCCCTAATTGTGCTCTACTCTCTTTCTCCCTCAAAATAAATTTAAAAAAAACTTTAATAATAAAAAAAGTAAACTTCCCCTGATTTTAACAAATGAAATGCAATCAATTATACTAAGACCACCACAGACATAACTTAACAGATGAGAAATAGTGATAGAGAAGGTATTTGCACCCAGGTCTTCTGAGCAGCAGTGCTGGGTAAAAAAGAACATTGGGATTTCTACAGATCTTCTCATTTGTAAAATTGCCACCCGTGAAATCCATCTGAAAAGCTTGAGCACCTCAGCTCCCAGTAATCAGAAACCAGTATGCAGATAACTAGAATTATCAGATAAGCATATTTGTAGGAGTTCAGTAGCAAACTCTTGAAACCAAATTTTTGGTGAAGAAGGTTTAGCTTCCATTTTGGTAAAATATAGGAAAAATAATTTATTGGGCATGTTTTGCACTCTTTCAGAGTTCTACTGTAATTTATATCTTTTCTTTTCAGAAAGATTCATGTATCCATTCACTTATCTACCCATTCAACTCAAGTCTGCCTACTGTGTTTTAGGTATTGATCTAGGCACCAAGAATATGGCAGTGAACAGAACAGAACCAATCTCTACTTTTGTGGAGTTTATACTCTAGTAGTTATTGACTCAAAATGCATTTGAGAAACAACTTTTAGATATTCTGATTTAAGTGGGGAGAAAGCAAGAGAGGTAAACAGAGTGGAAGAGATTAGTTCTAGATAAACCCTTGTCGGTTCATGCTGGCACAGGAAGGAAGGCAGAGTACATGCAGGCTAGTAGCTGTGGTGGTAAGATCACGTGGAAGTTCTTCCATGACTATTTTCTCTGTAAAGAAAGAAGGAAGATCATCAACTGAACATTGGGGAAGGGTACCAGCGGCTTGAAGAGAGAAGAAAAGGCATGAAATATTGTTCAGGTAATGGTAAGAGTAAATGAACAAGAACATGGAGAACTGACCCGCAGCCTTAGGGGCCCACCTGAGGTCAGTGATCATTCATTTAGAAGTGAAATCAGGCCAACATGGCCACCCACCTACTCCACCATGTTCACTTACTCAAGGGCAGGTACAGGACAAATGAATAGTTGGATCTGGTCAGAGATGGGGTCAAATTCAACAAGGGGAAAGAGGAACAAGAGAGCTAATTATGTATAATCATACCATGGAACATAAAATGGATAGGAAAGGAAATGGGGAAGACAAGCATAAAGAAGAGGCTGTTTTATTATTCTCCTTCAGGCACCTGACGTTAACTATATTGCTTATCCTTTTAACATTTGAAATTCCCTTCTTTCAAAATTACTCAATTCTTTTTCTTTTACAAAAGGTAGTATAATTACTTTTGTTTAGGAATGACCAACGGTAACCTATAATCATATTTTTTCTTTTATAGTTCAGGACAAAGACAGCATTTGCAGGTCTTTCAGCATTTAAAGACCAAGACCACAATATCATTTTTCCACGTTTGCCCAGAAAAAAAGAACATTCTATTCTTAGTAGAGATCTGGAGAAACAGGCCAATTCAAACAAATTTGGCCTCTGATGGTCTCTTGGATAAAGGTATAGCCTTTAAAAGAAAAAACGTATTTGGTTTTGTCCTCAGCTTTAAAGTGAAGCATATTTATTTGAGAGAAGATGAAAGAAGAGATACTTATGTTCCCTCTTGGGATAAAATTAGTATTTGAGCTTAGGGGCCACAAAGACATATCACTATGATTTAGGATTTAGGGTCTCTTCTGAACAGAACTTGGCTCTCTGTTCCTCAATTGGTGGGTAATACATGTCTTACTCTCCTTGAAACATTATTGTATGCCTTATCCCCCTACGATCCCTTTCCTACAACTGTTATATAAAGAAACTCTAAAAGCAAAAGCTTTTTCTATACTCATTTTACAGCAAAACCTCACCTGAACTGTTGTGAAGTTATTTACAGTCTCCAGTCTCCTACTACTAGGGATGTTACATGATATATGGTAAATATAAGGTTAGTATCTTCCCTAAAAATCAAAACCAAAATTCACATGGCTCTAAGAGTTTCAGGGGCTTATAGACCTATAGTGATTTTTTTTCTTATTTTAGGAACAGGAACCCAAACTTCTGGCTTTGTCACAGTTATAATAACTCACTTCCATTGACTGAATGATGGTGATGTGCCAGGCACTGTTTTATATAAGTTATTTTAATTTAACTGAACACGGAGGAATGAGTCTTTAAGTCCCAGACATCTTAGAATTTATGAACCTTAATCCAGGCTCTTCCCTGCCTCAGAATCCATCCAGCTGGCGTGCCAGAGTGAGGAGGTGGGCCAGCCGGGCCTTGTGCTCATCTGCTGGTTTTCATTTCTCTTTCCTCAGAGGTAGCATGTTATTACAGGGGTAAAAAGCACAAAACTTACAGCTTGGATTCAAATTTGCTCCACCTCCACGAATGGCTAGGGCATGTTCCTTAACCTCTTTGTCCAATCTTTACATTAGCAAAATGGGGGAGGTGGGGGGTGGGGGGTAAGCAGTACTTACCTCACAGGATTATGAGAATTAAATGAGATAATGTCAGTAAAGCACCCAGCTATTTTATAAAAGTACCTGGTTGAGGACTTATTATGAAACTGCAGCTCATAAAATTAGTTTCCCTTACCTCTCTTTAACAAAAGGCAGGCATAGGATGCTACTTACTTTCTGTAGCACAGCTGTTATTCCATAAAACTTTTTTCGCCAAAATAAAGTGGTATTCACATAATATACGCTTTTCTTGTTTTCAAAGGACCCTTATTTTGACTTCAAGAAGAGCTTTCCTAACCACCGAATATCACAGACACACTGCTGGCATAGAGAATTTTAGAGCTGAGACAGATGTTAGAATGAAGTGTATATACTGAGCAACTATTATATCTCAAGCATAGTATACCTCAATTCTTTTAACAAGCCTGACAGGTAGCTACTGTTGTCCCAATTTTTAAAATAAGGGGAGGGGCACCTGGGTGGCTCAGTTAGTTAACCATTTGATTCCTGCTTTCAACTCAGGTCATGGGACCGAGTCCCACGTTGGGCGTGGCACTGAGCATGGTTAAGACTCTGTCTTTCTCCCTCCGTTTGTCCTTCCCCTGCTTGTGCATGCTCTCTTAAATAAAATAAACAAACAAATAAAGGGACAGTTTTTAGTTTAAGTAACTTGGACAGTGTCACAAAACTAGTTAAGAACTAGGTGTCTGCATCAAGAGCCAGGAGGAAATGCGTCTTGTGACGCAGCCTAATCTCACAACATTCTTAAAACTTCTTCTACCTTCTTCCCCAGAGAAAACTGCTTCATACCTTAGTGTCATAGAATACATTTATAATCAACACAGTTCTATAATAATTTTTTACAAAAATTGAATCATAGTGTATACATTGCTTTATAACCTCCTTTTCCTAACACTGTAAACGTTTTTCGTGTCAAGTATTCATCATTTTGATTCTTATTATGTAATTTAATCCCTAATTATTAATTCCTTCCTATTGGGCATCAGGTTTTTCCAAGTCATCATTACTTTAAATCAGTGGTTCTTAAATTTTTGGGGCTTAAATATTATGAAGGACCCCAAAGGTTTTGCTTATGTGGATTATATCTGTCAGTATTTACCATATTAGAAATTAAAATATAGACAATTTAAAAATATTTCGTAATTCACTTAAAAATAATAAACCACATGTTAACATGCTTTTATAAATAACAACAAGCATTTCCAAAGCAGAAAAATATTTACTGAGAAGAGTATCCCTGTCTTACAAGTTTGGAAATCTTTTTCATTCTGGATTAATAGAAAACAGCTGGATTTTCATAGCCACTTGAATGCAGCAGCAGATATATGCTATTTTGGCTGAAGTATATGAAGGAAAAGCTGGCTTCATATGGAGATGAATAGGAGAGTATATTTTCGGGTAATTGTGGATATCTTTGATATTAAACCAAAACTTAGTTTATTAAAGATGAGTGCAGTGTGCAATTCTAAAATTGGTATCAATGAACAATTTTTATCTGTTACATTAAAATCTGTCTATTTTGCAACTTTGAGTGCATCTTCTGTTCAAGCACAATTCTGCAACATTATACAATGGTCTTTTGGAAAACAGTGGTTCAGGGAGTCACACAGATCTTCCAAACTCCTAATATGTAATAGGAATTCACGTTCTTTAAAAGCAGAATTCTCGTCGCAAGTCTCGACCATTAGGAAGCTATCAGACTCAAAGCATCAGATACAAGTTTTCAAAAATTCTGATCTTTGCTTCCAACATCCAATTTTATCATTGGCCAACAAATACGTTCAGTTGATTTCCTTGAAGGAAGAGGCTCACTTTGTTCTTTTTCTATAAAATGTCTTGTCTGTTATTATTTAAAATAAAAGCGGTGTTCCACAAAAAAGTGATGCCCCAGCTGGCAAGTCAATCACAAAAGTACTTTCTCAAGACAACCACAGTATCTACTGTAGCAGAAGCGTTCTGTGCATATTTTCCACCTCTCATGAGAAAAGCAACAAAAAAAAAAACACCACATCTATGCAAAGGTCAAGATTTAATAAAATTAGTACATTTTACTGCTTCATCAAGGACATCCTTCAGTGAGACTACATGGATGTGACAGTGGAGAAGACGCTGACACTGTCTTGATTCATGCGAAGGGCTTGTAGTTTTACCCACCATTCCATTTGTTCTGTGAGTAATACTAGTATGTTGACCCCCGCAGGCCTCCCTTGGGGTCCATGAGAACACACGCGGTCCATGAGAATCAGTGTTCTCAACAATGTTAAAAGTACATTCATAGAGCTACCTCTTCACATACATTCTTAATTTGGGAGATAAAGTCTTAGAAGTAGAATTATTAGAGGAGTTATTTTTTTATATATATGGTATAGGTTTTTAAGTTTTGATGCACACAGCCAAAGTGTTCTCCCAACTGGCTGAAATAATTTACATCCCCAACAGCAGTCTATGCAGCTACATATTTCCCCTACCTTTACTAAAAACAGACCTCTGTACCTTTGCCAATTTGAAGGTTAAAATGGTAACTCTTCTGGACTGTTCTTGCTGCCATAAAGTCCAAGTTGCCCCAGGATGAACTGTTTTGTTTCACTTAAATTTGGTTGTGCTAAAAGTGAGCTTGGAGGCTTCTAACAGCAAGTTTCTCACTTTACTGGAAAATGCTTCAAAGTAGCATTTTCCTACCCTTAATAAAAAAGTTGTACTGTCCAGTTACATGATTTTTTAGAGTAGGAATGTTGTAAGATGGCAAAAGTCTCAATTTAAGAACACATATGTAAGCTTTTTAACAGCAGTCACAAAGATGGACTTCTTCCATGTTTATCCTAATCTGGGGAGATGGGGTGGTTCTAGACCCTCCACATAAACACAGTCCAGCTGGCCACAGGAGGGGGCACCGAACACATCGACCTCATACCAGTTCCCTTATTTGCTTTGCAGTTTATTCCTTAAACAAGTCATTCTTTCCTATGAGCAATAAATCCGAGATAAATTGTTAAATTATGACCTATGTTTCCCAAAAAACAAATATGCCTTTGTTACAAATACGCAGAGACCCGGGGAAAACATGAAAAGCAATCTTCTTCTCCATTTCAACTGACGGTCAGCATGGGCTCTCAGGAAGGAGGCCAACTTGGTTTCAAGATTTTAAGAGTACAACGTAATCCAGAACGCCTGCAGTCCAGAGCCAATGTGTACAAACAGGTGTGCCGCCTTTCCACAGGAGGGGAATCACTCTGGGAGGTGTTACCTTTGTGGCTGTCACGGTGACCAACCTCTACTTCCCTGGGACGGATTTCTTCAGCTTAACAACCCTCACTGGTGACTTGTGACATTCTCGTGCCGGTCCCTGCAGGTCCAGTACCCTGACAGGCCATTATGAAAAGGCTCTCTAACAGGGCCACTGGCTGTCAGAAGCCACCAGCTGGCCTGCCACAGCCCTGCAGTCGCCAGGGTCCAGCTGCCAGTCTGGGTCGTGCTGTCCATGCTGAGCAACGTGCCACCCAGCTGCTGCGTGGTCACGTCCATCTGGAGCTCTCTAGCTAGACAAATCTCTATGCCTGTCAGATCTCTTCAGCAAGCCTTGTTATGCAAATTCAATTACTCAAGTGTGCCCTATTACTGCTGGCTAACTGCTCCTAGAACCAATCTCACACTGACAGTTAGTTCACATTTTTTGCTCACCAAAAAGTACCTCATTTATTCTTGCTTTGCTATTCCCTTGTATCATTAAGCTGAACAGCCAAAGTCCACGGTATTCTAACCTCTCTACAGTGGGCTACTGTTCTCCACAAAGAGCACAGAGGAAAATTAATTACAAAAGAAAACCTTCTAATCAGACGTGAAGTGGTGTTAAATAAAGCTGCAGCCTCCCCACACTTGACAGAGACGGTTTTACTACCAGAAATAGGAAATTTAAATCTTAATGACTGAGAGGAAAATCTGGTATTACAAGTTATACTGGACCAAAAAAAAAAAGAGTTATTAGGAGAAAAATGCTGTAGTAGTACTTTTACTAACACCCACATTTAAATAAAAAGGAAAGAAGTGACAAGAAATTTCAGGTAAAGTTCACGTTGATGGCGCGCTGCCTTGTCTACACCCCCCACTCCCTTGCGCCCTCCCCAGCCGCGCCCCCCACATGCACTCCCTCCAGGCATTTTTCCGCCATTTCTTCCGCGTACCCTCTTCACTCCACCCTACAATTAGGTTTCTTTCTCTTTTAATAATTCATCTTTAACCAACAAATACTTTGGAGATTGTTTGGATATGAGTACTCAAAGGTATTTTACTGTTTCTAAGTGCAGCTTAGCAGGAAAAGAGTCTAAGTAAATGTTTGCTTATGAATCATGCAATGATACAAATACCAACACAAATTTAGCTAAAACAGGTATCACAGAGTGACAGAATGATATTTGGACCCCAGTCCCCAAGGAATGTTTCTAGCACAGGAATGTTTAGAATCTTTACTCTGAAAATAACAAATCATTGTTGATTGTAAAAGTGAAAGAATTAAGACAGTTGGCCAGGCAAAGCCAAATTTGAAACATATTTCAGGTTTAGAGCCTGTCAGATAAGGGAAGGAGTGTTACTGGTTTTCTCAGTTTGCTTCATGTTCTAACTGAACCTGGAAATAAATAAGGAAAGGAGGTCCAAGATAAATACAAGGCAAGGAATTTTGTTAAGTCAATATACATGTTACATAATATTTTTAACATAAGTACACAAAGTAGTTTTGTATCTATATATAGTATTTTAAATATATATATTAAAATATATAGTACATTGAACTATATCACAAAATCATCATTACCCAATAATTTACTAATTCATATTTATTTTGCTTCCAGAAATTACTAACATTTCCTCAATTATATCCAAGGAATAGAAACTCTAAAAGCTTAAGGTGCTATATTCTCTAATTACTTTTACTTTTTTACCCTGATCTTGATCAAATAAGAAAAAGTATAGTGCCAATATGTTTGCCGTCACAACCCTAAAATCAAATTATTTTTAAAAATCGCTTCTCAAATGCTTCATTTGTAATGACTTTAAAAACCAAGTGTCTTTTAATTTTTGAGAAATGAAGGTTTAATAAAATTTACACAAGTTAAAATCGAAAGAGAAAGCAAATTATTCCACTCAAGTATGTAAAAGTATAAATATAGTATGTATACAAATTAGGAACCATTCATATTTGTAAAAAAAAAAAAAATAGCTACCTCTCAGTTAAGACATTTTTTCTTAATGTGGGAATGACAGTATTAGGAAATGAGGCAATACTGAAAATGTGTGTTTTTAGCTAATGAAATATTTTTATCAGCATGTTATATTTCTATATATTTCTACTCAGAAATTCAAATGAACAAAAAGCGGTAAGTATACTTTTATTACATTTAGAAATCACTAAAATGCTTACACTTTCACTAGAAGAAACCTAAGATTTATTTTAATTGTTTAATTTTACGGTGGTGATAGAGTTCAAAACACACTCTACCAAAACACAGCACCTTGACATATGACAAAATGAGAGAAACCGCAGATGCAGAAGGACTCTCTGACCTTCCCTTTCTCCCCTGACGCAGGTCCTGAGACCCTCATGGGAGAGGTGCCCTCCCTATACCTAGAGAAAAGGAACATCCTTATCTCCAAAGACAGAGCGGCTCCGAGAATCCCAGTCAATGAACAGGCCTTGTGAAGCTTTCCCCAGTTTACTACCCTCACCTGATACCGTCTGTCCTATCGTATTTTTCCACTTCCCACTTTTTACCAAACTTTGTCTAAAAACAGCTTAAATCATGAGGGAGGGGGTGTCTTCCTTATGATGCCTCCCTATGATGTAAAACTCATATTACATAAACTTGGATGCTTTTCTCCTGTTAATCTGTCCTTTGTCAGTCTCATTTACAGGGTCCCAGCCCCAGGAGAGTGGAAGGAAAAAATATTTTTTTTCTCCCTACAGTGAAGAAAATCTTTCTCCCAAATCTTGATACATAAAGTAGAAAATGAGTAACGAGGACCCATCCTTAAACCTACTCTGCTAGATTCTCAAATTCTTATCAACTGAGAACTTCATTTTTTTCTCCTTCATAATTCTAACAGTGATCTAAATAATAAGAGTAATTAACACTACTGAGCATATACCATGGATCAGATAGATACCTTTCTCTAAAAGCAATCCTATGAAGTAGGTCTTATTTATAATGTCCATTTTACAGATGAAGAAACCGAGGAACTGAGATGTTAAATAACTTGCTCAAGGTCATATAGCCAGTTTGCAGCAGGGAAACTAACTTGAACTCCACTGCCTCCAATCTATTATAGAAATTAAGAGAAAATTAGAAAGCAACCACGTGGTATAAGTCCATCACCAGAATGTAAATGTAGTCTTGGGAAATATGCCTCTGAATACAAATTAAACTGAAGACAGATAGGACAGTGGCCTTCTCTATGACAAGGATTCTATGGTTCATTTCTGGAAATGAGTGAACTTGCCCAAGTCTACACAACTAGTCGGCATCTTAAACTTGAGTCCTGACTCCAAATCCCATGATCCTTTTGCATCACACCACACTGCCTCATCTCAAAGCTCTAAAAGTCCTGTTTTGCGAATCAGAGTTCCAATTTGGGTTTCAACATTCCTCAGTGATACATCTGTTCCCACCCTGATTATGTTTTGATTACCAGAAAATTCTGCTAAAGTCAACCCTGAAGGTGGGGTTTTGATGAGAAAAAGAAAAGGAAAGCTAGAAATCCCATTATCTGATTTTCACAAAAAGGAAAGGCCTTAAAAATGGTGTTAGAGTAAGGAATGTGCTCCCTTGGGAGATTCAACGGTCATCTTTTTGCCTATCATTAAGAGTTTTCATCTTCTATGTTATTTCATTTAAGCCTCAAAATAACCAACACAGATAGACTTGGTATTAATATTCTAACCACTTTTAGCTCCACCTAAAAAAGTCAAGGCTCAGAGAAATTAAATAATTTACCCAAAGCCACACAACAGGTAGTGGGAACAATGAGCTCAAATCTGTCTTCAGATTCCTAATATAAAGTGCTCTTTTTACTATACCCAATTTGCTTTCATACTGTAGTTACTTTGCTGCCCCATTAGTTAATCAGAACTTCCTTCCTATGTAAATCTGTCCACTTTACAAAGCAAAAATACTGTTCACCAAATGCTAAATCATCTGCAGAGATTCTTCTTCTTTCAGAAAGCACAAAGCACAAACATAAAGGTTTCCCACAGAACAAAGTCAGCCCAAAACAAGCACAGTACTTCACAGATTTTAAAAGGAACATCTGCTTTTACTTAGCCACCACCCATCTGATCCCTTTAGAGCTCCACATCTACACCTCCGCTGTATAGTTCTGACGGTATCTGTTAATTCCTGCAGAGTCCTAGATAAGGGTCTCACGTAATTATGTACACTAGAAATACCACTTTCTTCAAAGTCTGGTTATAATATTAGCATCTGGAATTAGCAAAGCACTTTCTTACCACACTTAAAACATGCTACCAGGAATGGCCAAGTGAAATTATATTTCCAGCCTTTCGGTGAGGCAGGCTAGTGGTTTCAATCCTGGAATATCTCCCTCACGGATCAGAGAAATGGTTAATGGGAGGAGAAAATATCTCAGGAAAAATGCTAATACTGCAAGAGAACCTAATTAGTTTTTCTTTTCAAGGGACTTAAATGATAACACCATCATATTTTGGCACCAAATGGTCTCATCAAGGTCTTCTATTTTTAATTTTAAGCTTAGCTTTCAGCTTTCCTAATCAGAGACACCATATGAATTCTACTGAGTGCAAATCACAATTATCATTTAGGCACTTCCCTATGAATCTCAGGTCTCTCCCTGGAAGTAAATTATAAGTTTGGTGAGGGCCTGAGCCCTCCCAGCTCATTTCTATGTCACTCAGCTGCAAGTTCTGGCTCCCTCCGTGAGCAACACAAGAGCTTTCGTCCTTTACTTTTATTACCTGCAAGTCTTTGCATAAGACACAATGTACGGCATTAACAAAGATGGTATTTTTCTAAAAAGTACAACCAAGGGACGCGTGAGTGGCTCAGTCAGTTAAGTGTCCGACTTCGGCTCAGGTCATGATCTCACGGTTCGTCAGTTCGAGCCCCACGATGGGCTCTGTGCTGACAGCTCGGAGCATGGAGCCTGCTTCGGATTCTGTGTCTCCCTCTCTCTCTGCCCCTCTCCTACTCATGCTCTGTTTCTGTCTCACTAATAAATAAACATAAAAAATAAAATAAAAACCACAACCAAATCCGTCTTCTTGAAACAGTCTAACAACTTGCTTATTAGCCTAGGAAAAGAGACATTATTTTTTTAAAATAGAGTTATGGGCTTCAAATACTAAATGTATTGCTCCCTAAATTTTTCATACTACCTTTTCTACCTGCTCCCCCCAATCTATGTAAATGCTTTTATGAATACAGTGATTCTGGAAGAAACTTCCTGTGTCTTGCCAACCTGGCCCACATCATTCTTGCCACTTCCCCGACCCCTTACCACCAGAAACATCAAAATTCAGAAATACCAAACTGCCATGGTTTGTTACTGCAAGTTTCTGTGTCCTTGCATATGTTGTATTCCTGGGGCCTGAAAACAGGCCACCTTTTATCCCCTTGGCAAATTTCTATTTATCTTTTACAATATAATTTAGACTTCATCTATTCCAAAGAGTCAATCATGAGATGCCCTAACTTCATTTTGAATGTTGTGTATGTTACATTTACTACAATGTGTTGATTTATGAATATGCATCTGCCTCGTCTAATACATTATGACGACCTTGAGGGCCCATTCATCTCTTTCCCAGTACTCAGCAAGAGTACAGGACACACACAGGAACTGCTCAGTAAATGCTTGCTGGATGAAAGGACATGGAAGAACAAAGAATAGAAATGTGATGAAAACGGATTGGATGTTTAGTCAGGAAACAAAAAGAGAAATGATAGGAAGAAATGGAGGACAGGAGTAAAAACAATAAAGCACACTATTGGGACCCCCAAAGCAGTACCTCTACCTGGTCCCATCCAAGCTAGGAGTTACTCTCAGGGAATTTCATGGGCTGACCTTGTAATGCCTAAGGAAAACCACCAAATACACAAGCATATGACCACTTTTCCCAACACCACGACTCTAGCTCAAGCGACCACCCTCATGTGCCTGGCCTACTGCAACAGACTCCCAGTTAGTCTGCCAGCGTTTACTCTCTTTTAGAAAATCCTAATCTGATTTTGCTGCCTCTCTGCTTAAAATGTTCAAGGTTCCCCAGTGTTGTCAGTATAAAGAACAAAATTAGTAGCAAGACTCAAAGGGTCTTGCTAGGCCAGCCCAGCTCTTTGGCCTCATGCAACACCACGCTTCGTGCAAATGTGCCGCCTACTGTTTGGAATATTCTTCTCCGGTGCCTAGTTCATCCCGTTGAGGGTCACAAATCAATGGTTACTTTGTCCAGTGAGACCTTCCTCGCCTCCAAGAGAATCTCCCTATGCATATAACTCCTTTAGCCCCATGTAGCCCCACTGTATCACAGTAACAAAACTATGTACAGCTTTTCATGATAAAATTAGCATCTGTTTCCCTTCAACTAGATTATAAATTCCATCAGGGCAGGGACTGTGCCTATCCTGATTGTTCACTTGCTAGTGCCATGTTAATGTCTGCCCATACGAGAAACATAGTAAATATCTGTTGAGGAAATGAATAATGAAAATACACATGAAGTAAGAATCATGGCAAATTTAACATAATTTTTTTTAATCTCCTTCAAACCAAATGCTACCATTGTGTTTATGATCAAAGCCATAAAAGCATTCTTACTAACATGAGGAACATGACAAATGTTATTATCACTACTATTACTTAAAATTGCTCTAGAACTATCAACCAATGTAATTACTTATGAGAGAAATCTAAAATTTGGAAAACAAGAAGCAAAGTATCATTTTTAGAACTGGAAAATTCAAGAGAACCAACAGAAAAACTATTAGAAACATAAGAGAATTCAGAAAGGAGGTTGAGTTCAAATTAATATATAGAAATCAATACTTCTCATATTTATAAACAACAATGGGAAATATTTTTCTTTTTAAAAAAGGAAAAGAAAGGGCTCCACATATACCAACAACAATAATAAAGATAAAAAGACTTTGGAATAAACTGCACAAGAAATGTTTAGGATATACAAGAAGAAAACTTTAAAATCTCAGTAAAGATATAAAAGATACCAATAATGAGTAAATGTTACTCTTAGACTTGCTTTTGTAGATTTATCAATTTTCCATAAATCAATCCATATACTCAATGCAATCCTAATCAAGATATTAATAGATTTGGGGAAGAACATGATAAAATGGCTCTCGAGTCTATTTAGAACAATAAACAAGCAAAAATAGCCTGGAGAATTCTGAAAGGAAGAAACAGCCAATAAAAGATCACCCTCCCACATAGGGTAAACAGGAAAAGAAGGCAACACAAAATAAAAATGGCCTACTTATGAAAGAATCAACAAGGAAATATAAATACAAAAACAGAGCTCAGAATAGACCCATATGCATATGGGAATTGAGTGTATGAAATTAATGGAGGTTTTAAAATTAATGGTGAAAGATGGGTTTTTTGATAAATTGACTTTAAAAAAGAAAAAATAATCTAGGGGTGCTTAGGTGGCTCAGTCGGTTAAGCTGCCAATTCTTGGTTTCAGCCCAGCTCATGATCTTGCGGTTCATGGGATCAAGCTCCACATTGGGCTCTGACAAGTGCAGAGCCTGTGTGGGACCTCTCTCCCCGTCTCTCTCTGGGCTTCCCCCACTAGCTCTCACTTACTCTTTCTTCCAAAATAAATAAACATTTTTTAAAAAATAAAAACAAAAATAGAAAAAAGAAAAAGTAATCTAGATCTTTACCCTCATTCCTTCCACCATAATAAATCACAAATGAATCAAAAATTTAAATGTATAAAAATGAAATCATAAAGCAAAAGAAAGACGTGTAAATCTTTTTTTTTAATTTTACAGACTTGGCGAGGCTGTTATAAAAGCTAAACAAGTTATAAAAGTCAGAAGCCCTAAAAACGACTGACTGACAAATTCAATGACATAAAAATTTAAGACCTCTATATTTCAAAAAGTACTATAAACAAAACGAATAAAGAAAAAAGAACAAACTGGCTGAATAAATTTGTAACATATATATTTCCCTACACATATTTTCATTAAAATATAAAGTCCCTAAGAGCAGGAATGTGTATGTGGTGTTGGGGGGAGGCGGGACTTCTCTTCGGTGTTTTCCCAGGCCTAGACTAATAGTACATGGTAGATAGTCAATAAATATGTGTTGAATAAATGAATGTGTATTTGATGCTCATACACATCAACTGGAAAAGATCAATGCCTAGCAAAGTGTCCAGCACACCCTAAGTACTGCTTAGGCCAGGAAACAGTCTTAAAAAGTTCAAACTCATGATTTACAATTAAAAAAAGGAAAGAAAATCAAAACCACATTGTACCATTTTTTAACTCTCAGACTGGAAAGGAAATGTAAAGATAGTGTTGATAAGAGCATTAATAAATAATTTTCCTGTATTATTAATAGATGATTAAACTTTGGTGAAAAAATTGGCAACATCAACCAAAATTTAAGATTTACTTTTATCCCAGTAATTCCATTCGTTAGAATTTCTCTTACTGATAAATTCACATCTACTGTACATAAAAAGATGTATGTCCAAGAGTATTCAGGGTAGCCTTTTCACAATAGCAGAAGTCTATCCACTTAATAGAATGCTTTATAATAATTAAAAAGTATAAAATAAATCTTTTATATATTATGACACATTAAATTACATTAATTGAAAAACAAGTTGCAAAAAAGGATCCTACTTTTGTCTTTTAAAAGTGTGCATATGCATAATCATGTAATAAAATATTTTAAAATATTAAGATGCAGTCTTCAACTAGAATATACAAAAGTTTTAGGAAGAAAAGGGAGATAAGAGTATTCATTTCATTGAAAAATTTTGAAGGGAAAAAATAAGCAAAGAAAACAAAAATAAAAGTAGGAGGAATACAGGTAGACAGAGGAAGATTATTTAAAGAAAAGTGGTAAGAAAGGCTGATAGCCCTGGGAATCCATACATTAATTAACATTACTCCATATTGATGCATAGCTTTACTTCCAAAAAGGATTCTGAGATAGTTTATAATACAAACACGTAGACTAAAAGCACTAAGAGGAAGGAAAGCAGATCTTTCACACACATGTATCCTAGTGCTTAGCAGAAAGTAAGGACTAAATAAATACACAATGAGCTAAAGCTACAAGTGAGAAGGGACACCACGCAGGAAGAGGGAAGGCTGGGAAAATAATGATTATTAGTGGGTGTCAAAATCTACCTCTCATTTCCTAGCGGCATCAGTAAAAAGAAAAAGTCGATACTGCAAGCCAATATTCTTCCAACAGGTACACAGGCTGTGCCCCACTGTGGGAGGTGCTGCCAGAATAAATCAGATTCATTTGCATCCTCTACCTCAGGTGCTATAACACAGTCAAAGACCTGAGTACACTTCAGACACCAATAAGACCCCCAAGTATTCTAATGATGGTTCACCACTTTTCCTAAACACTGGTGAAAAGAAAGGGCTCAAGACTGTGGACACGCCTTTCCTTCACTGTTGCTTCTATTAAGGCTATGAACACATAAAAGCTAGAACATAAAAAATAAAGCAGTTGGAAAAGGAAATTTCAGATACAAAAACCAGTCAGCTTTTAATTCCCTAAATTAACACTTCATTAATGCAAATAACTGAAACTGAGGATGATAATTATTTGCAAATCACCCGATAGATTCAGTTCAGGTTACAACTTTATGCCCAGATTGCATCCAGTTGATCTAGGATGAGAATCCCTCAAGAAAGAAAAAAAAAATGTCTGCAAATACCAGGTAGTTATGTTAGAATCTCCTGTATGTTTTTAGAAACAAGTTTATTTGCCAGAAGGATTTGATCTAACATTTGTTTCAATACAATATCTAAGTGGTGGCTAGTATCTCTCAACTCCAGCGTAGATAAACCACAGATGTGCATAAAGGCTATTTGAAGTAGATAATTACAAAAGTTATACAAGTCAAATTCACCAGAATTAAAACTAAAAAAGTATGGCCAAAGAGAGACATGCCTCTTAGAATATTAGAAATATGCACAAAGTAGTCTCTTTAGCAGTAAAACTACGGACATATATCCCTTGAATAATCCTTCTGTGAACATAAGAGAAGTGCGTAACCTCTTCGCTTCCATTCTTATTTTGCAAAATAGGAACAATTCTTCATCATGTAGACATCTCTCCCTGTGGGCTCTGAGGGAAAAGGTTTGATTGTTTCTACCATTTATATTATTTCCGACAAAATTGATCATTTCTTTTTTATTCCTAAACCTTTTTTAAAAAAGAGGAAAAAATCCAAGCATCAATGAAAAGTGCCTATTATTATTGCTGATCTGCTGATGGGCTTGTTGCCCTCCAACAGTCTGAATACTAGGATTCCATTTTCTTCAGGAAACTAAAAAAAAGGAAAACCCAGTAATCTTTCCAGATCAAACTTCCACCAAGCAGTTTTAGTACAACATTTATCATACCTGGCAAAACCACCAGAGGACAACTCCATCTGCTACAACAAAACAGAGAAAGATAAAGGTCTCCAAACACTTAATAGCACTTTCCAAAAAAAGGGCCATAAACCTAACACCACTGAAAGAGAAATGCAATCTGCACTTTGCAGACCTAGACAGGAATTGCTTCAATACTATCTTTTTCCCTCTTCCTCACCATAAAAACTACCCAGCCCTGGTTGTGATGTACACATCTACATCCCAAGACTCTTAGGAGATTAGGAACCCACAAGTGCCAACAAAGACAGGAAACGAGGACTTCTTTCCCACACAAGCTTTATCGGCATTTTATTTCAATAATTATGTATTGAGTGAACACTGAAAAGTAAAGCAAAGAGTAGGTGCACTCAGAAGCACAACTAAGAAAAACTAAGTACAACTCAAACTAGACATACAGCAACACAATCATCCCTGTCAAACCAAGATCAGATACAGAACATCGTAACAGAAGAGAATGTTCCCATTCATTCATTTTAAAGCATTACTGGGAAAGAATAATTAAGGAGCCCAACATAAAGCAAACATGATATCAGAGACATGGGTTCACATTTGAGTAGATGACCTTAAGAGTCCATCCAAGCTATGGTTTGGGGTCCAGAAAAAAAGTTTACTAATGCCTTCCTTGGGTCCAATATAAAGTAGGGTCAAAAGGAAGGAATTTCAGTAGGAAACACAGAAAACAAAAATAAAGAAAACCCAGAGCAATTAGATAAAATTTTCATCCTAAACTTTATTTTGAATTATGTTTACTTTTTTTTAGTTTTTAAAATTATGATTAAAATTCAGCAGGTAAAAGTAAAATAATGCAAATAAAATTACTTATCGGTGACTCAAAAAATGAGGGGTGGTTTCAGAAAGATCTTTTTCTCCCTTCAAAAAAATGTTTGCATGAAAAACTGTAAGTAGATGTTTGTTGGTCCACTTTTTGTGCATATTGTGGTATCCTATAAATAATTCAAGAACGTTTCAAATTCAGACATAAGTTAAAGGAGAGTCTATCAACCTTCATTTTTGTTATTACTGGGGAAAAAAATTCAGCTTAAGTTACTATGGGATGTAAGGGAAGTAACAGAAAACTAGCCCCCTATTTCTTACATGCTAACATTTTATCTTGGCAAGGTAGAGGAGTGCCAGGTGAAGATTCACATCCACACAGATGCACGTCTGTGATTCTCAATGAAAAATACGTGGGAATACTAAATGGTTAGAGCGTGAACCACAAACAGCTCAATTCCACAGCACCTTCTCCCAAAACTCATTCCCCAGCTGTGATCCTTACATCCACATGACACATACTGCAAATTAAAATAAAAATCAGCAACTCCTTACTTTGGACTTTATTTAGTTTATTTTGGTGTTCAACTGTATTGTAAATTTACTTAATAACGGTGTTCAACATGGACATCAAAATAAGCATTCTAAAACGCTTTCTTTCCCTAATTTTTTTAACTTTACATTCGCATACAACTGATAGTACCTATATATTCTCTAGTTCTCTCCCTTAAACAACAAAAACAAAATGGGCATTTTTCTTTTAGGGCCCTTACTTTTCTTTACCCTCATTACTACAGTTTTCCCATATCACCATCCCTTCATAAAATCACTGCTATCTGCTCACATTAGCATACTTCCTGAAATATCACAGTTCACCCTTTCAAAATCTCAACCTCAATCTTCAAAAACCACATCACCATTTAAAATCGATATAAACATAAAGAGCAAGTAATGCTCATATTTTTTTCTGATGAAGAATCTCATTATCGTAGGCCACTTTGGTTAGAAAGATAACATCACTGAGGTTAAGCAAAACTAAATTTGACCTTCATCCTGTTATAATCAGATGACCCACCAAAGGTCCCTTTCAATACAACCATAAACAGGAAAAGAGGAAAAACACACAAAAATATATTTGGCTGAACTCCAGTTTTCATCACTACCCAGTTGGATGATTTTCTGACCAGTAGTAATCCTTACTCCCTTGGAACTTAACCCCAGTAAGGGCCAGGGTCAGAATAGCTTTTTTTTCCTTTTTTTTTTTTTTTTTTTTTGCCAGAAATTTCTTGCCACTATTTTCTGCTCTGCCTTTCCTACCCTTTCCTTTTACAACAATCTATCTAGTAAACATTTCTAGAAACAATTTGGATAGAACAAGCTGGGAATATTAAGAATGAAGAGAAAAACTGAAATGAAAGAAGCTTCACATACGTCTACCCAAAAAACCTAAGCACTGGTACGAGGCTCTTCTTTGGTTCTCTGAGCTACGGTGACAAGAATAGCGGCTTGTCTATCCCGGTTGAACACGCCGATATGAGGGAAATGGCTCCTCCTCTTCATTCTTCCCTCCAAACCTGCCAACCATGGTTGGAGCTAGAAATCTCTAAGGATGAAATCAGACACATCAGACCATTTAAACACTTAAAATCCTCAGGCTTCCCTTTATTTTCCAAATAACGCACTAGCGTTTCAAACTTCAGCAAACTTCATTTCTATAAAATTCTGAGAAAAATTGGCAAAGCAAGATGTTCTAAACCTCAAATCTTACAGCCTTCAATGAAACCTATGTTGTATAGTTAGACTATGATGAGTATGGGTTTGTTTGTTCACTGTTTTTTTTTTTAACATAATCTGAACTAGGCATAGAAAGTATCTTTCATAGAGTTACCTTTAGGATAAAACTATAAAACACACACACACACCTGCTGTACTATTAAAAACCTTTTTCTAAAGCTGTTGAGAGGGATTTCTTTAGTAATATGACTGAAGAACTGTGCATATTGAGAAAGATTTAAAATATTGAGACGATAAAGACTGTCAATTCCCAACACATTATAATTCAGTAAAACACCAAGTCTTTATGTTGAATACTATAAATATATCAAAAAAGGCTACATGCACACTGAAAATTAATATTTTATAAAGGCCAACTTCTGGCATTTAAAAAGTTGTGACTAAATAATTTATTTTGGAAAATAAAAAATTTAAAACACAACTTAAAAGAGAAAGCACATGTGAAACTGTCCTGTATACTCATGCTCTATCTAACTAAATAAGATATTCTTTTGCTCTTTTTAACACCCAACTCCTAAAAGACCTTCCAAGGAAGTTATTTTAGGTTTTAAAACTGAACAGTTTTTATTTCCAGTTCCACATTTTCTTGTCTCTTATTCCTATGGTTGACTAGATTCAAGCATATGAGACCAAAAAACAAAACTGCTTTCAATTACCTGTATGGATTTTTTTCGTTGACTGGTAATTCTTTCTTTATTTTGATTTGGGGTGGAGTATGTCACTGAATGGTGATATCAACAGAGCATGACATAGTATTTCTACTGATTCTGTTTTTAAATAAACAAATCAAAGCCCAACTACCTAAACAAGTGCCAGACTTGAAGATACTAGTCCTATGACAATATTCTGAAATCTTCTACCTAAAATGCCTTCTTTTTTGTTACATCAGGCTAATTCTTACAGTAAGTACATGTTGTCATGTGGTCCCTTCCTAAATAAGCCTCAACTTCCTTACTAAAAAATGAGGATAATCTGCATTTCATGAGGCTGCTGTAAGATTAAATGGCTTAATGTACATAAACTTCCCAGCATGATAGCCTGAAACACCAAAGGTACTTAATAATAAATATCAGTTGCTTTCTTCTAGAAAATTCTATATTATGAAACTTTTTTAAGGTGATTAAAGCAATGCTACTTTGAATCCATTTATTGATGAGGTATGTACAATTTTATGCTTTCCACCCTAAGACGGTCACATTTTTTTCCCAAGGAAGCTGCAGGATGGGGGCAGGGCTGCGGGAGGAGGAGGCAAGAGAAGAAAACTGAAAGAGAAAAACAACACAGATGTTGCCCTTTCATTCTCTTAAAGTGTTTTGTTGATAAGCTTGACTGTATCGCTTTTATTATCTATTTTTCCAAGAAATACATTTTTAAAGGTTTTTTTGGTTTTAAGAAGTCTAAAACTAAGCAGACACCTATGCCAAAGCACACCTCAAAGTGGGTATCTTGGTTGTTGAACATTTTACAGTCTCTTTAAAGATTACTGACAACTAAGCATTCTCTCACAGTTATGAATTGTTTCATACCTATATGCAAACATACTTCCTCATTCTTTATGCTCAACCCCACTGTTTTCCACCCCACAGAATCCCCTGACCGCTACACTCGTCACCGCCTCTCCCTCCCTACTTCTCAACACCCTCTTCTCCCTGGAAGGGACGCCTGGCATTGCTGGCGCTGAGTTGGAAACAATACACTTCCACTGCGGTTAATTTACATCAGATGCTGCCTGGCCTGGAGAGCAGAGTGCTGTCTTTTTTACCCTCTTTCTTCTCGCTTCCCACCTTCCCTTTCTTTTTAATTTAAATTAGTCTTTTTATTTTAAAAACTTCCGGATGTTTCATTACCTTAGCAGCTTTACTTTCTCTCTGGACGAACTAAAAAGGTAAGTTTCAACAGTTTTTCCCAGGTTAACGTCTTGTCTTTTCTTACACGTGTCTCTGACAAGCAGAAGCCACAGTGCTTAAAGTACAATGATGATGTTGCACTTTTACCACGCTAACTCATGTTGGGCACAATGTCACTGTTCTTTGTCATCTAAATATACAAAAAACAAAAATGTTATTTTATATGCAGTGAAATTGGCTGTTCTCTAATCATCTTTATTAACAGCAACACACGTGCTTCTAAAGGACAGGAAAGGTTTGATGCTTGCTTTTGCCGTTTCCATTCTTTTTTTTTTTTTTTTTTTTTAGAAAACCATACATTATACATGCAAATACAGTAAGTCATTGTTTCCTTGAGTACTTAAAATTATATAAATTTTGAAATATATTATTAAAAATACTCTAAAGCCAGCTTTCCTTTGAAAGCCAAATATCTCCAAAAATTAAATATCTGGAAAAGAATTAAGTATGATGATTATATTTAATAAATTTATAATTAAAGCCAACCCAGAGACCAAAATCCTAACCTTCCAACCAAATTTCACTTTATTAAGTATTTTATCTAAAATCAAGTAAGTTAAACATGTTCCATCAACACAGTTTAAAAATAAGGTATGCAAAGACTCCCAGTATATGCAAATGACACAAATCATTAAGAATCTTATTTCCAATCTGCAACACTTCCATCCACTATGGGATTCCTTAAGCATGAGTACACGATTTTAACTTCTAACATTTACTTTCTGCACTACATTTCTTCTCTTCTCAAACTAGCTCCCCCTACACCTCCAACATACATATAAAATAGATCATTTAGGCCAGTGGTATTTTAGTACATCGCCCCTCCTCCTCCGCTTAGACAGTCTTGCCTTTTATATCTATGTGGAGGTTCCCATGGCAACACTCACTTACACCAATACTATTTCCAACTGAAATCAAAGAAGCCAAAATCTAAATGCTCCATTGCCAAATTACACATGCCCTGAAACGTGTAAGGATTTTTTTCCCTATAATTTTTTAATGAAAAAGTAGGTTTTGGGAATTTCTGCAAAAAATAGTCATTTCATATTATAGGAATAACTAGAAGAACAGAGACATTGCAGACAATTTAATATATGCATATTATTACATTAGATTTGCGTGGGCTTTCATTACATAAAACTGATATGCTGATCCAAGAGGTTTACTCAGTTATCATTATAAATAGTAAGCATAATTTTTACTAATTCAGTCTACTGTATCAAATTCTTCTTTTTTTTTTTTAATGTTGGCTACATAGCTCACAAAAACCCTGGTGAGAAATTCTAACAAAACAAGCCAAGAAGCAATTCACAGACAGCAGGAGGCAATTCCAGAACACAGGCACATCTATAAAGAGAGACCACTACAGCTTTTTGATGTTAAATAAGTAGGAATATCAACATACCACAGAGCCAAGAAACAGACTGTTGTATCAAGTTTAAAAGTAAAATATTCAGGGTCAAATGTCTTGAGTACCTTTGTCTAGACTATTTTCAAATGTACCACTTTCAAATTTTTATGATTTTTAAAACATAATTCTTTTTGTAATACTGAAGTTTGTATAGATTTAGTTTTAGTACAACACACATTTCAATCAAGTGATTCAAAATACAGAGAAAGAGGGGTTATGGGCGTGTATGTTTAAATGCAGAAACAATAATGTGGGGGGTCAAACATTTTCTTTGAAAACATATACATTTCTTAAAAAGGTTATGCACACTTCTAAGAAGCCTGGACAGAAGAGGCAAGAATATAAAATGAGTAAAATTTCATAAAGCTTTTTGATAAATGATCAAAGCTAAGCATTAAACATCTCTGCATGGTGAATACATTTTTGAAAAGGGTAAAAATCAATAGGGTGTACACTGAACCTTATTTATTCTGACAACATATCATAGCACCTGGAGAGGTTGTATTAAATAATGTGTTTCTGTACAGTTTATTAATATGTGCAGGTTCATAAAAGTAGAACAATGTATATTTTAAATATTATACTTTTATGAAATTTATAATGAGGGTTTTGTTTTTCTTGCTTTTACATTATCGCTTTCTTAAAATGAGCTGTTTCAAAAGACTATAAAGACTCCCTCAAAACCAGTACAGGAAACTGCAAGAATTTACTTTCCCAAAAGCAGCTTTTAAGACATGAGCATGAACTGCCTAATGAATCTCAGTTAGGCTTGTGAAAAGGACCGACTTGCACCTTTCAGAGGTCTTTCCCTCTTTTTAAAAATTCCCATACAGTGAAACCTGCTGACACTTTTTTTTTTTTTTATAAGGGCTAGGGCGGGTGTGAGTGTGTGTGTTGGGGGAAGGGGTGATTTGCCAGACTGGGGAGTTTCTGCAACATTTGTGAGGGTTTTTATAGGCAGGATCCTCTCTCCAGTGTTTAGAAAAGTAAAACAAAAATAACCAACTGTTAAATGTTCATTGTACTTAAAAAAAAAATAGCAATCCTTTGCACATGTTTCAAGGTTTTACTTTCAATATTAACCACCTAAAAGCAAACATTTGCAGCATTCAGAAATCTTTTCAGGTCTTTGGAGACATTTGATCAACCTTGATATTTTTTAAGCCAACTTCAAAGGCAAAATCTAGAAAAACTATTATGACCTCTCTTGAACAAAAAAGAATTTAATTTAAAAACCTCCCTCTATCACAAGCAAATTTGGACGCAATGCCACCTGGTGGCACAAGAAACTCTGAACTCGTCTTAGGTTTTCAGAAACGGAGCTGTGAGAGCCCAACCATCGCAGGGACCACTCTACCCTCTCCCAAACAAGTTATTCACCGCACAGTTTAAGAACAATGATTAATTTTTATTTAAAAAACTTTTAAATTTTTAAGGAATTAAACACAAGTGACAATTGCTTCAATGTTTAAATACCATAAAAGCCGCAAAATATTTCTTCAAAAACCTAAATTATACCAAAACTTTAATTTTTAAGAGATGAAGTGTTTAAGAATGGGGGCAGGGGGATGGCAAGGATGGAGTAACCGAGCTGCTTTGTAAAATTACACTGTATAATTAATTCCATGGTAAGAATGTTTTTATGGTGTGTTTTGGTGACCTTTTATTACCATCAAGTTCACAATGCTGGTGGGCTGCCTTTTAATCCCTCCGCAGACAAAGGCCCTAAATAAACACAGATCCCTTCCTGGGAAAAAGTCCACTCTGGTTAAATGGTAAGGAAATGAGTAAATCATTAGTAATCTTTAAAGCCAAAGCTATAAACTCAAGTTACCTTAAGTTGAAATGAAAGTGTCCTGCAAGAGTTTCAAAGTTCTGTCACAGATAGAAATCTCCAGCTCTTGACTCCAGACTAGGCGCCAGCTGATAAACAAACAATTTAAGTCAAGAGCTGGAGAATTCCCAGCTTTTTCATTTAATGGCTTTGGCCAAGAGTATTTATTGCCTCCAGTTTTATTCTCACTTAGCTCTAAGAGGAAATTTAAACTCATCATTATCTGCAAGCCCCATATGGGTAGCAGTCAGTTCACCTGATAGAGCTCCTCTTTCTCTGTACTAGTTTGAGTCTCTACTAGAAGTGATGTAATAATGTAAACTAATTAGCTATAGTTTTAGGTGGACTTTTTAACAGGCTAAATAAATTTTGTTCAATATAGTTTATATTCCCACTTGGAGCAGTAACAATTCCAAAAAGTTTAACTTTATAGTTTTACTCCGAACCACCAGCTAAAATGGAAAAGGACCATGTCATCTCTCTCTCCTGTTCCCCATGTGCTCCTGCCTTGCCTCCCTCGCTCCCCTCTCTCTTGCCCTTGTCCACTAGCCCTTGAATGTTATAGAAAGTAACTTTTCTGAATCAAATATGGACTATTCCTATTAACTGTAAAATATCCAGGGTTGTGCCATTTACTTCCTAATAGAGCCATACGCAAAATTTAAGATGCAAATGCCTTATCATGAAAAGCTGTTGATTTTACACAAGTACTAATAAGAACATAAAAATATAGCCCAATAAAAGATTATGAGAAATCATCAAGTATTTATTCTTAATGCTGTTTTTAAAACTTCGCTGTTAAAGATAACAGATCTCAAAGTCATTATTATGCTGTTGCTCGTATTCCTTTCTCAAAATTACCATTTACTTTTAGGAAAAAATCTCATCTCTACTTAAGATTTTATGTCAGAATAATTCCTCTAACTGTTGGAATGTTTGCAGATATTTGACAATTACAGCAAATCAACTATTCTTCTTCCTCTAGCTGCCTATCTAATGAAAAAGTGCTGTAGGAAAATGTTTATAGCCTAAAAATATGCTTTGTAGGTAAAGGGTTAATAAAATATAGCATGCAGAAGAAAAATTCTTTCCCTCCCATATCTTAATTTTCAGAAAGTTTTACAAACCTATCGTGGCTGGAAAAGCCAATTAACCATTTCAGTGTCTGCCAAGACTATTTTTCTACTCCTTTAATATACGTACACAGTACATTAAATATGTTGGTCACTTGAGAACAAGTATTACCCTAACATATAAGAATTAAGGGAAATGAAGTGTAATTAATGATAAAACTATTTGTATGCCCAGCCTCATATTGTGTTTCATTTTAAAAATAACCTAAGAACGATGTCGGCTCAGAGACCACAGTGGATAAACATTCTGATGACCCTAATAGTCAATAATTCAATAAAAAAGATGTCAGGGACAAATCTTAAAACTCTTAATACTCTTCTAAAAAAGTCCACATCTCTCATATTGATAAAAGTAATTTGACCTACATACAAACAACAAAAACCCTCTACCCTCAGGTCAAGTTAAAATCACTTAGAAGGAAGAAGAGAAGGTAATAAGTCTGCTACCATCCCTTCAGTGGCCCTAAGGAAGGGTCCTTAGTATGAAATAGCCTCTAAATTTAAAATTTTCATGACTGAAACACCCAAAGCAATGAAAAACAAAACAGAATCATACAGCAAATACAAAGCAAGAAGGATTTAAAGTCAACTTCCTATACTTTTCATTCACTATCATTATCAAAATTTAAGAAAATCAGACATCTAAAAAAGAAAAGAAAATCAGACGTCCAGAAAACCACAAGTAAGTCTGATAATGGTTCGATGGCAATGGCAAAGCCTTGTCAAATCCTAAATTCCATTTCCTCCTCCCACTTTGCCCCCAATGCTATCCAGGGATCCCAAGTGAAAAAAAACAAAGACATAATACACGAGGTATACTGGAACTAATTTCACACTGCTTAGGCATCAACAGATGTTAATAAAAAATAAATTATATATAAGTAATAGCTTCAGGGGATTTATTTGCTAAATATACCTTACCTTTATATAAACACCAGAAGGCAGTTCTGAACTGTGACCAGACCCAATTGTGTCTGGTCTGACTTACATCCTGAATGGCAATTAAAGGACATTAAAAATACCCTAGGATTACTTCAGACAGGACCCCTGCCTTATCCATGCACTTTCCAACATAAGCATGTGAAGAGAACACAGTGTCCCTCCACCACAGGACAGAGCCTGGCAGGATCAACCCTGGTAATGGTTACCTGACTGAAAATGTCAATGCAATTAAATCCACCGCAATTAAAACCCAGCCTGCAGATTTGGAGATGGGGGAACTGCAAACTGCAAGAGTAAATTCTTAGAAATAAACTACATTGTTATTAATAATAATAATTGTAACTAACAATAAATGGTAACAGTAATACAAGCACTGAGAGAACTGATCACTGGCTTTTCTAACCCATTCTTCTACTATTTTTTTAAGAAACACATTGTTAAAGCTGCCCCAACTAGGCTACCTTGGGCAGTGAGGCAGCAGTCTTCTCTAAACGTGTTAAGAACTCATTAACACCTTATATAAGGACTCCTGTCCGTGACATGTTGTAGGGGAGTCTTAAGCCTGCCAAAGAATGTAAAAAGAGGTTTTTATAGGCACCTCTTCTTAGGGACTAATTTCAAAGAAATCCTTGGAATTTATTTACCAAACATTTCTGAACTACTTATGCAAACTGGAGAAAAATCCTAGGCAAAAAAAAAAAAAAATCCTAGGCCCCAGAGACAAAAAGGATACTTAATGAATACAAGGTGGTAAGTAAAATTATGGGGAAACGTAAACAGCTGGCATAATTAACCCATTTCTAGTGTGTTGGTATTGATGAACCTTGGTCACTTTTAAGGAAATAGATTTGTCCATCAAACAAAGTTAAAGAAAACTTTAATTATTTGAGTTACTAACATTTTAAATACCACAAGAATAGACCAAGCAAAGGCCTATTGTAGCTAATATTTTTCAAGACAGAGTAATTCAAGTCTCTCATACAAAAGTCAATACCATAAAATGCATTAAAAAAATTTTTTAATGTTTGTTTGTTTATTTATTTACTTATTTATTTAATTTATTTTTGAGAGTCAGAGAGAGACAGAGCGTGAACAGGGGAGGGGCAGAGAGAAAGAGACACAGAATCTGAAGCAGGCTCCAGGCTCTGAGCTAGCTGTCCGCACAGAGCCTGACGCGGGGCTCGAACCCACGAATGTGAGATCTGACCTGAGCCGAAGTCGGAGGCTTAACCAACTGAGCCACCCAGGCGCCCCTATTTTTGAGAAAGAGAAAGAAAGAGAGTCAGACAAAATAAGTGGAGGAGGGGTAGAGAGAAGCCGGCTCTCCAGGCACAGAGCCCGACAGAAAGGTTGAACCCAGGAACTGCAAGCTCGTGATCTGAGCAGAAGTCAGATGCTTAACTGACTGAGCCACCCAGATGCCCCAAATTCTTTTTTTTTTTTTTTTAAGTAATCTCTATGCCCAACGTGGGGCTTGAACTCATGGCCCCAAGATCAAGAGTCACGTGCTCTATCGACTGAGCCAGCCAGGCGCCCCTGCCACAAAATGCTTACAAATTTTATAACAGAAGCTAATAATGTAAAAAGAACTAAAAATCATAGTAGTACAATTCTTTAAAAGGAAGGACTCATGAAAACAAATTATCTTAACCATGTTAAATCAACTCATTTCAAAACATTAAAAAAATTAAATCTTCCTGAGTTAAGACTAAGATGTAAGAATAAATGCTGCACATAATACTACTATTTAATCAATCAGCTTGTGAGAACATGAAAAAAAGACCTCTTCTGATAGCCCTTCCCTCTCCACACATTATATAGCAACTCAAATTCAGTTATATGAAATTTGGTAAAAGTATTTACTTTTGGAGAGAAATAGCAATGTTTCAGCCCAAAGGCAAGTACATTTGCCAAGTTATAAACCTCTCTAAGAAAATGTTTTAATGAAATGCCAACAAATCCTTAACTATAATGGTGTTAGGTGCCAAAACAGAAATAATTTTTGTTTTTGTGATCCCTTTACCCTAAATTAGGTACAGATCTAGTGGAAAAACAGTGGATACCCAGTTCACTGAGCAGTTAAGGCCAAGACTACACACTTGATTTTAAAAACAATAATGCAGTGTGTGTGAGACTTTCATTGAGGAATTGAGCAAACAAGTCCAGGACTCCTAACAGAAATCCCTTAATAGGTTTTGTGTTCACTACTCCATGTTCTAAGAACACCTCCAACAAATTACTAAAACTTAACCCAGCCAAATAGAGTATAAAATTTGGTTTCCTGGTAGGTAAATACATACACACCAGTTCAATTATTTAATTTTGACATTAATCCCTAACTGGAGCGATACAGCGCAGCAAATCAATGAGGCTTGCCGGCTCGGACAGCCCTGGGCTAAACAAGTGCCACTTCAGAGTCACTTCAACTCAAGGTCTCTGGGCAGTCAGTGAGTTTATTCTTCAATTATTCAAGCACAGTTAAGTGCTGTAATTATGCCCCTGGAACAGACTGAACAGTATTTGGTCATTAGTCACAAACAATTGTTTTTCATTTGTTTTATGTCTAGCATTCATTACACACAAGAGCTGATCAAATTGGAACTAACCTTACAGGAACAGACCCTCTCAACAACAACAACAACAACAACAAAAAAAAAAAAAAAAAAAAAGGAGGGGGGCATGTATCCAAAATCGTGTGACTAAAAGATTACAGCTTTCATAAAGATGTGATTTGTGCAAGACAGATAAATAGATTTCAGGAATCCTACCTGAGGCCAGTGTCATAGGCTAACTTACACAAAGCCTAGGTAGCTTTACTTTGATAACCACAAACAGATAAACGAAGGCATGGCGTTAGACACATGGGGAGTCAATTTAATAAACACTGAGTGCAATTACCTGCCAAGTACTGGTGATACAAAGACAAATGTTCCACAAACACACCACGCTCGTTCATACCTCCTAGCCCTTAGAGCAGCTTCCTTCACTGAACACCCTTCCCCTAGGCTTGTGCCTTCCTGTCTCTGCCTAACTGCCACTTCCCCAGAGAAGGCATCCTGCCCATTCTATGTAAAATACTTTCCCCTTAAGTCTCTGTTTCATTACCTGTTTACTCTGCCTTTTTTTCCTTCATAGCACTTATCATTGAAACTATTTTTGTTGGTTTACTCTCTCTATTCCTAACCCATAAGCTCCATGTGGCAAAAGACTTGGCCTATCTTCAAAGCACTAACCCCAGTGCCTAGACCATACCCACCACACGAAAGTACTCAACAAAGGTTTGTTGCATGAAATGAAGAGCACTGCATGACCCTTGCAATCAAGTACTGTCATCATAATAAAAAGAAAAGAGTGTATAGTCAGAAAACAATATGTAATCTTGCAGGAATTATATAATAATTTTAAGGACATTTCACTGAAGAAAAAAAAATAAAGGTCTCTAGAATAAGATTCTAGTTCTAAATTGGCTATCAAGCTGGAGAACCCAAGGCAAATCCCTCAACGTCTTTGGATCTCAATTTCCCATGTATAAAATGAGAAAGTCAAATTAAGTTATTAGTGAAGTCCCTTCTACTAATAAAACTCAATTCTAAGGGAAAAAAAGACACTTAAAAAAGCTAGACCTACTATTTAACTCCAGCAAGTCCATGAAAACACCATAACAAGTCTTACTGAATTTTTATCAACTTACTTTTCTAGATCTTAACTGAGTACAGATATCTCATACCAGCTCACCAGAGTGGCTACTTCGGCAGCGTTTAGGCAAACATTCTCCTTTGTGATCAGGTATATAGAGATGCAAGTCAGAGACCGATCTGCAACAAACAAAACTCTTTTCTGGACTGGCTTAATAATAAATTTTATTTTAGCGACTTAGCTTTGGCATTAAAGTTGGCCTTTATGCTAACTGTGGTACTGTCATTCTTCAGGAAGGCTTTAGAACACTTAGACTACATAAGCACAGGCGGCACACTTATCAATATGTTAGGCAATAAACACATCTACATAATAACGGAAATATCAGCTATACTGGCTCCATCAGTTATCTATTGCTGCATAACACCCCAAACTTAGCGGGTTTATTTGCTCACAATTCTGTAGGTGAGCAATTTAGACTAGTATAGCTGGGCAGCTCATTTGCCTGAGGTCAGTAACAGAGCTGCAGTCCTCTGGGAACTGGACTCTGGCTGGCTGGTCAAGATGGTCTCACTCGGATGCTTGGTGGTTAGTGCGCCTCTAGGAGGCTAATCCAGGCTTCTCTATGTGACGGCAGAAGAGTCCCCAGGAGCAAGACAGAGCAAAGTGCTTTTCAAGTCTATCCTTGTGTAACATTTGCCAACACACCACTGGCCAAAGCAAGTGAGATAGTTCAGAGTCAATGCAGTGCATGGATACACAGAGTGGATTCAGAGACGTGAGTCATTAAATGTGATTACCATTAGATGTGGTAACAATGTACCACACTAGCTGTTAGCTATTTTTAGCACTATAAGGAGATGATGATTTCATAATTTAAAGGATACCCTTCCATTTAGCCATCTTTATTTTCCTCCTTCGATTAAATTAGAACTTTACAGAAAATAATTTTAAAAATCTAGTCTTCGTCTTGAGCAAATGACTGGTTTCTTCAGTCCAGCCTTTCTAGAAAGTCTCCAACTAGAAACAAATCTTCAACCTCTAATTATATGTGTATATTTATGCACACGTGTATGTGTTTGTGTGTGTGCATGTATGTACATGGTATACATATACATTTTGATTACATAGTAATTTTGATACATTTTGATTACACAATTTTGGAAAATTTGGAAATTATGGAAAATCATAATACCTATAAAACTATCATTCCCAGATACCCACTCTTAATATTTGATATAATAATATGCTTTTAGAATTTTATTAGTGAGAATCCTTGTCTTCTGATTGA
Organism: Suricata suricatta; assembly: GCF_006229205.1. NCBI lineage: Eukaryota > Metazoa > Chordata > Mammalia > Carnivora > Herpestidae > Suricata > Suricata suricatta. The sequence continues at coordinate 47,588,488 of NC_043701.1, read as the reverse complement.
AATGATTATTTGATTTTTAAGTATGCTAATATGGTGAAATATATTTATAGATTTTCTAATATAAGTCATTTGTGTACATATGAGATAAAACAAACCTGACTGTAGTGTTTGGTCGCTTTTAGTGCTTGTTTCAGCAGCACATATACTAAAATTGGATCTCTTTTATACATGGTTGGATTTAGTTTGCTAATATACTTTTTAAAACTTTTTACTTCTGTATTCATGACTGATATAGACCTAAAATTTTTCTCTCTCATTTCGCTCTCTTTCTGTTTGAAGTATCAGAGTTACACAGGTCTCCAAATGAGCTGCGCAGTATTTCCTCTTTTTCTACTGTCTGGAAAAGTTCATATGAAAATGGAGATGACCTGTTCCTTCGAATCCTGGTACCATTCATCCGTAAAACATTAGCTGGGCCTAAAGTTCCCCATGTAAAATGATTCTTTCTTTTTTACCATTTACTCAACTTCTTTGACAGTTAAAAGATGATTCAAACTAATTACTTCTTGAATCTGTTGTAAAAAGTTAAATTTTCTAGGAATAGCCGTATTTCTACCCACAGCAGTTTGGACCAAAAATTCACAACTCTTCAAAGTTGTGACATCCTTTTGTCTGAACTTAGAAGAACAAGCAATGTATTTTGAGTGTACTAAATACCAGAAGTGAGTTTTGTTTTTGTTTTCGGTGAGGAAATGAGACTCCTAGAACAGGTTTAAAAATAACTGGATATGTCTTTGGGTACGACAAAATTGTAATTGCTTCTTCTGACAAACAGAAATAGGTGTGCATAGATGTTAGCTGCCACTTACCACCAGAAACGGGGGCATCCATGAAAACTGCTCCCATTTTCTCAACTTCTTTGGCCAATTCCTTTGAAACTGCAGGATCAATAGTACTGGAGTCTATTAATAGTGAGCCCTTCTTCACTTTTCTAAGTAAATAGATAAAAATAATAGTTTAATTATAGGTTTCTCATTTGAAAAATAGTTTGCAATTCTGAATAAACATTTTATGCAACTACCTTCAGAATTAGAATCTACTAAAAGCTGCCAGATATCAAGGAGGTCTTTGGTTTGATATTAAAAACCTTATTAGAACTGGTTAAAAATCTCAAATTCATTTTCAGATCAATTAAAGTTCAAAGTAAACCTAAACTCTTTCAAACAAACCTAAATAATCTAATAAACTACGTGCTATAAATCCTGGCTTCAGGTGAAATACACCATACCATAATAATATAGGTAAGCAATTTAAAACACCTATTAACTTTAAAAGGTCTATTTGATAAGATTTAAATTTTTGTTTGTAAAATAGCTGGGCTCTTTAAAAAGTATTTTATTTGTCTTTAATAAGGCATCTTGCCAATTCCACATATCCGTGTCCTTTCCACTCGGCAGAATAAACACAAGCCACTGAAATTTAGCCATTGGCTCCAGGGTGGCATATTCTTGAATAATTAGAGCTTTTTAAAGATAAAATAAAACATCAAAGAGGCAGAAAGGAAAATATAGGAATGAACCTGGAAATCTCACAAATAGTTTATGTGCTCTTTATGGTAAACTTACATATATACATTGGCAAAGCAGGGCAACTGTCTTTTCCTCTATCCTATTTTACACCAATACTAAATGGCATTCTTATAATAAGACAATTTTGTTCGCATTATAAGTACAGATTATATCTATCTATGTGGCTCCCTTATAATCTATGTCTATCTTTACTGGCTAAAACACTGACCTAAATTATAGTTTATTTAAAGGGCTATGGCTGGGGTGCCTGGGTGGCTCAGCTCAGGTCATGATCTCATGGTTCGTGGGTTCGAGTCCCGCATCAGGCTTTGTGCTGGCAGCTAGCTCAGAGCCTGGAGCCTGTTTCAGATTCTGTGTCTCCCTCTCTCTCTGACCCTCCCCTGCTCACAGTCTCTCTCTGTCTCTCAAAAATAAATAAAAAACATAAATAAATAAATAAATAAAGGTCTATGGCTTACCTTTCATTGAAACTTCCCAAAGTCCTTACTACAGATCAACTAATCATAATTATGACTGAAAAATTAGAAATGAATAAATATAAATACTGAAGAAATAAACAGAAAATCATTGCTAAAAAACTATTAAAAGAAAGAAAAATCTTCCTTATTAAAAAAATAGCATACAAAAACGATATAAATGACCATTTTAAACATATGAATTGATCTGGTCCAAATGCAATGATATATTCCATAAAAAAGAAATAGTATGTTGTATTATAGGTCACTGAAGTAATTAATATTAATTATGTGACACTAATACTCTTAAGGTCTTAAATATATATTTTTTTAATTTGAGAGAGAGAGAGCACGCAGCAGGACAGGGGGCAGAGGATGAGAATGAGAACCTCAAGCAGGTTTCACACTCAGCATGGAGCCTCATGTAAGGCTTCATCCCACAACCCTGCGATCATGACCTGAGCTGAAATTAAGAGTTCGATGCTCAACTGACTGAGCTACCCAGGCGCCCCCAAGGGTCTTAAATCTTGAAGCAAATGCGAAATATTCTTCAAAAATTACATATGCGCCCTGGGTATGGGAAAATGATCCTGACCCAGAAGAAAACAAAGAACCATCCATAAAAAATAAATTATAGTTCAATGTAAATCCACAATATATGAAAGCACTCCCTAGACAAAACTACTCTGCTAGTTGGCCACCATATTCCTTAGTAGAGAGTATTAAAAAATATTTTGTCTCCACACAAATTTTTAGTGACTTTTCCTGAAGAGGCAAATAAGCAGGTAATTAAGCAGGGCCGTAATTGGAACAGACTAGATAATGAGACCACTAAGTCACCTCAGGACCACACACACCATGGGCCTGACGGCTCAGTCCAAAATGAGTGTCTTTCAACCTTCTCTGAAACCTAAACATTTATCTTATCAGTTTTCTGCCTAATATCCAACTGTCTTTTGTTCGCAAGTTAGTTTTCCAAAGTAATTCAATTTCCAAAAACCTCAAATTTCATGTATTACAGTTTCACAAAAGTAAATTCTTTCTTTTAGCCCTCTGTATGTCTACAGGATCTACCAGTTTGTTCTCTCCCTACTGAAATTCAACAACAAAACAAGTTAGAAACAGGATATCAGTAAGACCAGAAAATTAAATTGGAAATTCAACCAGTGTCATTCTAACACAGCCACAAGGATTCGGCAATAGGCAGAAAGTAACCCAAAAGATTCTCAAAGCCAGGGAAGCTAAACACTGGCTAGAAAACTCTGACCCAAATTATATTTTATTTAAAGAGCTACTGCTAACCTTTAATTCCAGCTTCTCAAAGTTCTTACTACAGATGTACTAACCCAGAGGACATACAATAACTTTTTATAATATAATAAAATGTTAAATAATGGTGTTCTTTCCAATGTTTGGTTTTATTTTTCATAGAAACCTTTTCCTGAATTTCTATAAACCATAAGAAAATTATGCTTGTAACATTTGTACGGCTTAAAATGCAAGCTTTAAAAGTCTCTTAAATATGTTAGCAATGAAACCATAAGTTTAATGCAAGAGTTAAGGAAAGAAACAGAAGCAAAAAAAATTATTCCCCAAAGTCACATACTTGCTTTCAATGAAAAAAGAAACCCTTTACAATAAGAGAGAAACCACACCATTCACTTTTCAGAAAACAGTGTAGAAAATTTAAACAAACAGCATTGTAATTTCCTAAAGTGTTAACAAATGCAAAATTCATTAACTATCATAACACGAAAATTTCCATGGTTGAGAGATACATACTTTAGAATTCCATTTGCTCCAGAATAAGCTTCTATTGCATTGATACTGGTGGGCAACATTGTAATAATTCTGTCAGCTTTTTCAGCTACATCTGCTGGGCAAGACACTACCTTTAAAAAAAATTACAAAGGCACATAAATTAAATTAAAATGGAGGCAGTTTCAAGAGCTCGAGTAGGATTCACACTCTGGAATTCTGACTCTACAGAATCAAATCTACTGTTTATTTTAAAAAGTGTGAAGTGAGTTGAGGGGGAAAGGGCAAAACCCAACAGTCCTGGGAACAGGCGTACTTCTCATGGATTCCTCCAACTTGGATTCTTAAACAGCATACTTTTTGGTAAGATGCTTTGACTAAGAAAAAGATCCTAGTGCAACAGGCATGGTAGGTAGCTAAAGTATAGGATTCACCAGTGATTTCATAGGCAGCAAAATCCCCTGGTAAAATTTTAAGTCCAATTTACCACCATTCTCTAGTCTCCATTTTCAAGGAAAAAAAAAAATTAAGCCTAAAAAGGAAAAGGTCAGGACAAGGACATGAGCACTGACTGTAATAGCTCTAAGTACCACCATAAAGGCTGAGCCTGTAAGCTACCAGGACTCCAGTGGAAACTACAGATAATGAGACATACAAATAGGCATCAGGGTACGCTCTCACTTCTGCCCTCATTTCTGCCTTATGATGACCACAAACATACCGTAAAGGACAGTTACTGTCCACCCTGTGTGCGTGCAGGCATGCACGGATGTACACGCCCTCACGTTCCCCCAAACCCCCGCTCTCTCACACATGCACCCTGATACACCTGGCAAGTGAAGAGGTCAGAAGAGACTGGGAGCTCACGTCTTGAGTCAAACTCTCCTTTAACAGAAAGAATCTATCACCTCAATTGTTCTATTTAAAAAAAGACAAAGGGCTACCAGGAGGATAACTGCAGATTTCTGTGTAGATTCCTGTACATAGGTATTAACGATGGACACATTTTCTGCTAGGAAATGTGAAAGAAGCATAAGCATCCTGGAAGTGGGAATGCCTCTGCTTTTCGTATGGCAGAATTATACTTAATCTTTCTTTTTGTCTTCAATGTGCAATTGATGAGAGGGAAAGAATGGGAAGGCTAACAGTGTGTCATATAAATATTGTGAGCTAGAGGTGACCACAATTCAATTTTCTCTAGAAGACTATTAGCTCCTAAATCAAATTCTAGATAAAGTTTTAGCATAATTTCCTTTTTTTTAATTTTTTTTTAATGTTTTCTTTATTTTTGATACAGAGAGAGACAGAGCATGAGAGGGGAAGGGGCAGAGAGAGAGGAAGACACAGAACCGGAAGCAGGCTCCAGGCTCTGAGCTAGCTGTCAGCACAGAGCCCGACGCGGGGCTCGAACCCACGAACGTGAGATCTGACCTGAGCCGAAGCCGGAGGCTTAACTGACTGAGCCATCCAGGCGCCCCTAGCATAATTTCCTAAGTTATATTTTAAAATTTCAGGCGATCAAGAATCCTAGCATTTTGTGTATTAATAATAAATAACACAAACTATCTCAGACCCTAAGTCAAAAAAACATATATTCTCTGTCCTTCAATGTTTCATTCTAAAGGCAATATGGCATTTTAAGAGAGTCTACAGTGCAGCACATTCAACATGTACATTTTGATACATCATCAAGATTTGCCCCAAAAATTCTGGAAAAAAAAAAAGTTTTTTTCCATGCAGTTATGAAGAAATACTTCAGTTCAGTAAAAACTAATAAATACTGAGATTCAAAAGGAGGCAACTATTTGCTGACAAACAGTTCGAGTTTACTCAAGAAAAGCAGCGCTCAATAAGATGAGTATTAAAAAAAGGAAAAGTTGTAGGCGCCCTATTTCTCTACTCCTGGATTGCATCAAATATATGGGTTACACAGAGCGCCTCCTCTTTCCATCCCTCCTTAGAAGAAGTAATGCACACAGTGCTGGCTGATGGCATACCTCTCAGTGGCCTTTCCTTCCATTACCAGCTCCATTTCTCGTGATCTTTCAGGGACTGCGGTAAGCCCTGAGGTCACAGAGTCAACTTCGGACTTTCTCTCAGGAATTCAGAGAGTCTCTTCCATTGAAGGAAAGTCAATTCCACCTAGATAACTCTTTGGGAGGTGCCCTCAGGGACACTAACAATTAGTTCCCAGATCTAAGTGCACTTCACACCTCCAAGCTTCTCATACCCAGGAACTGGCAGTGCCAATTCATATAACTGCCAAGTGCATGGGGTGCCCAATCAGCCCCCTGCGTCCCTAGCATCTGCTTCTTGGGATGCCTGGGTTGCCAGAGTACGGCTGGCCCCGCAATTACATAGCAAAGTGGTGTCAAAGCTCACAGGTCCGGAAAAAAACACACAATGATAGTGAAAGCTGGGATGTCACCATGCACTGGCCACAACTGCTCCATGTCTAATGACTATATACATTTGGTACATTATAATAACACGTCTCTAGTTTGCACTACAGAAGGCATGTTTATCAGACAGATAGACAGACAAGTGTGTCCAGCTATTCAAATCACCTTCACTCCCATGTGAGGTCTTCAAGACTCTGAAATAATTGACTGACAAAATTTGGCCACGATTCAAAAGCTGGGGGTGGCGGGGTGGGGATGGGGATGAGGAGGAGGACAAACCTTGTTGCCAGTCTGACACTAACCACAGAAGCCTTTAGGAGCCAAACTAATTAGAGTCCCTTCAATTACACTTACTAATTGAATGGATAAGCAAAGACAGCATGGATCACTGAAAGCAATACTAATTTTAGGAAGCCAGAAACCCAGGTTTAAATTTTTTTTAATGTTTACTATGTATTTTTGAGAGTGAGAGACAGAGCACAAGCAGGAGAGGGGCAGAGAGAGAGGAAGACACAGAATCCGAAGCAGACTCCAGGCCCTGAGCTGTCAGCACAGAGCCTGACGTGGGGCTCGAACCCACCAACTGTGAGACCATGACCTGAGCCAAAGTCAGATACTTAACCAACTGAGCCACCCAGGCGCCCTCAGAGCCCCCAGGTTTAGCTGCAGCTCAGCCACTAAGCCAGTGTATGATTTTGTGCAGATCAATTAACCTCTCAGGCTTCAGTTTCTGAACCTATGAAATCATTTGGGTTGTCTTTAAGGGTTTCTATTTCCAAAGTAGAAAGGAAACTTAGGTAAAGAAAATTTTCACATTTAGTAACCCTACGTTCTCAGAAGGTATAGCCTCTGTGGAGAAGGACCCCTGGGACAGGCTACATCTACAGCGGTCGGTACAAAGGCCCAGCATTAGCAAAACGCTTCTACACCTCGCTGTGTGTGCACAGTCACTGACCACCTGCTGATGCAGGGCCATGGCTCCGCCCTGGCACAACCATGCAGACAGGTCTCTTGCTAATTCCAACTGCCTCACTCTTAAAGTATTATGCACTAAGATGTCTCTATTTTTCCATTATCTCAATTTTAACTACAGGAGAGGAGTTCCCTTGTGTATCACAATAGCTTTAGTCTTCAATAATTTTTGTAGCCGATGGCTCTGGATTTAGATTCATCTATATGCCAGTACCCATCACTGGCAGGTATATAATACGGAGAGTAGAGGATCGGATGAATTAAAAACAAAATCGGCTTTGCTGAGTAGCGGGAAGGAGGGAGGATGAGAGTATCCAGGCCCAGAATAATCTGAAGGAAAGGCACCTCCTTTTTACATATCCATCAGAAGCAGACAACGATCCACTCCATGTTTCTTAACTTTCCAAATAGAAAAGTACACTGTTACTTCAAAATTGCACTACACTTGAAAAACAGACAAAAACAGTTGTGCCTACATCTTGAAACATCTGGCCAACAATGAGGGAGCCCACTCAGCAAGAGGCTCTTAAAGCTCTCATTTAACAAGACTCAAGTGGAGGCCAACGTAGATCCCAAGAGAATTACTAAACCAAACATCCTCAGCCTTCCAACCCAGAACAGCAAGATAGTTTCCAAGTTTTTCAAGAGAAAACAAAAGAAAAGACCATCTAGTTAAGCCTCGTTCATCCAGCAGGAAACTCACACAGAAATGGTGTAAGCCCCAAGCCTTTTGGCATAGATCAATCAGCAGCATCTCCAAGGAAGTTCCTACACAGCAAAAATGAAGATGAAGCACAAGTCGTATGCCCTTCCTGCTAATGCTTAGTAAGAGAAATCAGTACCTTTTGCAAAATAAAGTGGGACGAAAGGGACAGCATAGAATATGTCCTTAAACTGGGATGCTATGAGATCACTTTATCTCCTAGTTTGGTTTTAATTTTTCCATCATTCTCTCACTTAAAAGTATGTCTCTAGCTCTCCTCCAAAGCACTCTGGACTTGGAAATACACCACTGTCATTGTGTCATTACCATATGTGGTGTTGGAGAATGAAGATTTGGGAGAGAGATGGTAGGGATTTAACAACCACCACAATGGCAGCAAAAACAGCACTTCCTATGTGTCATGTCCTCCAGGTTTAAATAGGTAGTGCTATTATCCCCATTTTGTAAAATGAGGAAATTTAAGTAGAGAGAGTTTAAATAAACAGTCTGTCCAAAGTCACACAGCCAGCATATGCTAGAGCTGAGATACAAGCCCAGGCAGTCTGGTTCCTGGGTTTATATTTTTACACCACTGTGCTCACAATTTATCAAGTCATGATTTCCAACATACAAAGGCTTGATAATTGTAATGGATTACATTCTTATAAAAGATTCTAAAAGCTGAAATGATCTATCTTTAGGTTAAATGATGATTAGGTTTAACCTCAGCAGGTTAAACCTGAGTTTCCAACAGAAATAAGGGTATGATAAAAGGACACTGAAAGAGGAATGCCCACATTGTTTATGGAAATGACCACAAATAACATACTTAACCAATTATAAATGCCCTTTCAAAATAGGTTAACCTTCTTTTCAAATAAACTCTGTGCCCAACATGGGGCTTGAACTCATGAGCCCAAGATAAAGAGTTGCACGCTCTACCTACTGAGTCAGCCAGGCACCCCTAGAATAGGTTAACATTTAAAGGCACATACTGATTAAATACCATCACACATGTCAAACATTTTTATCATGCCAAGTTTTTGTTTCCTTCATAACCCAGTTAGTATGTTCTACTACTAGCTAAGGCTTAAAGAAAAGCTCCAGCATCAGAATATTCTAAGGCATCTCTTCACCTCAACTGCAGGTGTCCACTTTGCACCTTGAGGGGAGGGGGGGGCTGCAGAGCAAAGACAGAAAGGAATCTGATCACATCTGTGCCCAAAATTCGACTGTGCCTCAGTCAGATCACTCCCCAACTCTTCCGTTACATCAAACAACAAATCCTCACTTTTCATTTTTTAAAAAAGAAAAAGCACTTCTTAAAGGAAATGTCCAAAGATCTTTAGAACCAACTGCTTCCCTAATGATCCAGATATCCCTATCTGATGTTTCTCTCCCTGCAAATTTCCCACTGAAAGCACAGTCAACATTAGAAATCAACTAGCCGGTCTGTGCAATCTTTGAGGGAGAAAAACTTGTTTTCTTCGGCTGCCATTTTATCAGCTTTACCTGATACAGTGATATTGGGAGAAACTAGGGGATGTGTCCTCAAAATGGAAGTGTCAACACACATTGGCTCTGAATTGTTGAACCATTAAACCTTTCATTACACTCTTGTGCACAATGGCAGGAAGTTTCAAGATTTTCACCTACATTTTTCCATCCCATTCCAAGTCTGGTCTTTGCCTTTTAGTAGCAGAATGAAACTCAGTTTTTCTGTTACCCAATATTTTACAAATTTAAACATAGCTATGAAATAATAATACTGACATTTCAATATACCAGAACTTATTCATTCAAACTAATGTTACCGTTTAAAGTAGCACTCTTAGGAAATCACACGTGTTCAAATGACACTGCCACCATTCAAAATGTGACGCTAGCGTATCATTTATCTACAAATGGTTTCATTTTATTATAGCATGGTACTTTCCTCACAGGCCCAAAGCTTTCTTAGCCTTTATTTTTCTCCCTTCATTCCCCCAAGTTTTACATTCTCCTACCATCCACTGCTCTTCCAACCAACACTCAGAGGATTCCCCAGAGCTAAGGTCTTAGGGGAACCAGAGATGTGAGGGAGGTAAGATGTGGGAAAAGAGCATTCCCTCTACCAGGCTGCTGTCTGCGTCTGAGCCAGCCACGGGACTTTTGTCACCAAGTGCCAGGGGCAGGGGTGGGAACTGCAGACAAGAAGCTAAGGCAAGTCTTCACTCTTCAATAATCTGGGAGGAGCAGCTACCCAGAGTCCATTTTCTTTCCTTCCTCATACCACTTACATATCTCAAGGAAAAAAAAGGAAAATCCGATGACTGAGTACTCGGTCCTCGAATCTTCTCACTTTTTAAAAATTTTTTTTTTTGTTTTTATTTATTTTTGACAAAGAGCACGAGTTTGAGCTGGGAAGGGGTAGAGAGAGAGACATACAGAATCCGAAAAAGTCTCTAGGCTCCAAGCTGTCAGCACAGAGCCTGACACGGAGCTCAAACTCACGAACCATGAGATCATGACCTGGGCGGAAGTCTGATGCTTAACCGACTGGGCCACCCAGACACCCCTTCTCATTTCTATTTAGCAATCTGAGAGATCCTATCTTCGTGACTTTCATTTCAGACTGTGCCACTTCTGTCTGGAGGTAAGCAAAGATTTATATACAATGTTTTTATAGTTCCTGTGCGAAATGAAAGGACTCTTTACAGTAAAGATAATTATTCTTTCCTCATCAAAAACTGCTTCAGTACTTTATTATAGTCAAAATACAATTTTAAAGAAACTCCCTTGTAATATTATTTAGTCTTGCCACCTGAAATACACCTATTACCCTGCCACATCCAACTCAACCTGTTTCATTCTCCACAGCCCTATGTGCACTGCTCGACGTATGGTAGGTATTCAACCTATTATGTGCTGCCTTAAAGTAGAAATCTCTAGAAACCTAAACTTGCTCTATACATAGGCATTACATTTTTTAGTATTTACTTCCAGTCTATCATCCAGAAGTAAGCTATTTAATTTTCTTTTTCCTCTCACAGTTTTCTGTATTTCTCATGAACTTTTTAGGATTCTCCCAATTCTGGGATTACACTCAGCCCTTAGCACCATCCTACAACTTGTACAAGAACTTCCTTCACGTCTCAAATAACAAAACTCCAAATTCAGTTACTAACACATGATCTCCTGTCATGTGAGTTACTGAAAAAGTTTAACAGATCCAAACAAGACCTGACCAATGGATGCTATCATCCAACAGGATATATTCTAGTCCAAAATTTCTTGAAATGACAGCCTAAAAACCAAACACTAGAGGTCTGTCCTAAGTCAGCCCTGTAATTCATTGCGGCACACAGTGTTTCTAGGTTGTCTCCTGGTTCATGGCCAATAACATATTTATTCATAAAGTGCTGCCATACTATATTTATGAAGTACATTCACATATATTCTCTCATTTAAGCCTCATAATCTAATGACATAGGTTGTCCACATTCCTATTTTACAGCTGAGGAAATCAGCGGAGGTGAAATAACTTGTCCCCTGTAATACAGCAGGGAAATATCTAAGCTGGGATTCAAACTAAGTTTCCCATCCCTAAACCAATTCGTGTGTGTGTGTGTGTGTGTGTGTGTGTGTGTGTGTGTGAAGGTATTTTATTTACTTATTTTTAATTTATTTACAAGTTAGCTACTAGACAGTATCATCTTGGCTTCAGGAGTAGACTCCCATGATTCATCACTTACATACAACCCCCAGCGCTCAGCCCAACAAGTGCCCTCCTCAATGCCCATCACCCATTTCCCCTCCCCCCCAACTCCCACCTCCATTAACCCTGTTTGTTCTCTGTATTTAAGAGTCTCTCATGTTTTGCCTCACTCTTGCTTTTATTTTATTTTTCCTTCCCTTCCTGTATGGTCATCTGTTAAGTTTCTCAAATTCCACATATAAGAGAAATCATATGATATCTGTCTTTCTCTGACTTATTTAGCTTAGCATAGCATAAAACCCTCCAATTCCATCCACGTTGTTGTAAATGACAAGATTTCATTCTCTTTAATCACTGACTAGTATTTCCATTGTATATATAAACCACATCTTCTTTATGCATTCATCAGTTGATGGACATCTGGGCTCTTTCCATGATTTGGCTATTGTTGACAGCGCCTAACCCTATTCTCATCCTAAGACAAACTGTGCCTCTCAATAACATGAGAAGCTATTTCCACCAAACTATCTGGTTTCACAGCACAGTCCATAGTTCCTGAAAGAAAAATAATACATAGCCAAAGCAAGCCCCTTTGACCTAACCTGGGAAATGTTCCAAGTCACCTGCCAAAGAACAGATCCCCCTCAATCTTTGTTGCATACCTGGATGTTGGATGAAAGTTAACAACACTATATGTATAAATACATATGTGTGTGTGTATAACAAATACATAATACGTATAAAATTAACAGTCGAATAGGTTTACAATTCCATTGGGTATACTCCTAAGTTGTCACTTATTGGAACGTAGATTTATTTTTAAACATCAAAATCTGGAACAAATATAAAGAAAAGGCCTTACCTGTTCACCTGCATCTTGAAACTCTTTGCATGCATCAGGGAACACATCATAAATAATGAGTGGATAGCCGTGTTTCATGAGATTTTTTGCCATTGGATTCCCCATGTTTCCCAGTCCAATGAATCCAACTGGAGTCTTAGATGCCATTGACCTAGAACACACTGATTTCAATAAATTACTTTCAATAGAGGCAGTGACATTTTGTATTGTAAACATTCATTAAATATTAGAAAGTCAACTGTTATTTAGATGTTTTCTATTTATTTTTTAAATATTTACTTATTTTTGAAAGAGAGAGGGACAGAGTGCAAGCTGGGGAGGAGCAGAGAGAGAGGGAGATACAGAATGTGAAGCAGGCTTCAGGCTCTGAGCTGTCAGCACAGAGCCTGATGCAGGACTCGAACTCATAAACAGTGAAATCTTGATCTGAGCCAAAGTTGGACGCTTAACCGAATGAGCCACCCAGGCGTCCCTAGATGTTTTCTATTTAAAAAAAGAACCTTTAAAATGCTAGTTTTAGGGGCGCCTGGGTGGCTCAGTCGGTTGGGCCTCCGACTTCGGCTCAGGTCATGATCTCATGTTCGTGGGTTCCAGCCCCATGTCGGGCTCTGTGCTGATAGATTCTGTGTCTCCCTCTCTCTCTGCCCCTCCCTGCTCATGCTCTGTCTCTGTCTCAAAAATAAATAAAACATTAAAAAAAATTTTTTTAATGTTAGTTTCAAGCTAATGATCACATTTTTTTTCAATTTTCTACTATTGTTTTATTTTTTTTAAATAGTTTATTGTCAAATTGGTTTCCATACAACACCCAGTGCTCTTCCCCATAAGTGCCCTCCTCCATCACCACCACCTCCTTTTTCCCCCCTCCCCCTTCCCCTTCAACCCTCAGTTCATTTTCAGCATTCAATAGTCTCTCAAGTTTTGCATCCCTCTCTCTCCCCAACTCTCTTTCCCTCTTCCCCTCCCCCTGGTCCTCCATTAGGTTTCTCCTGTTCTCCTGTTAGACCTACGAGTGCAAACATATGGTATCTGTCCTTCTCCGCCTGACTTATTTCGCTTAGCATGACACCCTCAAGGTCCATCCACTTTCCTACAAATGGCCATATTTCATTCTTTCTCATTGCCATGTAGTACTCCATTGTGTATATATATATACCACATCTTCTTGATCCACTCATCAGGTGATGGACATTTAGGCTTTTTCCATGTTTTGGCTATTGTTGACATCGCTGCTATGAACATTGGAGTGCATGTGCTCCTATGCATCAGCGTTGATCTAATCATATTTAAAGACATCAACCATGGGGGCACCTGGGTGGCTCAGTCAGCTAAGCATCTGACTCTTGATTTCAGCTCAGGTCATGATCTCATGGTTCGTGAGTTTGAGCCCCATGTGGGGCTCGGCACTGACAGTGTGGAGCCTGCTTGGGATTTTCTCTCCCTCCTTCTCTCTCTGCCCCCTCCCCTGCCCTGCTTGCTCGCTCTCTCGCTTTCTCTCTCTCTCTCTCTCAAAATAAATATATTAACTTTAAAATATAAAGACATCCACCATATACAGACAAATGTATTTAATTCTGCAGGAAAGAACTATATAGTTTTAAGCAATCTCCCCTGCTTTCTATCTCTATAACATCCCTTTACCATTTTAAACAATAAATCTTATGAGGTTATTGTTTCTAAAATGTTATGTACTTTACCTGTTATATGAAGTATTATAGATTCCCCATTCTGTATTATCTCCTTTAATAATGTGTATGAAAAACTGAAAATATTCAATAAAACATCTATCTTGGATGAGGTCCAAGAATGGAAGAGTTTTACTTTACTACACCCACATTTATGGAAAGCACCCCCTCCAATAGTATTTTAAAAATCTTAATAAAATGTTAAATCCAGGAGAATGTACTTCAACTAAATTACCAGTTTAGAAAGTGGGTTCTACGAAAGAAGACGGGGAGGCTTCCATGGACTCTGAATGGCCAGAGTAAGGGTCTCAGTGACCAGGGCTAACAACTCCATGTGCTTTCAGAGAAGGGGCACTGCCATTTATAGGAAAATAAATTGTTAAAGAGCTGCATACGAGTTTTATTTGATTTTTTTTCTTTTTCACAAAAGGCCTTTTGAAACCATACTGGGGCCCACAATTCAAAGTAATGCATTTTGAAAGAGAGCAAAGGGCTTTGCATTGCCATGAGAATAACCTTAGATGATCTTTCTTCATTTCTAGATTTAGAACTCCACTCAACAAATAGTTACTGCATGAAGGACTATGACAGAGCTCAAACAGAGACAGAAGCAAGACACATAGAGTCCTTGCCCTCGAAAAGCTCCCACTCTACTGAGAGAAGAAACTCCACTTGCCCTTTCCCTGGTCATTACCAGCTTTATTTTTCCTGTCTTTCAAAGACTCCCATTATAACACTTGCAGTGCACCAACTAACCACAGTTACCCTTTTAGTTTCAGCTCCTCTCAACTGATGAATCCCTGTTCTTCCTTCCATTTAATCTAAATGCAATTAGATTGACTAAAAGCAAGTTATTTGAAGCCCTAAAGCTTAAGATAAAGAGGTCTTCTGGGGTACCTGGTTGGGTCAGTTGGTGCAAAGTGTGACTCTGGATCTGGATCTTGTGAGTTCAAGCCCCATAAAGAGATTACTTAAAAAGAGAATCTTAAAAAAAAAAAAAAGAAAAAGAAAAAGAAAGAAAGAAAGAAGAAATAGAGGTCTTCTTGGGTGAGAAGCATATGTAATTCCTAAACTTGATGGGTGACTTAACATTTCCATTAAATATGCATGTTATTCTTGTCCAATATCACCTTACCAGTGCTAAGTGTAACACAGTGGGTATAATAGGAGTCCTCTGACTTTTTCTGGTCCACAAGAGGTTCAATGACAGAGAAATGACACCTAATTGAAATTTTATTTTGATATTAAACAGAATGAGAAGTATACTTTGAAGAGAACTGTAACACTGATAACTACTATGCTAATAACTATTGTGCCAGGCAATGGTATTAAGCTTGGAAAGGTATAATTTAACTAGAAACAGAAATTAGGAAGAAAAAATTAGGAAGACTGTGATTTACAGACAGTTTATTTAACAGGCAACTCACTCTAGGTCAAACAGTAAGTATGGCAAGGTAGAACCACAATTCATTCACACATACGAAGCAACTCTTATGTACCATGCCAGATGCCACAGGAGACACAATGATATATAGTCCTCGCTTTCAACAAGCTTAAAACCCAAAAGGAAATAAACTATGTACACAAACACTAATACAAGAAAGTCAAGGGTGAAATATAAAAAAACAGTGTTGACAATAAGAATTCATCTGGTTGGCACTTAAAGATAGCATTTGACCTGAATATTCTAGGATTTCAAATGGTAATGCGAGTAGGAAAGAAGGGAATTCCATATAAAAAAAAGAACATGAGGGCGCCTGGGTGGCTCAGTCGGTTAAGTGGCCGACTTCAGCTCAGGTCATGATCTCATGGTTCATGGGTTCGAGCCCCACGTCAGGCTCTGTGCTGACTGTTTACTCAGAGCCTGGAGCCTGCTTCTGATTCTGTGACTCCCTCTCTCTCTGACCGTCCTCCGCTCACACTCTGTGTCTCTCTCTCTCTCAAAAATAAATAAATGTTTTAAAAAAATTTAAAAAAAAAAAAGGAACAGGAGTGTATGCAAGGAAATAGGAAAGCCAAGAAAAAATGAGTTAACAGTAAAAGTTAGTATTCTTGGCAATTTGATTACTTTCCAGATACTTACTAAGCACATTATAAATAGCACTGTCATCATATCTTATCATTATGTCTTTCAGTTGAAAGCCGTGTCACTTAGTGAATTTAAATAAAATGCCCAAGACCTTACTAAACTGCAATGCCAAAATTCAAATCCAGTCAACTCTGACTATAGGTTCTTCACTTTTAAACACTGTATGACACTGCCCACCATTCTTCCTAGAAGATCCAAAGAAACAAAACAACAAAAATTAAGATTGAAGCAAACAATACAACCATAATGTGGAAGACTGGGAAGCATGCTAAACAATTTGACTATATTTTGTTAAGCAACTAGTGCCACAGGCAGCAATCTCTCTGACACTGTCAGCCTTAGTGACATTTTTCTAGATATGTCTCCTCAGGCAAGGGTAACAAAAGCAAAAATAAACTATTGGGACTAATATCAACACTACTATAAATATAATAGTAATACTACTAAAGACTAACATAAATATAATAGTACTACTATAGGTTTGTCTTTGTCCATTTGAGCTGCTATAACAAATATACCGTAGACTGAATGGCTTAAACAGCTAACATTTATTTCTCACAGTTCTGGAAACCAGGACATCCAAGATCAAGGCGGCAACAGCCATGTGTCTGGAGAGAGTCCACTTCCGGGCTTGCATATGACCATCTTATATCCTCACATGGCTGAGAGCAGAGAGTGAGAGGATGAGCTCTCTTGTCACTGAGGATACTAATCCCATTTGTGAGGACTCCACACTCAGAACCTTTACTTCCCAAAGGCTTCAACTCCTAATACCATCACATGGAGAATTAGGATTTTAACTTATAAGGGGTGGGGGTGGGAGGAGGCAAACATTCAGTTCATAAATAAGGTCAGAGTTAATAAAAGATAATGGCCATAGAAAAGACAGATATGAGAAATATTTCAAAGGCAGAAGTAAAAGGACATAGCGATAGATTGGCTTATGGGCTAAAATAAGGAAAAGATCAAAGATGACAGCAAGAAAGTAGTGCTATCAATAACCTAAGTGGAGAAATTGTAAAAGAGCTATCTCCATTTTAAATAAAGTAACTGTGAACTGTCAGTGAGCTGAAAAATGTCTCACAAACTTAGAAATATTATAACCAATTATAATCATCTCAGAGATAGAATGAGAAAAAGAGATGTATTTGGTAACAATCTACTTTAAGGTGAGACAGAAATTACGGCAGTTGATAAAATCGCCAAACGAGAGCAGAGTTAAAGAGACTGAAGAACAGGATGGCGTCTGGATGGCTCAACTGATTAAATGTGTGACTCTTGGTTTCAGCTCAGGTCATGATCTCATGGTTGTGAGATCGAGACCCATGTCAGGGCTCTGAGCTCATAGAGTGGAGCCTGCCTGGGATTCTCTCTCTCCCTCTCTGTCTGCCCCTGCTATGGACTCTCTTTCTCTGCAATATGTACACTGCAGAAGCCCAAAGGAATGTCAACATTTGTAAGTCAAAAGGAAGAAACTGAACCTGAACTAACAAAGATGTTAAAACTAGATGATAAGGATATTAAAAGTTGTAAGAAACGTAGTTTGTATGTTCTAAAAGTAGAGATATGGAAGATACAAAGACTCAAAATTGAATTTCACAAGATGAAAATGACTATGTGAAAGATGAAAATGAGTGTCACGCCTGTATGGCTCGGTCAGTTAAGCATCCAATTTCGGCTCAGGTCATCATCTCGTGATTCAGGATTTTGAGCTCCACATTGGGTTCTGTGCCAACAGCTCAGGGCCTGGAGCCTGCTCCAAATTCTGTAACTCCCTCTCTCTCTCTCTCTCTGTCCCTTCCCTGCTTGCACTCTGTTTCTCTCTCTCTCTCTCTCTCTCTCTCTCTCTCTCTCTCTCAAAAAGAAATAAAGATTAAGAAAAAATTTTAATGTCCAAATTTTATGAAAACTATAAATCCCCACCATACAAAATCCAAGAAGTTCAATGAACCCCAGCACAAGAAACTTAAACACAACTATGCCAAGACACATCATAATCAAAATCTTGAAAAGCAGCCAGAGGAAAAAACATTATATAGAGAGGAGCAAAGATAAGGCAGGTTTCTTGTCCGAAACAAAGCAAGTGAGAACATAGTACAGAAGCATCATCTTTAAAGTACTAAACAACAGTTGTCAAGGTAGGAATCTATATCCAGTGAAAATACATAATTACAAGTATTTGTGTATGAAAAAGGGCAGGAGGAAATTTGGAAGAGTGTCAGATATGTTCACTATCTTGATTGTGGTGATGATTTCATAGGTAAATACATATGTCAAAACTGATCAAATTGTATACTTTCAATATGTACAGTCTATCATGGATCAACTATATTGTAATAAAGCTTTTTTTACGTCTATTTTTACTTGAGAAAGAGAAAGAGAGAGAGAGAGAGAGAGAAAGCATAAGCATGGGAGGGGCGGATAGAGAGGGAGGAGAGAATCCAAAACACACTCCATGCCCATTGCAGAACCTGACACAGGGCTTGACGCCCACAACCGTGAGATCAGGACTAGTGCCAATATCAAGAGTCAGATGCTTTACTGACTGAGCCACCCAGGCACCCTGCAATAAAGCTGTTTTTAAAAAGCCAACATGTTTAGAGGACAAACAAGACAATTCTCAAATAATAGACGCTAAAGTGATATATCAATCAAATGTAATTGGTGAAGTTTGAATGGATCATTGTCTGTTTCCGCCCCGGTTGGTGGGGCAGTAAATGGGGTCACAGGTTCCTGAGGGAGGGAGAGAGAATAGGGCAGGAAGGAGCACAGAGAGTGGGGCAAGACAAGCGTTTCTGATCAAGCCCAGTTTATTGAGAAAATATCCACACCTTTATAGGGTTTGGGGCGGGAAGCTGACCTGGGTTGGTTGCTAGGAAACAGGGTCAAATGATTATTAGAAAAAGGGGAAACCGAAACTGAAATTTCAAACACAGCATCTAAAGGAGAGCCCAGACTTGCGTCTGTGACGCTGGGCAGGGGTGCGATTGACACTGCATAAGCCTGAATGCGGTAGATCTTTTGTTCAATTGGCTACTTCCAGTCTGGCCATCTCCAATCCCTGAATTGGGAAATACACATCCCTGGCGTCTAGAAGGTTAATCCTGTTTTTCTGGCCGCACCCCACAGGGAGCGATACTTCCTTGCCTGAGGCTGCCGAACTTGGCAGCTCCCTACAGATCATGATTTGAAAAAAAAGAAAAGAAAAAGTTGTAAAAGATATTCTTCTTAAGAAAATTATGGAATTTTAAATATGAACTGGATAGAAAAGCATGCCATGGAATTGCTAATTGTCTTAAGTGATAGTTTGATTATGTAGGAGACCCTCGTTCTACGGAGATTCACTCTGCATTATTTAAGATTGACATGTGATGATATCTGCATTTTACTTTTAAATGATACAGGCAGGATATGAATATATTTGAAAGAGATAAATATGGCAAGATGTTAATAATTGTTGACTCTAAGCAAAGAGTACATAGATACACATTGTATAATTCTTTCAATATTTTTGCTTGAAAATTTTCATTATAAAACAAAGGGAAAAAACTTAGCATATCTATATGGAAAAAAATGTCACAAACATGACAAAATATAAATAACTAAGAAAAACACTTGCAACACAAAATAGAAATAGCATTACCTTAGTTTATATGCAAATAACTCCTTAAAACCTAGAAGAAAAATATGAATAACCCAATTTTAAAGTAGACAAAAATCACAAAATAAGTTTACAGAAAATACGTAGATAACAAAATTTTAAAAGTACACTCAATTCTGTCATAATTGGAATAATATAAAACAAAGCAAGGCAATACCATTTTCACTTATCAAATGAACAAACTTGCTTCTCTGGAAAGACTGCTGGCAAGGAAGCACAGACGAAAACGTGTACTCACATGCACGGATGACATATTAGGTTAGCCTGCTGGATGGCAATTTGACAAAAATGATCTACAACTGAATTTTATTATGAAATTTAAATTTAAAATGCATATACTCTGACCCAATAATTCCATGTCTAGGACTTTATGCTATACTGTGGGCTCAGCACAGTTTTTCCTAAAGGGTCTGGTAGAAATCCAGCTTTCTGGATTCTGAATTCTGTCAAAGCTACCCAACTCATCCACTGTAGTTTTAAAGCAGCCAGAGGCAAGCTATGAACAAATAATTGTGCTCATATTCTAATACAATTTTATTTACAAAAACAGGGGCCCAGGTATAGGTCATAATTCGCTGATTCCCACTACAGATAAACTCTGAACAACACAAAAGTGTATTTTATTATAGTATTATTTGTAATAGCAGAAAAACTGTAAGCTAAATACACATTATCAGGACACTTAACGACTCATAAAAACTAAATATACATTAAAAGGGCACTTGATAATCCATAGAAAAGCAATACTGTGACAGAATGAATATACAGATGTTCAAAAGAATGTGTTATCTAAAAGTATGATGAAAAATTCCCCAGGATAGTTTATTAAGTCAAAAGAAGATAAAGAGCATTATACATAATAACATGCCATGTATAAGGAGAGAAAAGAATACATATGCATTAACTTTTACTAAATTTCTGTAAGAATATGTAAGAAACAGTAGTTACATCTAGAGAGGTGGAATGATGGGTCAGAGTTAGAGAAAAGACTATTTTTTACAATCTTGTGAGTTTTTACCAAGTGCATTTAACTTTGTAACTATTTTTACAATAAAATAGATGAATTGGCATACAGTGCATGTTTAATAACGTTATATTAGTGAATGACTAGAGAGAGGTTTCATCATATGGCATATGAGGATAAATGTTAGTCCTGAAGCAATTATAGCGTGAAGACAGTGATAAAGTAGATCCAGCAAAGATAATCTGTGTTGTAACAACTATTAAACACTGTAGGTTGACTCTCTAATATCTCTTCCTCCCTGACCCAGGATCAAGTTCCAAATAACCTAAGCCAATCTGGGTGGCTCAGTCGTGATCCTGCAGTGTTTGAGTTCAAGCCCTGCATCAGGCTCGCACTGGCAGTGTGGAGCCTGCTTTGAGTTCTGTCCCTCTTTCTCTCTCTCCCTCTCTTCCTCTCTTCTGCCCTCCCTCACTTGTTCTCTCTTTCTCAAAATAAATAAATAAGCATTAAAAAAAAAAAACAACTAAACCAATCATTGTGATCCCATCTTTTTTTTTTTTTTTTTTTTAAAGAGAGAGCACTGCAGGGGAGGGGCAGAGAGAGAGGGAGACACAGAATCTGAAGCCGGCTCCAGGCTCCAAATTGTCAGCACAGAGCCCGATGCAGGACTTGATGCAGATACTACACTTGATCTCAGCCAAAAGGCCAAGACGCGATAGGACTTGATGCAGAACTCAAACCCATGAACCGTGAGATCATGACCTGAGCCGAAGTCGTACGCTTAACCAAGGGAGCCACCCAGGCGTCCTCCATCTATCTACATCTGACTGGTTCCACAGACTGACAGCTCTGAATAAAATATTTGGAAATGCTGTGGGTAATCTGAATATGGAACATAGAAATTAACTGGAAATGAACTAGAAATTAACAAAAAGATTGTATCTAATCAGCAAATTTCTGTGACTCTCAGTAACACTACTTAGTGGCAGCCAAGAGAACACAGACCACAGAAAATAGAAGTTAACCAAAATAAGAGCAGGAGGTGGAGAAAAAATAATACCCAGAATGCTATCAAAGGCATTGCTGAAATCCCTGATTATAAATAAGTCTGAGGTCTCAGCTGGAGATAGACAAGCCTAGAGAGGGACTTAATGAAATGAGGGAACAGAAAAGTATGTCTATGTATTCAGGGGAAGAAAAAGGGGTCACAGGACCAAGTGTAATGATGATGATATATAGCATGTCGGTTAAAAGAATGGTGGGGTGGGGGGGTATTAACCAGAAAACTAGTTCAGCTTTTGAAATATTGGCAATATAGCAATTCCTGGCAATGGTATTTTGGAAGAGCTGAAATAGAGTGTTGATGCAAGTTGTACAAGTTGAGGCCCAGCTTCGGAGTGGCCGATATGAAATGAAGGTAAAGTCTTGAATGATGGGCTCAGTTTTTCTCTTCATTCATCTTTGTAGCAAAGACAGAAAAGGATAGTGTAATTACATTTTAATATCAAAAGAGAAGAGAATATTTACTGATGGTGATCCTATTTAAGAACTCTGAACGCAGAAGACCTAGGTTTCTACCTGGGCAAGGTCACTTCTTAGATGTATGCCCTTGAAGTAACAAATAACCTACCTAACCCATGAAGTTTTATCAACAAGAGAAACTAATTTAGGTTACCTGAAGATACTTAAGGACTACTTAAGATAATACACATAATGTGTCAAATGGTGCCTGGCACGTGTTAGTCAATGCGTATTTGCTACTTCCACTATCAGTAGTCAAACAGCAGCACTGGGGTACAAGTCCTATGCCAAATTCCCATTTTACCTAGCAGGTAAGAAGAGCCAGAGTGTTAGGAAAAGGGATAGAGAGTGTTTTAGGGGATGCTCTCTATCTAAGGAAATAAACTCTTAGTTAGGTGAAGCATTAGGAGTGTTTATAGACAATATAAAATGTGCTTCTGGGGTGTCTGGATGGCTCAGTCGGTTAAGCATCTGACTTTTTTTTTCCTTTAAATTTTTGAGAGAGAGAGTCAGCATGAGCAGAGGAGGGTCAGAGAGAGAGACACACACACAGACTCTGAAGCAGGCTCCAGGCTCTGAGCTAGCTGTCAGCATACAGCCTGACGCAGGGCTCAAACCCATGAACCATGAGATCATGACCTGAGCCTACGTCGGACACTTAACCGACTGAGCCACCCAGGTTGACTCTTAAATTCAGCTCAGGTCATGATCTCATGGTTCATGAGATCAAGCCCTACATTCATGGGATCAAGCCCTCTGTGCTGTCAGTGCAGAGCCTGCGTGGGATTCTCTCTCTCCCTCATTTTTTGACCCACACCTGCTCGCACAGGTGTGTGTGTGTGTGTGTGTGTGTGTGCACTCTCTCAAAACAAACATTTAAAAAAAAAAAGATATGCTCTCAAGTAGGAAGATATTCAAATGAGTATAATAGAATTATTACCCTAAAAGCTTTCAAACTTAAATAATATATCTTCCTTTAAATAAGCCACACACATTAATGTGTAGAAATAGCAGAATTAGACAAAAGCTATAATTGGGCTGGCAGAAAATCACTCAACACAATATAGAGGTGACACTGATTGAATGATAGAGACTAGCTACAAAATTTGGCAACATTAGTTTCTAAATCCCAGATGTAAATTTATAGATTATGTTCTTTTTCTCCAATGAGACGGGGCAAAGCTATCCGTGTCTTAGTAAAAGTCAGTACTCCCCAAAACCAGGCTACTCTAAATTTCAAAATGAAAAAAATTGCAGAAAACTGGAAAAATATGAGAAGTCTCATGATAAGGGAAAAAGCTAATCTCACTACATAAAAATAATCACTATTAGCATTTTGAATAGCCCTTGCAGTCTTTTAAGTGCATTTCCTCATTATATTGTGAGATTACATGGTGTATACGACTTCATATTCTACTTTACCACATAATATTATTCCATAACTATCCTATTTGTTTTAATACTAGGAATTACCAAACTAAGAGTGACAACTTAATCTCCAAAAACCTTTATTATTTCAGACAAGATATTTTAGAAATACATATCCTCCCTATGTAATCTTACAAGTTTAAAGTCAACTTGTGGTCCAAGGACAATATGGAGCTTTTCAGAGCTTCGTATACAACCCTACAGGTTTAAAGGGGAAAATACCACATATTTCATTTATAGTATGTGTTGCTTTGAAAGTAGAGAATATTTTGAAATTTAGAATTGAAAATAGTTTCATACAATAATTTAAAATTTTTATTCCCATTTTTGCACATGACGCTAGTTAATTTTCCCATTCCATCTTTGGTCAGGCAATCATTTTAAGATGATCTGATACAAATTATTTTTCCATGTACATGTTTGAGTCACAATAAATACAAAGGGCCTATAATTGGAGATTTTTTTGTTTGAAGAAATCTAAATAAATCTAATTACCTTTTAGGATAAAATACAAAACTTTTCAAAAAATCTTAAAAATTTATAAGCTTATTTATTTTGAGAGAGAGAAAGCACAAGTGGGGGAGGGGCAGAGAGAGAAGGAGAGAGAGAATCCCAAGCAGACTCCACACTATCAGTGCAGAGTCCAACGTGGGGCTCAAACCCATGAACTGTGAGATCATGACCTGAGCTGAAGTCAGATGCTTAACTGACTGAGCCACCCAGGTGTCCCAAAATAAAAAAACTTTTTAATAAATGGTGATAAAAAAATAGTAATATATGTATAGTCCAATATTTCTTTTATTTTTCCTTTTTGATGCTTTAAACATTTTAAAATTAAGATATGCCATTAATCGGCAACCTTTAGGTCTCTTTTTCTTTTAAGTAAATTGTATGGATTTTTATAATGGTATCATCCATGATACAACCATCCTAAACATAATATGAAAGCACACAATTCAGAACACTAAATAATGTTACTATTTGAACATGCTCTTTTTCTTTATGTCCTTAGACTCTAAAGTTGCATGTAAAACTTTTTTTAAAAAATTTTAAGACTCCAATTTAAAAAAAATTAACCCAAAAGTAAATTTAGTAAAGTTAACAGAAACATTCAAAACAATTTCACTGAGTAAAAACAACTGTTAAAGTGTTGGCAAAATGAAATATTTAAAACTTATCATAAACCTATATTCATACACCTTTGGGTCAAAGAACCCAAAGAACAAGAGTATGTATATGCCTAGCCAGCATTGTGAAGTAAGCTCATACAGTTTAGAGGCAAGTAGGACAGTTTTGGGCACTGGGCCCTTCAGCATGAATTGAAAGAACTTCCGTAACTCTAAAGGGTACATTGAAGGTCATTAAAGTATCATTAGGACACCTTGTAAAACCACTAAACAGCACATATGTCTTCCCTCACTAATCAAAACTGAAATAGCACATTCATGTGAAGTTGGAGAAGTGACTTAATATGTATATTATGTAAAATATACATATTACATAGATATTATATTTTTTATGTATCTCCAAAGTGGGAGGTATTTTGTGTGTGTGTGTGGCTCAATACATACACATTAGCTCAAATAGTGATTACACTCAAGTTTAGCAGATTCTGTAACTTTGTGTGCTTCTGTATCAGACATCTGTTCTCTTGAATCACAGGGAGTCTGCCTGTCTCAAGCCAGAGAGGAAATTCACTGTTCTGCTTAGGTTTTACTAAGCAGGAGGAAGGGGAGCTATTAAAAACTTAACCTGCTATTTTTTTAAGTTATCAGAAAAATTGAATACCAATGCTTAAAAAAAAAAAAATCCTGAGTATGAAACTGCTCAACAAGGCACTGTTAAAACTCTCAAACTTTTACAGAAAGACAATGGCGGTGTCCCCACAAATCAACCCATTTTTCAATTAAAGAGGAATCTTGGTGTAGTAGAAACTGCAGGAATGAGGAAGAATCAAGAACTACTTTCTAGATTCTGCTGGGGTAACTAATTCACTCCAGTTCTTCACCTGAAAACTCACAATGGTTAGATAGATCTCTGAGGATTTAACACCTGCCTCCTCCTAAGTCGATGATTAGCTGCCATCACTTAAAACGGTTTGCGGGAGAGGAACAGAATAGCTTCAGGCCACAATTCTGAGGACGTTGAAAGTGTCTGGGTTAATAATTTGACAGAAGAGCAAAGAAACGTGGGGGGAGGGGAGGCCTGCCGTGCTCGTCAAAAGTAACTTAAAACTCTGCTGGACCTGTCATCTGGTTTGTACACACAACCACTTGTATAAAACCATCCTAGGAGATTAAGGTGGTTAAACAAAAATCAAGTCCCGAAGCCCGAGGGCACGTCAGCCCGGGAGCACCCTGCGGGAGGTTGAAAGATCAGCCAGAGCTGTAAACCCAGGAATCGCAGGGGTAGATGCCGGTCACCCTCGGGAATGGGCCCTCCAAGGAGCCCTAACTCCAAAAAGCACGCCCCACAGCCAAATTCTTCTCCCTTACCCCAAGCTCTTGCCACCCCTTAAGTCTAGGAAGACGCAGAACGCCATTCATCTGGATCCCGGGCGGAGGTAGTAGGGGGGGAAGCACCAGCTGTGCGAGAGGTAGCCGCAGAAGAGGCCAGGCCTTGGGACCAGCCAAAATTGGGGGTTTTAAGCCCGGACCCAACCGCAGCGCCTCCCGTGAAAACACCTCTTCGGCCATCAGGGCGCGAGAAGCGGGCAGCCAGAGGAGGGACGGGGGGAGAAGGCGCGAGGTCCTTACCCACTGCAAGGCTGGCCACTGCCGGGCGCTGCCGGCGGCTCCAATATCGGAGGCCGGAGGCGGCTCCACGGAGCCGTAAGGAGGCTGCCATGCTGCCCCCGCCCCGCCTCCCTGCGGTGACCTCTGCGGCTTCCCGCTCGCCCACTGACGGCGAGAGTGCGCCGCGGAGCAGGCGGGATCCGCGCGGGCGTAGGGCCGCGCGCGCACGCGCTCTGCAGTTCGAGGTGGGAACCCACCCGTGAGGGGAGGAGCACGACGCCGAGAGCTGCGGCCAGGCGAGCCAGGGGTCGTCAGTCCCCTTATGGACAGGGGACCAGACCAATCAGATTCTCAGGTCCCCACTTCGCTAACAACCAATAGGAAGCCTTTTCGAACCCCACGCACATCAAAGGCCTGGCCTCTCCCCCGCAAGCGCCTCCCCCCTCTACAGACAGCGGGCGCCAGTCTCCTTGTTTATCAAAACGCAGCGGGGGGGGGGGGGGGGGCGGTGGCTGTCACTCATTGCCGCCTCCAAGGAGCTCTTGACAACCCCCCCCAGAACCGCCCCTTTGGAGAGTGTAATTGCGCGGGATCTCCCCTGAGACGGGGACAACATTTTAATTCGCAGCAGCTGCTGCAATTTTTAGGCATGTGCAGAAATTCATAGCTTTTCTAAGTATAGGGACCCATTTTTAACTTCACTAATTTGTGGATCTCCTGATGTTAGTATTTGTATTTTTAGCATCTGTTCGTTGAGAAACAACAGAAATCTACCATAGATGTAATAACTTTTAAATTAATTTCCTTTTATTTAATACAACAGTTTCTCCATAAATTTGAAAAATAGGAAAACAAGTTGATAACATTCTCTCTGAAGGGTAGAATTACCTAGGAACGTGTACTCTCTATTCCAATAAGTATTTCTTTAATGTTTGAAAATTCTGCATTTCGTAAGCAAAATCTAAGGTTAAATGAAAATCCAGAGAATTGTCTAAATGTATATGTGTCAGAGATTTATTCAGTGTTTGGTGTACATATTTGAATCTTGGAACCCTTTAGCAATAATTGCAGGGCTTCCCATCTCCACTGACCCCAGCAAAAGGTTGGGAGACCTCCAGAGCAAGACTTGCAACCTTTGCTGGAAAAATAGTACAGGAAGAAAAGCAGTGAGGAGTGGCTAGGAGAATAGAAATCTCAGAGTGCCCACTCCCACCCAAATTCATTTTACGTAATCATTTGCCTAGCTTGTGCTCACCCAACCTTTTAATCTAAGTAGCAGAATCAACAGATTTCACTTTGACCTTCATTTTTGCTTCTCTCCAAAGCACAGAGTTGGAGGTGCCCACAGGAAAAGGAAAGGAATTGAATCATTTCGAAGCAGGCTCTTGTCAATGTTTCCAGGAACTGGTACAGAGTGCAAGGTTCAGATTTGTAACTGGTACAAAAAAATTGCCTTCTTTGGCTGTCTCTCTACCCCAGGCCTCTACCCAACACCAACCAAAAAGAAGCCCTACAGATTTCTATAATTAACTGCTGAAATGTGCGCTGCCTTTCAACTATGTCAACTTACATAGCAGAGCTATTTGCAACACGGGACAACCTATCAATTGATCTCTAGCTCCTAAAGTTTATATCCCAGTCCTCTTGAGATTTTATACCCAATCAGATTGTTTTTGTCATTTTTATTGTGAGCTGTTTGTTTTTGTTTCTCTAGGTTGTTTATAGGGATCTTTTCTTGAAAATGAGTATTTCTTTACACAAGGTTGCCTCCTAAAACAGCATTTTGCTAGGACTCAAGGGGAAGAGGGGGAAGGGTTTCAGAAAAAAGGAGCGGACAGAGCTAAAGCTGGGCATGAGGTCTTATTAATGTGTGCTTTCTTTTTTAAAAAGTTAATCTGAGGGGCACCTGGGTGGCTCAGTCGGTTAAGCCTCCGACTTCGGCTCAGGTCAGATCTCACGTTCCTGGGTTCGAGCCCTGCGTCAGGCTCTGTGCTGACAGCTAGCTCAGAGCCTGGAGCCTGTTTCAGATTCTGTGTCTCCCTCTCTCTCTGACCCTCCCCCTCTCATGCTCTGTCTCTTCTGTATCAAAAATAAATAAAGCTTTAAAAAAAAAAAGTTAATCTGATGGCTTTGAAAAGGGAGGTAGTGCATTGAAAATTTAACTTATTTTTCCTCAACCAGACCCAGGGGATAAGTCACAATTTCTCCATATCCTTACATCGTGTAGTTCAATATCTCCTCCCAGAATCCCTATACTAATTCATAAATTAAGGCTCTGGGATTTTCATAGATGTTTATAATAAGCATTATGATTTTTTAAGTAATCACTATGTGAAGGTACTTGCTGATATTATTGTATTTGCAAGGGCTGTTACTGCCTATGGCTGGCTTTATTTGATTGCCTTCCTGATATCTTTGTTTCTCCTTAGATCTCTGCCATGTAGTTTTATTTGAAGTTGTGTTTCCATACACTACAGGATCTTCACTTCTGCTTCTGGGAAGAAGGAGTAAGTCTATTTTTCTCTATCTCTCCGAAAAAATACAATTAAAAACTCTGGACATTATACATTAAAACAAATTTAAGAGACTCTGAGAAGTGGAAAAAAAAAAAAAAAACAGCATACCAGCTAGGGACCTCAGGACTCCAAAGAGGAACACAGAGGTAAGTTCCTGGGTTTTTGTTTAGCCTTATGCTCCCATACTGGGTATTAGAGAAACCAAAAACTAGAACCATGGGGCACCTTGGTGGCTCAGTTTGTAGAGCATTTAGCTCTTGAGCTCAACTTGGGTCTTGATCTCAGAGTTGTATGTTCAAGCCCTGTGTTAGGCTCTATACTTTGTGTGGAGGCTACTTAAAAAACAAACAAAAGCAAAAACCTAGAAACCCAAAGATGCCAAGAGGCAGAGACAGAACCGCCCCAGTAAAAGGCTATTCTCTTTAGGCAAA
Organism: Suricata suricatta; assembly: GCF_006229205.1. Classification (NCBI taxonomy): domain Eukaryota; kingdom Metazoa; phylum Chordata; class Mammalia; order Carnivora; family Herpestidae; genus Suricata; species Suricata suricatta. The sequence continues at coordinate 47,559,080 of NC_043701.1, read as the reverse complement.
GGATGAGAAACGGAGAGCTGAAAAAGTTAATCTGATGGCCACACAGCCATTTTCTTTCTTTTTTTTTTAATTTTTTAAACATTTTTTTAATTTTTGAGAGACAGATCATGAGCAGGGGAGGGGCAGGGAGAGAGGGATGTACAGAATCAGAAACAGGCTCCAGGCTCTGAGCTGCCAGCACAGAGCCCTATGCGGGGCTCAAAGCCACATACTATGAGATCATGACCTGAGCCAAAGTGGGACACTCAACCAACTGAGCCACCCAGGTGCCCCATAGTCAAAACCTGTTACCCCTACCCATTCCTACAAAGGCCAAGCAAGGAGTCTAGACTTGCACACTCTATAGGCTATAATTAAACACCCCAACATCCTAACACTACAACACCACGACACCTCAGTCCCACTGGTGTGCTGTCAGAGTTGGTAAAGTAGAGAGCCAGGACTTATATCCTGACTGCTAAATTATAACAAGTACCTCTCCACACACATGTCCCCACCCCTTGCCTCACAGTGCCATTAAAGACCACATGGGGAGCCTGGATTTCCACCCCTACCTGAGTAATGAGATACCCCTCCTCCTCCCTGCTGAGATGGAGTCAGAGGAGGAGCCTAGTGGAGAGTCAGGAGTCGGGACTTTCACCACTGTCTCCTGTAAGGAGGCCAGGCACCCCCAGAATGGTGCCAGTGGAGGCCACATAGAGAGCAGTAATGAGGCCCTCCTACCCCTCCCAACTAGGGAAGTATCAGTGGAAGCCTGGTGGGGAGTTGAATTCCTACCCCAACCCACCAATAATGAGGAGCCCCACCCCTACTCCATCAGTGTCCACTTGGGCAGAACAGGGAACCTACACTTCTGCCCTTACCTGGCATTGACAAAGACAATGCCCCCTCTATTCCTTTGCCAGGGCAGTGTAAGGAGAAGCCAGCTAAAACAGGTGGTTTAAATAGATACAAAGTATAATATACCAAACATCCATATTTTCATTGAATGCATTCTTCATACCAAGAACTACGAATATGTCAAACTGAATTTTTTAAAATGTCAATATGCCATATATCAATTATGACAAAAACACTAATAGAGATTTTGGGCTATGCTTTGTTTTGTTTTGTTTAAAGATATAATACAGATACTTATGACACAATTTTGGTAGCCTTCAATCACTCTGATATTTCCTGTTCAGATTATTTCTATGCCTGGCCCAATTCATCTGTAAAAAGTATAAATCAGTGGTTTGCAATCCCAAATGCATATTAAAGTGTTTTCAAGGGGCACCTGGGTGGCTCAGTCGGTTAAGCGTCTGGCTTCGGCTCAGGTCATGATCTCATGGTTCGTGGGTTCGAGCCCCGCATCGGGCTCTGTGCTGACAGCTCAGAGCCTGGAGCCTGCTTCAGATTCTGTGTCTCCCTCCCTCTCTGACCCTCCCCTGCTCACACTGTCTCTCTCTCTCTCTCTCTCTCAAAAATAAATAAAAACATTTTTAAAAAATTTAAAAAAAAAAAGTGTTTTCAAAATGCCAAAGCTCAGTTCTTGTCCGCAAGTAGGTTCTGGAGTAAGTCATAGAGCATTTGAATTTGTTTTTAATTTCCTCAAAGGATGCTTCTGGACAGTGAATACTGAGAGCCACAGCCATAGTAAAACCAAGGCATAAATGACGCTTAGGAACTACTCATGTTGGCGATGATGGTGGACATAGAGAAAAATAGACAGTGTGAAATATATCTGGGAGGTGAAACTGTTATTACCAGTTACTTCCAGAAGCTGAAGCATGCTTGAAAGAGAAGTAGTCTAAGTGGAACCCTAGGTTTTTGGCTTGGGTGACTGAAGAGATGTAAGTGACATTGCCTAATGTGGGGAACTGGGTTATGTTGAGTTTGAGGTGGATGTGTCCAGCGGCAATCGGCCAGATGGAGAATTTATGAACATAAATTTTAAGGGAACTTGGTTGAGGCGCCTACCTGGCTCAGTCAGTAGAGCATGCAACTCTTGATCTCTGAGTCATGAATTCGAGCCCCATGTCATGAGTAGAGTTAACTTAAAAAAATTTTTTTAATATTAAAAAATAAATAAAGGAACATGGTTGATAATAAAACTCCAGAGAACACCCTAAGGAGGAATTAGAGCTTATGAAAACAGAAAGAAGGGCCACAGGAGGAAAAAAAAACAGGGAGCAATATCAGAGAAAAGTCAAAGTGGGAGAAAAGTTCAATGAAGGAATCTTTCACAGTACCAGTTACTATGAAGTAAATGGTAAGATAAGTGCAAAGGTAACTCTTTGAAGGCTTTTGCAACCAAGAGTTAGTGTTGGCTTTAGTAAGGGAGAGCAATATATAGTGAAACCGTGGAGCCAGATCACAGTACATCAAGGAGAGAATGACAGACGCAAAATGGAAAAATCAAGACAGTGATTACTGTTCACTTTTTCAAGAAATGTGGCCTGTGACAGAAGGGAGAACTGAGAGGGAAGTTAATTCCAACGGAGGTTTTTATTTATGTGTTTTCATTTTAAAGAGGAAAGACATTTGAGTATGTTTAAATGCTAAGAGGAAAAAGTAAAGAGATTGAGTTGAAGGAGGGGGTACTGGTAGATAATAGTTCAGGGGTTATTACTGAATAACACTAAGATTCTTCCTCTTTAAAAAAAAAAAAAGCTTTCCCATTTAGTTTCTATGTAAGACCTATAGTCAAAATAAAGCATGCAGAGAGCCTCGGTTAATAAAGCTGTGGATTTTCTTGCCAGCAACAATCCTTCAAACACAAGTATAGTGAGGTATACTTTTTTTTAATGTTTACTTATTTTTGAGAAAGAGAGACAGAGAGACTGAACATGAGTGGGGCTTGAACTCACAGAGCATGCGACATCATGCCCTGAGCCGAAGTCGGACACTATCCAACTGAGCCATCTTGGTGCCCCTACTAACTTTTAAAAATACAGATCAAGTCAGGAACAGGCATACATTTAAGGTGACTACAAGGACTTTAGAGAAAGAAAAAGTTACTGCCACCTCTTCTCTTGTGTTTGAGTTGACTCTCTCCATATATGGGTATACAGTACAGTATTGAATTGATTCCAATTCTAATCAGAGGGACAAACCAGTTGCCAATTCTTGTTCATTTATGGTTCCTGTTTTCTATTACCCAATGATATGAAAATAACCATGGGTTGAGCAGAAGCCCCAGTCTAATCAATGACTTTCTGCGCTAAGTACTCATCCCTTAGGAAAATGAATCTTGACATAGGGTAACATTCTGGGTGCTCATTCAGATCAAAACTATAACTTTTGGTCAAGCATATATTGAGAATACATTTATCCATCACTCCATTTTTTTAAGAAGCACTTAAAAAAAAGCATACATTCTGATCCATAGGTTGTAACCCTAGAAATCTACCAGAAAGAAGTAATTATAGAAGGATATGTTCATAGAAGTGCTATTTACAAAAGGAGAAACAATAAAAATATACAAAAAGGAAGGACTAGACTAAACATATTCTGTTACATATATACTGTAGAACCCTCTCCCCCAATATCTGTGCTTCCTTTCTTTCAGGATGATAGAATTTCTAGCTGGAGATGTGGCTAACTAGCAGAAAAACTGAATTTCCCAGCTTCTGTTGCAACTGGGTTTGGCAGTATAACTAAGTTCTGGCCATTGAGACATAAGTATAGTAGAAACCATCCTGAAAAGGCACTTGGTATATCAAATTGTCCCTTCTTCCTTCATCCTGTTGATTAGGAGGTAGATGTGACCGTTGACATGCTATCTTAAACCATGAGCACAAGGGCTATGCCTCAGAAGTGGCAGAGCAGGGATAAAAGTAGTGTCCAAGTATACCTTCGTAGAGCATGGAGCAGAGCTGTCACAATGGCCTAGGTCTCCCACTTACATGGGAGAGAGAATTTAACTTCTGTCTTATTAACTCGTTATTTTGTGGCTTGGGTCACTCACAAACAAACCTAATTCTAACTTATAGATGTATGGAGGTTTATGAAAACATGTATGTATGTATGTATGTGTGTATTTAAGTGTTTGTTTATTTCTGAGAGTACGGATGGGGGAGAGGCAGAGAGCGAGGGTGACAGAGAATTCCAAGCAGGTTCCCACTGTCAGCACAAAGCCCAACAGGAGGTTCAAATCTACAAACTGTGAGATTAGGACCTGAACCAAAGTTGGAAACTCAACTGACTGAGCCACCCAGGTGCTCCTATAAAAACATTTAAAATAATGTTTCCTAAAAATTTTTAGTAGTATAGGAACATTCCTATAATATAATGTTAAGTGGAAAAAAATCATGATACAAATCTTTTCTTACAATATTTTACAATTTTGTGTTGTAGTAAGTGTAACTTATATGCATAGGAAAAAAAAGGATTAATGATGTTTTTTCTTCTCTCTGATTTTCTTCACCTTTCCAACCTGAGCACCCACAAAAATCAATTCCAGGTGAACAAAAACTTATATATAGAAGGAAAAACTTTAAAGCTATTCAGAGAAAATGTGGAAGAGTATCTTTGGAATAAGGAAGAATTTTTTTCTTTTTTTCTTAATTTTTTTTTTTGAAAGAGAGATCAGGAACAGTATAGGGGCAGGGGTGGGGTGAGGGACAGAGGATCCTAAGCGGGCTCTGCACTGACAGCAGCAAGCGCAACGCAAGGCTCAAACTCATGAACCACGAGATTATGACCTAGCTCAAATTCAGTGCTTAACCAACTGAGCCACCCAGGAGCCCCAGGAAACATTTTTTTAACAAGTCACAAAAGCACAAACAATAAAAAATATATTAATACGTTCAACAGCATTATAGTTAAGAACGTCTGCTCATCAAAATAAAAAATAAAGAAACAAACCACTGGGAAATGTTTGCAACACATAAAACCATTAAGGATCAGTATCTACAATATAAATATATTTTTAAAAATTTTTATTTTTAAGTAATCCCCACACCCAATGTGGGGCTCAAAGTCACAGACCCAAGATCAAGAGTCGCATGACCAACTCAGCCAAGCCAGGCACCCCACCACAATATATTTTTAAAATCCTACAAATCAACAGTAAACAGACCTGAGCTGAGATCAAGAGTCCAACAGTTAACCAACCTGAGCTGAGATCAAGAGTACAACACTTAACTGACTGTGCCACCCAGGCACCCCAAAAGTAAAAAGAGCTCAGAACAGGCAGAACAAAAAGTATTTCTTTGTCTGACTACGTACACAGGTAGTAAAAGAATGATAAAGTAAGAGAATGATTACCACCAATTTTGGTGTAGAGGTTACCTCTTATTGGGAGGAAGAGGACGCAGGATGATTGGGAAGAGGCACATGGGAACCTGCAAAGCTATTAGCAAAATTCTGTCTCTTTTTTTTTTTTAATGCTTTTTATTTATTTTTGAGAGACAGAGAGAGACAGTGCGAGCAGAGGAGGGTCAGAGAGAGAGGGAGATACAGAATCTGAAGCAGGCTCCAGACTCTGAGCTAGCTGTCAGCACAGAGCCCAATGCGGGGCTCGAACCCACAAACCATGAGAACCCACAAACCTGAGCCGAAGTCAGAGGCTTAACCAACTGAGTCACCCAGGTGCCCCCGTCTCTTTTTTTCAAGTTTGTTTATTCATTTTGAGAGAGAGAAAGAATAAGACAGGAGCTCTCCCTGTCAGCACAGAGCCTGACTTGGGACTTGAACCCAGGAACCGTGAAATCATGACCTTAGCCAAAGTGGATGTTTAATTGTCTGAGCCATCCAGGTGCCTCAGCAAAGTTCTATTTCTTAAGCTTTGTGATAGATACTAGCAATCATTTTATTCTTTTTAAAATAATGTCACTATTAAATGTACATATCATACACTCTTGTAGGTATATTTCATAATTTAAAAGTTACATAAACAAAACAACTCGGAGCTAATTTTTTAAAACTAAGCACATTCCCCTAGTGTGCCTGAAAATATAAATTTCTTAAGGCTAGACACACTTCATGGGGCTCATTTACAGGTTCAGACAAACTATTCAAAGAAATCAAGGTGTTTTGTATATTCTTGGTCACAGAGCATGACAATGAGCAGAACGTCCCAGTCTCCTTTGTGAATGAATATGGGCTAGTAGGCTATGAGCCAAAGTGCTGTGTGTCACTTCCAAATCTTTCCTTAAGTTGGACCTCCTTGCCCTGGACATTTTCTTTCTCATTCCCACATGTATTGAGTTTCAACCATGTGGTTGACAATAATACTCAGGGAGTGATAGAAAAAAACCCTAGATCTCTAATGGACCCTGGGCTGGGTCTCTGCCCTTATGGACCAAGATTACATGGACAGCCCTGAACCTCTTACCTAGACTATTTAAGTTCCTATACCCTGAAATCTTTCTTTGCAGCAGCAAGTTGTCCTTTGATTAATAAAGCCTTTATGTGTTCCTTGTAAACATCTGTAAATAAGGCATGACCCTGAAAACGGAACAGTGCACATGTGGTATCATCATGGAAAAGATCAGCTGCCTCCACACCTTAGAAATTTCATTTTCTTGCTTCCTAGAAGTTCCAGGCTCTGACATGATGGGACAAGTTGGCTAAAAACTACAAGAGACCAAAGTTGACACCAGAACGCAAATTGATTCATTTAGTAGGTAAATTAAAACAGCAACACCTGTGTAGGCATAATCAGCACGGTCAATCCCCCTACAATCAAGCTACCTGGAAAACTAATTCATCAGAAGTTGTTTCAGTGACTTGCCAAAAAACTGTAAAATTCATGTGGTAAACTCATTCTCTCCCCAGAGGGAGACCTGAATGGACCCTAGAAGGTTGCTTCATGAGCATAACATCAAAACAAGAGGTAGCAGTTGAGTTGGACTCTGGAGTAACAGGATCAGAATCAAAACCTAAAATCTCCTATCTTTATCTTCACATCTGAAATAGTGTTGCAGCTGGGAGCAAAAGCAGGTCAAAGGCAGAAGGTAAGGCTTCCTTTTCCTGACCCTAACCCTAACTTCAACTCCAACCCCACCCCAACCCCAACCCTAATCCTAACCCCAACCCTAACCCTTCCTTTTCCCTGGGCAATGGACAGGACCAATGTTTGCCTCTGTGACTTTTCTTTTGATCCCAAGGGCTAGTCCGCGAGAATGCTGCTTGTGTTTAATGAGATTTTCACGTGTTGGAGAAAAAAGAAAACCATATCTCCCTAGATAGTAGACTTTCTGGGAACCACTGGCTTTGTTCTAAGAATATGCTATTGTTATTTTTTGGTGGTGAACATCTTTTCTCTTATAATGGTGGTAGTGGATGATGTTGGATCTTTTTCATGTTTGTCTTTGGTGAATTGAGAATTTGGCATCATCATGATGAAGGAGAACCTGATGAAGGAGAACCTTCATCAGATTCTCCAATTTTCTTTTTAAAGAGTCATCAAACAGGGCCCGTGGGTGACTCAGTCAGTTAAGCATCCAACTTCAGCTCAGGCCATGATCTTGCAGTCCATAAGTTCGAGCCCTGCATCAGGCTATTTACTGAGCGCTCAAAGCCTGGAGCCTGCTTCAGATTCTATGTCTCCCTTTCTCTCAGCCCCTCCCTGGCTTGTACTCCGTCTCTGTCTGTCTCTCTCTCTCTCAAAGATAAAAAAAAATTTTTTAATTGAAGAGTCATAAAACCTAAAGGCCTACTGTTGCATCTTCCCACAGATGAACAACTGCTTCTTTTGGCTGACACATTCTTAAGATATGATAATTTCATACTGGTTATACTGAAGTTTTCTGAGCCTTCAAGCTATCCTTCAGGTGATCCATTTTTGTTTTGTTTAATACTTAAACTCCTGGATTTTAAAAATTTTATCTCCTTTACTAGTTATCAGGGCATATCATGATAGCCCTGAAGCATTTGGAACATCCCATGAATTCACTTTATAAGGAAAGAGTTATTATGGCTTATAACAGTAACAATAACATTTACAATTTTTTCTGTGTGCCATACTCCAAGCACTAAAAGTTCTTCCATGGATTAATTTAGATTGTCCTTTCAACAACCCTAGGAAGTAATTAAAATTATTATTTGCATTTTAAGACAAGATGATCAGAGCATAAAGGAGTCATTAATTTGTCTAAGATCACACTGGATGAAGAACTCAAAACCTGGCGATCTTTTCTTTTTCATTAAATTGATCTCTCTTTTATTTATGAATATAATTGATTGTCAAATTGGCTCACATACAACCCCCAGTGCTCATCCCAATAAGTGCCCTCCTCAATGCCCATCAACCCATTTTCCCTCTCCCTCACCCCACTGTCTAACCCTACTTTGTTCTCTGTATTTAATAGTCTCTTGTGGTTTGCCTCCCTCCCTCTCTGTTTGTATCTATTTTTCCCCCTACCCTTCCCCCACAATCTTCTGTTGAGTTTCTCAAGATCCACATATGAATCAAAACATATAATATCTGTCCTTCTCCAAATGACTTATTTCACTCAGCATTATACCTTCCAGTTTCATCCATGTTGCTAAAAATGGCATGATTTCATTCTTTCTCATTGCCAAGTAGTAGTCCATTGAATATATAAACCACATCTTTATCCATTCATCAGTTGATGGACATTTAGGCTCTTTCCATAATTTGGCTGTTGTTGAAAGTGCTGCTAAAAACATTGGGGTACATGTGCTCCTGTGCATCAGCACTAAAAATATGGAATGCTTCACGAATTTGCATCTCATCCTTGCACAGGGACCATGCTAATCTTTTCTGAATCATTCCAACTTTAGTATATGTGCTGCTGAAGCGAGCACAGCAATCTGATTTTAAAGTCCATGCTCATTTTCTGTCTCAAAAAAATCAGGTTACCTTCCCATTAACATATTAAACCCTGCTTTTTAAAATGTTTATTAAAATTTTTTAATGTTTATTTATTATTGGGAGAGACAGAGCACCATAAGCAGGGGAGACACACACACACACACACACACACACACACACACACAGAATCCCAAGTAGGCTCCATGCTGCCAGTACAGAGCCCTTTGTGGGGCTCAAACCCACAAATGTGTGATTATGATCTGAGCTGAAATCTAGAGTTGGACACTCAACCAACTAAGCCACCTAGTTGCCTCTAAACCCTACTTTTCTGTGAGACAGAAAAACTGATGAGGCCTCATAGGGTTTTATTTAATCTATTTTTGAATATTTAGTACTTAAAAAATATCCAGTGTTATATCTAATATACCCTATCCATAAAAATACACAAACAACTTGCATTTTCTAGGGTAGAAAAATGAAACTACTTCTTAATAACTCCTTCCATCCTTTTTTACTCTTCTATTTGTGAACATTTTGTCCCTAAAATAATTCCTGACTGCAGCTTTATCTAGAATGGTATTTTGGTATGACTGGGTAGCTCTGTCCGTTCAATTCTTGGTATCGGCTCAGGTCATAATCTCGCGGTTTCGTAAGTTCGAGCCCGTTGTCAGGCTTTGTGCTGGCAGCTCAGAGCTTGTTTAGGATTCTCTTTCTCCTTCTCTCTCTGCCCTTCCCCCTAATCATGGTGACTCTGTCTTAAATAAACTTAAAAAAAATGGTATTTCTTAGGACATTCTTTACAGCAAAAAGATACAAAGCAAAAGCAGCAAAGGTGAAAGGTACATGGGCAAAATCCAGAGAAAACCACATGCAAGCTTCTAAGAATCCTCTCCCAATAGAGTCATATCGGACACCCTTAATTCCCAAGCAATGAACTCTGATTACACATGTAAAATGTTGTCTACCAGGGAAGCTCATTAGAGACTCAGTGCCGAAAGTTTTTACTGGAGGCTGGTCACATAGGCACCCACTACCTAGCACAAAACTCTAGACTCCAGAAGGAAAGCAGGTATACAGCATTAACTCCATCCGTACAAGCATTTTAGGTACAATGAGCCATTCTTATTAGTTAGGGTGGTGGGAATTCAAGATCTCAGGCACTCACCAAGGGCTAACCTTGTAAGGATGCCTTTCAAAGGGTAGCATTTGGTCTGCGGAGTTAAGTTTTTTGAATAACTAAAGGAAGTACAAATAAAAGAAATCTGGTAGAACAGGTCTAAGGCAAAGTCCTTGAGGGAGACCCAAAAATCTGAATCTTGAGCTCTCAGATATATTGTTAAGTCCAAAGGTTCTGCAGCAAGACAGCGAATGAGAAAGAAAACCAAAGATGGGAAAGAAGCAGGAACCTGATTGAATTAAAGCCCATCAGTGGTTTCCATCTGAGGCAATTGGTCCCAAATACTGCTTTGTGCCCAGGGTACCCTCTCGGTGCACAGCTGACTCTACTTAAAACTATAGAGTCAAGTCTGGCAAATGCTCTCCAGATGCCCCACACCATGGCAAAGACACATCAGGGAAGAAAGCCCTGAGGCTGGTCACTGAGGTCAGTGTTGTCTCAGAAAACCAATGCCATGCCAGTTTTATGGGCCTCGCCTTTCTCACTGTTCCAGCTTCTTTGGTACCAGGTAGAGTCTAAAGTCTCGACAGTATTTGACACATATCTAAGCAACCTTTCAGAGTGTCACAGAGGCTGACTTCTGTGGACAGTATTCCCATAACAGATAGCCAACTGTTCCTACCTCTGTCCGTGCTTGGCAGAGCTCTGGAGAAACCCTGACAGTGGTGTGATCTGGGAGAAGGGAAGTCCTCCCCTGCAGCAATAGCCAGGTATATGTCCCAGCAGACAACATCTGGACCCAGGCCCTTCTGCTGTGCCAGGATGCAAAGCGAGAGGGCCGCTGGGACCCTTTCAAGAGAACTAATTTGACTCGTTAGGGAATCTAATAGTCCCATATGCAACGTAACTTCTTTCATTAGTCAGACAAATAAAGAATACTCTTGATCAAAAGATAAGTCAGTGATTCCCAGGGAGCTCTTACTCTTTTTCCTGTCCCCTAAGCCTGCTAGGGGATGGTGTCATACAATTTGATCATGAACCATCTATTTTTTGTGTGTGGGGGTCTATCTCAGGCATGATGGGGCTACCAATAAAGATAATTTATGTGTCATCTGTGCCTGCTCACGCTTGGCACTGAACACTCAAACATGTACCTGCAAGTTGCATCTGCACCATGTACCTGCAAAATATGGTGGAATAGCACAGATCACAAATGGTTTCCTTTCCTACAGAACCCTTCTTGTAGCCCATACTTGTAAGGCATTTTAAATCCAGGTCCAAGTTGATTTTACCTTACCCCTAAACCCATGGCCAATGATCCATGAACCAAGTGCTAGAATATTTCAGATTTAGGCCCTCTTCTTTTGTTAATAGGCCACCATCTTGGAGGACCCTGGGTGCCTCAGTTGGTTAAGCATCTGACTTCGGCTCAGGTCATGATCTCACGTTTCATGACTTCGAGCTCTGTGTCAGGCTCTGTGCTGACGGCTCAGAGCCTGGAGCCTGCTTTGGATTCTGTGTCTTCCTCTCTCTCTGCCCCTCCCCCACTCACACTCTGTCTCTCTCTCTCTCAAAAACAAATAAATGTTTAAAAATTAATAAAAAAATTAAAAAAGAATTTTTAAAAATAGGCAATCTTCTTAATAAAGATAGCACTGCTCACTTGAAAAGTATTTTGAAGGGGCGCCTGGGTGGCTCAGTCAGTTGAGCATCTGACTTCAGCTCAGGTCATGATCTCACAGTTTGTGAATCTGAGCCCCACATTGGACTCTGTGCTGACAGCTCAGAGCCTGGAGTTTGCTTTATATTCTGTGTCTCCCTCTCTTTCTGCCCCTCCGCTTGTGCTCTGTCTCTCTCTGTCTCAAAAATAAACATTAAAAATAAAATAAAATAAAAGTATTTTGCAGCTTTACAAAAATGTTTATAAGCATGTAGTCAAATTCAAGCAGCGTGAAAGGACAATCAAAGCAAATGTCCAATTTATTTCGGGTATTATCCACCTCTCTAGAGTCAACCATGGGCTAACTTCACACATGTGGATGTGTATGTCCTTGTTTCTATTCAAACAGAAGCACATTATGCATATTGTTCTAACATCTTGTTTTTTGTACTTTGTGTATCTTGGGGATTATTTCAAATCATAGGTACAGACTTATTCTTTTAAAAATGTTTTAAGTGTTTATTTATTTTGAGAGACAGACAATGTGAGCAGGAGAGTGGCAGAGAGAGAGGGAGACACAGAATCTGAAGCAGGCTCCAGGCTCTAAGTCATCAGCACAGAGCCCAAAGTAGGGCTCAAACCCATAGCTGCGAGATCATGACCCGAGCCAAAGTTGGATGCCCAACTGACTGAGCCACCCAGGCACCCCTATCTCGTTCTTTTTAAAAATAGAGGCTCAATAAACTATTATAGAAAAAATATTGAGGCACACCTCTATCCCTGCATGATATTCTATTGAATGGATGCACCACAATTCATTTAACTAATTCTCTTTTTTTTTGCCACTATGAATAATGATGAAATGAACATCCTTAAATTTACATTTTGAATAAAGATGTGGGTGCACATCTGAGGATAAATTCATGGAAATGTAATATGAGGGTCAGAAAGTATATACATTTTATAATTTAATGGTATTGTCGAATTGGTAGGACCTGTGTACAAGGGCTTTCGGCAATAGCCATTAAAATAAAAGATGCATACATTTGTTTTTTACATGGCAGAATGTTTAATGTCTGTAGATGTGCCTTAGCCTCCCATTCTCCATTGTGATTCAACAGGCTCCTCAAACTGACAGGACCAGAGAAAACATGGGCACTGCTTCTCAGCAGGATTTGAAAACCATTAAGGCCCTAGTTCTCCTGACTTGGAAATGATTGCAGGTGAGATCATTCCACAGCATGCCTCAGTCCTCTCTGCTCAAGGAGAAATAGCCCCCCATTTCCACAGGACGCCTGAGGTCTTCTGTTCTTTTGCCAACTGGCAGTGAGAGCTGTACCATTGGAAATAGCAGGAGGCTTGGGCACTGCAGAGATAGCCCCATGTATATAGTAAAGAGCATCGTGGAGGTGAAGAAGGTATGGTAGCCAATGTCAGCTAGTTGCGTGGCAGTTGGCATGTTGTCCTCCACTAGGACTCAGCTCCCGACATGAGAGAGGGCACCACATGCCCTACACAGCACAAATCCACCGTATACATACCTGTATATATGTGTGTATATGTATATATATACGTGCATTGAAGTTAGTTAACACGTAGTGTAATAATGATTCCAGGAATAGAATTTGGTGATTCATCACTTACCTGTAACTCCCAGGGCTCTTCCCAACCAGTGCCCTCCTTAATGCCCCTCACTCACTTAGCCCATCCCTCCATCCAACACCCCACCAGCAACCTTCAGTTTGTTCTCTGTATTTAAGACAAATCTTATGATTTGTCTCCCTCTCTGTTTTTATGTTATTTTTGCTTCCCTTCCCCTAAATTCATGTTTTGTGTCTTAAGTTCCACATATGAGTGAACTCATATGATATTTGTCTTTCTCTGACTTATTTCACTTAGCATAATACACTCTGGTTCTATCACGTTGTTGCAAATGGCAAGATTTCATTCTTCTTGATCACCAGTGTATATGTATACCACATCTTCTTTATCCATCCATCAGTCAATGGATATTTGGGCTCTTTCTACACTTTAACTATTGTTGATAGGATGCATATACCTTTTAAACATCATAGCCAAATGGGTTGTTTTTCCTTATCCTCTTCCATTAAAATAAAAGATGTATCCACTTTTTTTATATCATAGTCAAATAGATTCTTTTTTCTTCTACTACTGCACTTGCTCAAAATTATAATATATTTTAGATTGATTAATAGACTGCAGCTTTATTTGAGTTTTATTTGTTTTCCTGGAGTTTCCAATTGCCTTTCTTTCTAATTTTTTTTCTTTGAGAAATGGAACATGCCCTCTTTACCACATCCAAATATCTTCCAACAGCTTATTTATTCGATGTGTAGCATAGAGTTTATTTCTTTATTATTACAGACTTTATTTATTTACTTATTTATTTATTTTAGTTTCCACTGAATACTTGCTCTAATTTGGAAAGACTTATTTCTCGACCTGCAGCATTAGCAGTCATTTGGGATTTCTGTTGACCAAAGATGGGGTAGTTCCATGTTTTCTGTATTCCAGGTTATTTTCTTTCTGATTTCCCTCCTTGTTTTTTTTTTAAGTACAACAAGTAACTTTCCATGAAAGGGAACTCTGAGTCCTTGAATATTTTTATCTTGTTTTATTGCTTACTTGACAGGTTGACTCCAAGTTTCTAACTCCAGAAATTCTCTGAGATTCTACTAGACAGATTTACTCCTCCTGCCACTGATTGTATCTGCGTTGTGGCTTCTTTCCCTCTGTTTAACCTATCACATAGTTCCATCTCTTTTCTGACTTCCATAAATTAACAAAACAAACAAAACTGTCATCTGTTGGTGATTCCTATCCTATTCTCTTCATTCTTATGATTTTTATTTCCTTTTTTGATTTTTGTTCCCTTATTATCAGTTCAATTCAGTTGGAACCCGGCTTGGGGCTTGGGATTCTGTCTCCCTCTCTCTCTGCCCTTCCCCCACTCTCTCTTTCTCTGTCTCAAAATATAAATAAATTATCTTTAAAAAAATAAATAAATTATTACCATAGAGTCATAGGAATCCACTTGCCCATTTACTATCAAAACATTTAAGAAAATAACTGAATGAGTATTCCTATTAAGCATTAGTAACGGCCTGAACTTTTTGTAGCACTGATAGAGTATGACTCAGGATGAAGTCATATTAGTCTGGAACTAAGTGGGTGAGTGGAATGAAATGATACATTATTTATATTTTGTTATTATTAGCAATGCATTATAAACATATAACCTATAAACAGTGGTGTGCTAGTAAATATTTAACAGCCAACTCTTCAGGGATTAAAAAAAGTGTGTATAAATATGTTTACTATAAATTTGTGTAATATAAAGGAAGCGTGGCATACAATTTATATATAACAATTAAATTATAAATAACAAAACTTTTGTTGTAACTTCCATATAGCCAGTGGATTCATACAGAATGCTTTTGTTGATTTTTGCTCAATTTTTGTATCTGTAGCCAACATATGCTTACAGTTGGACTATAATTTGACAAGTGGAGTTGCATCTCAATCTGCTCTTTTCCTAATAAATCTGTTGTCATTAGATCTGACCTATTTCATCAATTTTTCATGACAAATTTGCTTAACAACTACTTTGCAAAATTATCGCAAGTTTAACAATCAGCTCTCACAAATTGGGACAAGTCAACTCCTGTACACCACTACCTATAACCCCCACTTCTCTGACCTAGGGATCAAAAGGAGGACCCATCCACATTTGTTATCCAAATAATACTTCTATGGCATGGTGAAAATATCTTTCTTCTCTGTATTCCCTGCTCTCTAACCATTCCCCACCTCCTGCCATAGGAAATCCATACCTCGGGGACTGGGTGGTTAGCCCTACTTAGTGACCCCTACAAGAGAAAACTAGAAATTCAGCTGGTCAAGCAAGGTGGCATATTGGGTTTTGGGCTAGGCTGTTGCTGGTATCACAGCCACATGGTGGCACTATTGAAACACAGGTATCACAGCTGCCTCAGTTCCCCTCCACAAGCCCAGCCCAGCCCCCAGCTTGCTCCCAGCCTTGCAAAACTGGACGGTGAACCAGCCTACATCTCCTCTAAAAACCTAGCACCCCTCTGCCTTTGCAGACATAGTTCCCTTCAGCACAGGAAATTCCATCAATTCCCTCGGCATGCTGCTCGCCAGAAGTGACAAAACAGGACTTTCCTGTTTCATCTCTCCCAGCCACTTCTGACTGCTGACCACTGGTTTTTAGACCCTGTCATCTCTGTCACTGGGATCCTCCCTGTCTCAGCTTTACCTGTGATGTAAGTAAATATTTGAATACCAGTCTAGGGCCTGGGAAAGCTCATGCCCTTTATGCCCTTTTTATAAATTATATGTCCTTACTTACTTGTGTCTTTCTATTTTTCACTGTCCAGTGTATATCCATGTAGCCTGCTAGGTTCTGGTCCATATTAGACCCCAGTGGAAAAACTCCATTCTTTATCTTCTTCCCTAAGAAACTCAACAAAACTCAGCACTTTTGTGTTTGGATAACTTCATCGATGTGGTCCCAATTTATATTTATATGAATTGGCCCACCACGGGCATGTGCCTACCAGGGGCCAGTGTATGGTCAGGAGGATGGGATAGTATAACCGACTAGACATATATCACATGCCAGCTTCTATGATAGAGGAGTGGAAGTGGCTGCCCAGAGCTGTGAGAAGTGAGGGAAATGGAAATTTCCTCCCGAGGAAATGGGGAAATAATACCCAAAGAGGAAAGACAAAAGTGCCAAGAAAAACAAAAGCAGCACACATCTAATAACAGTAGAGATCTGGCCCTTCCTGAGGACCAGTTCTCTCTTCTTGGATGTTTTTACCATTCCTGGAAAATGACAGGGAAAGTTACACTCTGGGAAAGAATTGTAAAATGAAAACTTACTTAACATAGAATAATCCTGAAGGATGTCCTTTGGAGCATTCCTTTGACATATTAGCTTTTCTTTTCTTACATTTAAATTCTTGTACAATTGGTATTCTCTAAGTGGGGCACTTAGAATTATTGCATGCTTTCAACCCCTCTGACCTGTGGCATTACTTTAAGTTCTCAGTTAACATGATAGAATAACTTAGCGCCTTCTTTAGTGGAAACATCAAATCAAAAGATGTCTCATGCTTCTTAGATAGAGGCAAAAAACAATAATTAAATAATCTCATTGTTGTTTCCTCACTGCCACTGGTCTAGCTTTATCATGTTGAGTGTTAGGGGCTTTTTCTTCTCTAGAAATTCTGTATCCAGATATGAGACTTAGGCCTTGGAATGCGAACTATTCCAATGGTGGGAAGTATTAATGGAGTTCCCTTTGTCCTACTGAGTGGCTGGACTACTCATTGCTGTTTACGTGTCTCGCCACTGGAAGGCTACCTTGCAGGTTGTATCTTGGCAGCACAGACACTTCTCTTCCACAATAGGGCTAGTGCAGCAGACTGCACACTGGGTACTCATACCGCTGGCATAGATGAAGATTCTCCTTTTAAAAACACATGGTCGGGCGCCTGGGTGGCTCAGTGGTTGAGAGTCCTACTCTTGGTTTTGGCTCAGGTCATGATCTCGCAGTTTCATGGGTTCAGGCCTGGTGTGGGGTTCTGCACTGACAGCACAGAGCCTGCTTGGGATCCTCATTCTCCCTATCCATCTGCCCTTCCACCACCTGTGCTGTCTCTGTTTCTTTCAAAAATAAAAAAATAAAAAACTTAAACACACACACATGGCGTGGGGCACCTGGGTGGCCCAGACAGTTAAGCATCTGGCTCTTGATTTTGGCTCAGGTCATAATCTCATGGTTGTGAGATCCATCAAGAGTCCTGTGTCAAGCTCTGAGCGCGAGGCTGGAGCCTTGCTTAAGATTTTTTCTCTCACTCTCCCTTTGCCCCTCCCCCGCTCCCTCTCCCTTTCTCTCCCAAAATAAATAGGCTTAAAAAAAAAAAAGCACATGGTGCTTAGATTGTTTTAAAGCAATCAATTTCCAGATTCTTACCTTCCACTTGTCTCTTTCCTCAACAGACCTCCTCCTGAGGCCTGCCATATCTTTCCATGTTCAATTCACCTACTTCCTACCTCACAGAAGACATATTTCTTTTCCAACTTGAGTCTTATCTTGGTGCATTGCTCTGGGCTCTAAAAAATCTGGGAGGAACCTCCAAAATGGATAATGAAACTTGTACTGCCTCTGAGGGGGCATCCTCCCCTTTCCCCGCCTTAAAGTGAAGCAAAGAAAGCCTCAGGAAAAAGCCTTAAAGTCTTATTTTATCTAGGCAACAAACTCTTGGCAAGTCTCCATGCCTTCTCTATCTCTCCTCTGTCTCTGTCACAGTGAACTTAAGATTCAAAATGATATTGTCCTAATCATTTAAATATTATAATGATGGACAGTAAGTCTGATTTAGCTGATTGGTTTGACAATGAAGACTGGTTTCAAAAGTAATATACAGTGAGGGCGCCTGGGTGGCTCAGTCTGTTAAATGTCCGGCTTCAGCTCCGGTCATGATCTCACAGTTCCTGGGTTCAGGCCCCTCACTGGGTTCTGTGCTGACAGCTCGGTGCCTGGAGCCTGCTTCAGATTCTCAGTCTCCCTCTCTCTCTGCCCCTCCCCCACTCACGCTCTGTCTCTCTATCTCTCAAAAATAAATAAACATTTAAAAAAAAATTTTTTTAAGTGATGTATAGTGGCCCCTGTGTAACTTAGTTGGTTGAGTGTCCAACTCTTGGTTCTTATGATTTTGTGGGCTCAAGCCATTAGCAAAGAGCCTGTTTGGGATTCTCTCTTCCTCCCTCCCTGCCCCTCCCTCACTCACACTGTCTCTCTCTCTCTCTCAAAAATAAATAAATACATTTATTAAAAAGTGGTATGTATCTATGACTTATCCTCAAGAATTATACATGTATAAATAAATGTATAAATATATAAATAAATATGTAACAAATATATATTTATATACATAATTAAGTATATAAATATATATACAAATAAAATCTATACATAAATAAATATATAAAATGATATTCATAAACTGAATGAGCAAAAGCAACAACTCCAAGGACATGATAAAAGGTGAAAGTGTATATTCAAATTGCAATACACCCGGAAGTACATTCTTTACAATGACTTAAACTTAAGATAACTATTTGAGATATCCATGTAAAATATTAAAGGGACCTTATATTTTTCAAAATTCTTTCAGGATTACATATGCAAAGAATTTTGAAGATCCCTGGTCTGAAGCACCAGGAAACGACCTCAGCAATTTAAACTCCTCATTAGGAAAATACAACCATATAACTTATAGCTATAATTAACTATGAAAAATGTCCTGTTTAAAGAAGAATATAAAAGAATTAACATCTTAGTAAAAATTCATACTTAACTAAGCTAACATTTTTCTTATGTTGACTTAATTTTTTTTTTACTCTTGAGTCTAATCAAATGTGGGTTTCACCCTGTTAAATATAGAATTTGGCCAGAGGACATACTAAATCTTTCCGCCCCACCATCTTCCAGCCTGTTTGTTTATGCTAGGTGGGAAGTGACTAGTGCTTAAACTCTATTTTCCTGATATATAAGCCTATGAAGCCTATATTTGAACCCCCACAAGACCCAAACTTTCCAATTACAGTTCTCCTGGTGGTGGTCCTCCCCACACACTAAATATCAAAATAGAAAATAGCAATTTTTCCAGACTCTGGTAGATCCCATGCCTTTTTCGACCCCATGGAAAAGAAAATTCCAAAAGTGCTACTTTAACTTCCCGCATCTATCTCTGTGGCTTATATATCCGTAGGGTCGTAGGGTCGTAGGGTTGTTTAACACAATACAATACAAAGTTAATTACTGAGGTTTGATTCTATTAAATTGCCAGATGGGTTTACTGACCCAGAGCCAAACTGGTTTTTCTACTAACTCGAATTTTCCTCTCTGTTTCTAATAACTGAAAGATGTTGAAACACATAAAGACATTGTAAGCCCTTAGCACAGTTTTCTCTACAAATGTACCCTCTTACTTAGTAATTAGCTGCCAACTGAGAGCAAAATTTAGCCAGGGACAGAGAGATCCCTGAGAGGAGCAGAGGTGGTTACAAAGGGCAAAGGGAGCTGTTTGGAGACAGGGTGAATGTTCCAGGGACACCCTTCCTATTGCGCAAGCTTGCCTCTGGTCAGGCCAGGCCTGGAGGACAAAGCTCTCTTTAGTCAGCACAGTTAGGGTAACCTTGGCTTAGGGAGAAAGTCATTTCTTGATGCACCTTTGGAGCTGAGGATTTACTTTAATTTTATTTTTCTATGTTCAATTTCTATTTTCTCTCTGCATTGTGGGCAAAGCCCTTAAAGTAACAAATGGGCCCAACTATATCTCTGGGTACAAAGTTCGAGCTTTTGGAAAAATGACTCTGGCTGTAGGATTTGAGGGGTTTTCTTGTGTTTTCACGATATATTTGATGCTCTTTCATCTACATTTTGCATTTGTACTATGTAAAGATTTTCCTGTCCACATATTTGAGGAATAAAGACTCCATCATTTTTTTTTCAAGAAGATAATCCCCAAAGGGTAATTACGTGTTTCCCGTGGTGAGAGGAACGTTTTCCAGTCTCATCAGCAGAGACTAAAGAGCACACACAGTCAGTGCACAGTGAATAACTGCTAATGATGACAAAGCCATAAATAAGCAACATTAAGAAGGTGTGGATTCATTATCAGTAGATGCTGCCATGGTGAACTTGTTATAGAGAAGAAACAACTTAATTATTCATGTAATATATTTTAAAATGATAAAAGAACCATTGGTTTGCAGAGGAACTCTTCACCAGCTCAGAGTAAATGAAGATTTAAGCGCAGTTAAGTGCGTGCACATGCACTTGAGAGGAGACAGACTCTTTTAACAATCTCACACTAATAAGAACATTGAGGTCACTGAGAACTCACTGAGGCTTTGTCGACACAAAGCCACACACTGGTCAGTTTTGAGACGACGGCGTGCAAATATGTTTTCAGACTCATGAAGGAAGAACTTTCATTTTTAAATATCAGTATGGTCTATTTTGTAATTCCTCTGCCCTCCCCCAAAAGATTCCCTCAGTGCCTCTGCAGACACTGCTATTGGTACTGTTAAGTTGTACTGAAAGCTTCCATTTTCCTTTTCCTTCTAAGGTTAAACTAATAAATATTGAATTATATTCTGGCTTACTTCTTCAAAGTACCAAATCTCGTTTCCTTTTAATGAAGAAGATAAAGCATCAAAAAGCAAATTGCAAACCACAGGACTGACTAGACATTTTAGTATGATACAAGATGAAAGGTGGACTAAGAAAGTAGAGGCAAAAGAAAACAGAAGGCTAGAGAAGAGATCTTGTTTGAAACGTAAATTTAAAGCATTTCCTTTGATGAAGTTCTGATAAAGATTGGCAGAGTGAGTTTACTCAGAAGGAACACCCCATCCGTACAAACCACTTCCTGCCCTCCACAGCATAATAGAATGTTCACTAAACCCTGTTGAAAAGTCACCACCGAGCTCCAAAATGAGACAGGTAAAATGGAATACAAAATATAACATGTGTCTCTATAGTGGAGAGAAATAAGAAAAGTGATAAAGTTAAATTTATATGTTTTGGCTTAGAGAGAAGCTCATGATATAGTAAGTAAAAAATAACTTGTGGAGTAATGTGTATAATAGGATTCAAGTTTCACAAAAAACAGGTAAACCTAAAAAAGTAATCAACTTCTCTTTTCCTGCACATGCATGTGTGTGGGATGAACAAATTGCATAGGTTTGATTGTACTAAGTAATTTGTGGAAAGATACTTGTCACTCTTCTAACATGTTTACCTTAGACAGACAGCAAGGATAGAACAGACAGATGAAATCAGTTTTTTTCTTTATGAAACTTTGTATTGTTTCAGTTGTTACAACCAGCCTGTATCATTTATATAATTTGGAAACCTCCAAACTAAGGAAACTACAGAAAATTACTCAAGGCTCAGTTTTAGATAGAGTCTAGTTCAGGATTCATTTGTAAATTTTCTAATTATAAAAGTAATTGATATTCATTTTAAGAAGTTTGAAAAATATAGGAAATCACACACACAAACAGAGAAGAAATATCAATAATCCCAAACCCTAAACATAAACATTATGAATACTTTTGTATAATTATTGTTGGTCTCTTTTTCTATGTATCTATGCGTTTTGTATTTTATAAAAGTTGCATACTGTGCATAACCCACTTTTTAGAAACCTAACAAAAGCAAGTTTTCCCAATAATTAAACATCCTTCCTTAGCAGTGATTTAGTGGCCACACCATATACTAAAAGTGTCACTTAGTATTAGATTCAACTATAAGAAAATAACAGTGATTGATTGATTTTTTTTTTTAATTTATTTTTGATACAGAGAGAGACAGAGCATGAGACGGGGAGGGGCAGAGAGAGAAGGAGACACAGAACCGGAAGCAGGCTCCAGGCTCTGAGCTAGCACAGAGCCTGAGTGGGGCTTGAACCCACGAACGTGAGATCTGACCTGAGCCAAAGTCAGAGGCTAACCGACTGAGCCACCCAGGCGCCCCTGATTGATTGATTTTTAAATGTGTACACTTTTCTCCTGTTAGTTTGTTATAAACCAGTTTTTTATATTTATTTATTTATTTAGAAGAGAATGAGAGAGCACGGGCAGACAGAGAGAGAGTATTCTAAGCAGGTCCCACATCATCTGTGCAAAGACCAACGCAAGGCTCCAACCCACAAACCATGAGATCATGACCTGAGCCGAAATCAAGAGTCAGATTCTTAACCAATTAAGCCACCTAGGCACCCCCAAAATAACACTGATTTAAACCCAAAAGTAGGGAAGCACCTGGCTGGCTCAGATGGTAAAGCACGCAACACTTGATCTTGGGGGTTGTAAATTGGACCTCCAGGTTGGATAGTGATTACTTAAAAATAAAATCTTTAAAAATAAATAGACAAAAAGTAGGCAGATCACAGATGGTGGATTGGCTCTAAGAAGTCAAAATTGGCTACATAATTGCAAGGCCTGGTGCAAAATGAAGAAGTGGATCATTTTGTTTAAAAACCAGAAGTTCCAGGGGCACCTGCGTGGCTCAGTCGGTTAAGCCTCCGACTTTGGCTCAGGTCAGATCTCACGTTCGTGGGTTCGAGCCCCGCATCAGGCTCTGTGCTGACAGCTAGCTCAGAGCCTGGAGCCTGCTTCCGGTTCTGTGTCTCCTTCTCTCTCTGCCCCTTCCCCTCTCATGCTCTGTCTCTCTCTGTATCAAAAATAAATAAAACATTTAAAAAAATTAAAAAAAAAAAAAACAGAAGTTCCAGAGGTACCTGGGTGGCTCAGTCAGTTAAGCGGCCAACTTCAGCTCAGGTCACGATTTTACAGTTTGTGGGTTCAAGCCCCGTGACAGACTGTCAGCTCAGAGCCTGGAGCCTGCTTTGGATTCTGTGTCTCCCTCTCTCTCTGACTGCCCCCTGCTCACTCTCTGTGTCTCTCTCTCTCAAAAATAAATAAATGTTAAAAAATTAAAAACAAAAACCCTAGAAGTTCCATTAAAAATACTAAAATATAAAGATTATTCTTTTTCTTTCTCAGGGTACCTGGCTGGCTCAGTCAATAAAGCATGCAATCTTGATCTCTGGGTTGTGAGGTCAAGCCCCACAC
The DNA here is from genome assembly GCF_006229205.1 of Suricata suricatta. Taxonomy (NCBI): domain Eukaryota; kingdom Metazoa; phylum Chordata; class Mammalia; order Carnivora; family Herpestidae; genus Suricata; species Suricata suricatta. The sequence goes on along the minus strand of NC_043701.1, from coordinate 47,535,839 downwards.
TGGGCATAGAGATTATTTTAAAAAATAAATTTATTTTCATAAAAAGATTCTTGGGGCACCTGGATGGCTCAGTCAGTTGGGCATCCTATTTCAGCTCAGGTCAGGAGCTCACGGTTCATGGGTTTGAGCCCCATGTTGGGCCCTGTGCTGGCAGCTCAGAGCCTGGAGCCTGCTTCAGATTTTCTGTCTCCCTCTCTCGCTGCCCCTCTCCCACTCATCCTCTGTCTCTGTGTTTCTCTCAATAATAAATAAACACTAAAAAAGCATTCAAAAAAAAGATTCTTATTTTCTTCTAAAAACTGCCTCTTGACTTGTCATGGTGCTTTTTTATTTTCTATTTAGTGTCATTCTAAGTAGCAAATAGAGAAAAATGTACATTGTATGAATTTTACCTTTCATCTTTACATTGAGTAGTGTGTTTTAAATGCAAATATAAGAACCCTTAAATTGTATGTGGAATCACTGAAATCGCATAATTCGTGTACCATAATTTGTGCAAATATGTGTACCTTGTTCTTACCAGAACAGTAACAACATTGCACAAAATCTGTAAATCAACTGGTTTTCTTTCACTTCTTGATACACACACCTCTTACCAACACTCTCCACCTTCAACTTGCTGATGAGTAAGAAGGACTGAAAGGAAAAGGAACTATGGCTTGCCCATCTTCCTTTTCCTTTTCTGTCATCATTTCCAGGGGAATTTGTTGGCCACTGCAGGGAAGTAATGAGAGGCAGAAATGATACAGCAGCATTCTTTGATTATCATGTCTCTAGGAATGCCACTGCCTTCTCTCTGCATAGAAAGTTCTGGTTCAGATGAAAGTGTAGCCTCTCAGGGCTGAGACCCTGCTTAATCAGTTGTAGATGTGACACTCTTTCCTTGAACTCCTTGAGTCTTGTTGAACTCCCGGCTCATTGTGGGACCACAGGAATTCTGAGCTCTTGGGGCTGTTGGCAAAAAGCAGCAAGGAACAGGAAACAAGCACATTGCACGTACCATCATTCACACACATGCTCTGTTGCTCTATCAGCCATCACTTAGAAAACACAACTGCAGGAGCACCTGGGTGCCTCACTCAGTTAAGCGTCCAGCTCTCAATTTCGGCTCAGGTCATGATCTCATGGTTCATGAGCTTGAGGTCTGAGTCAGGCTCTGTTCTCACAGTGTGGAGCCTGCTTCATTTGGATTCTCGGTCTCCCTCTCACTGCTCCTCCCCCACTTGCGCACATTCGATGTGTCTCTCTCTCTCTCTGAAAAATAAATAAATGTTTGGGGTGCCTGGGTCACTCAGTGGGTTAAGCCTCTGATGCTTGGTTCCAGCTCAGGTCATGATCTCGCAGCTTTGTGAGTTCTAGCCTCCCGAAGGGCTCTGCGCTGGCAGTGCAGAGCCGGCTTGGGATTCTCTCTCTCCCTCTCTCTCTCTCTCTGTCTCTCAGCCCCTCCCCCACTGGCGCTGTCTCTGTCTCTCTCAAAATAAATTAAAAAACTTAAATAAAAAAGAGTGTCAGGAGACCATCACTCCATTTAAATAAACAAATGTATGTTAAATAAATGTTTGAAAAAATTTTTTAAAGTTAAATATGCACAACTTCAAAAACAGAAGTATTAGAGAGTGTCAAGATCGGGACACTAGAACATTAGGCTGAGCTTGAGGCCTTTGGAACAGGGCTCCTGACGTGACCGCACAGCTTTGCATGCCCACGCTCGGCCAGGACTGCAAGGACGTGGGCCCCTTCTACCTTGTTCCTCCTTAGGCTCCATGTATGTAGGGCTTCCACCCTCAGGTCAGCTCATGAGCTAAGTTGAGCACGGGCAGAAAGGAGAAAGGGAGAACTGCGAAAAGCCAGTTCTCCAGGCCGAATCAAGGCCCTTAAGGGGCCTTCTCAGAAGTCCCTCTCGGCTCACGTTTAGCCAGAGCTTAGTCCTGAGGCTCTGCTAACTCTAAGGGCTGCTGGAAAATGTCAGATACCTCACCACCCTGAATGAAACAGGCTATGACGAAGGAAGATTAATTTTGATGTGGAGAGGCAACTAACTGTCTCTGCCATGCCACCATAAAGATGTAATTTATTTCATCAAGGCTTAATTTTATTTATGGGGGTTGTTTCTGATTTGTCAACATGATTTACAAACTTTAAACTTATATATTACTCTGAATTTAAACTTAATTTTAGGGACACCTGGATGGCTCAGAAGGTTAAGCATCGACTTTGGCTCAGGTCATGATCCCATGGTTGACGAGTTGGAGCCCTGTTCCGCGCTCTGTGCTGACAGTTCAGAGCCTGGAACCTGCTTGGGATTCTGTGTGTCTGTCTGTCTGTCTCTCTGCCCCTCCCCCATTCATGCTCTGTCTCTGTTCCTCTCTCTCAAAAATAAATAAACATTAAAAAAAATAATAGGGGCACCTGGGTGGCTCAGTTGGTTGGGCATCTGACTTCGGCTCAGGTCATAATCTCACGGGTTAGGTCGTGGGTTCAAGATCCGCATCAGGTTGTGTGATGGAGCCTGTCTCCAGATTCTGTTTCCCTCTCTCTCTGACCCTCCCCTGCTCACACTGTCTCTCTCTCTCTCTCTCTCAAAAATAAAAATATTAAAAAAATTTTTTTAATTAATAAAAAACTTATTTCTAGACAACTAGCACATTTCGTTGGAAGAATCTTCCCATTTTTTAAATCAAACTGAATATTTACTTAATTAAACTTGCAGTGGTTATAACAGTAGGGTTTTTTTTTATACACACACAAAAAGAAACAATTATACGTTTGTATTGATATTTGTCCTGACACAAACATTGCATGTGGCAAGGAATAGCTAGCTAAAGATAAAGACATGGGAGGCCCTGGATGGCTCACTTGGCTAAGTGTGCTGACAGCTCAGAGCCGGGAGCCTTTTTCAGGTTCTGTGTCTCCTTCTCTCTCTGCCCCTCCTCCGCGTGTGTGTGTGTGTGTGTGTGTGTGTGTGTGTGTGCGCGTGCACGCTCTGTCTCTCTCAAAACTAAATAAACATTTTTATTTTAGGAAAAGATAAAGACATGTTAAGTTATGTGGCTTTTGTCATCCTCTCATCTTGTACAGAATCATTAATTTATGCATCTTTAGATAACAAAAAGCAAAAATGATAAGTGGGACCTGAAGGTTGCCCATCTTTTTGAAGACCACTTACTTCTGCCTGAATCAATCTACTGTCAATATTGGGATCCATTGTGTCATCTTATGCTAAAACTACTGTTAATATCTATTTCCAATACTTTCTATAATCTTTTTTTAATATTATCTAATTTCCAGTATTGAGTACCTGAATGTATAATGTCATCTTGCATTAGTGTTATCTTCTTGAAGCATACCAGAATCCCAAACCTAAGCAAGAAGGCACTATTGCTCATTTTCACATAATCAGGCTGTTCTTTCTTCAGTGAAAACTCGTTTTTTGTGCTGTGCTGGTAACTCAAGATGAAAATAACTCGAAAGTTCTTAGCTCATTGGTTTGTCACATCTTTGCCAAGTTTATCAAATTATTTCCAGATGAAATGAAAAAAAGATTTTGTTAGTCTCTGAAACACTTTTATTTGAAGTAAATAACTGAAGGAATTTACTTGTTCTGTTTTTTTAGCCAATTCTTGAGTAACAAGGACTTGTAATTTATTAAACAGAATGGCATATGCATATTCAGATTCTAATGTGAAGTTTTCCTGAATGAATTTGGGTACAGTTAGATTTCAGAAATGGAATCATTAAAATCTGAGTATTATGAGCAAACTATTATTTATAGAGTATGGTTCTACATACTCTAACATTTTGTTCTTTACTTATAAATATCTTAGTACATGCACCATCTGAGTGTATAAAATTAAACTACCCGAACACCTTTAAAAAATTAGAGTAAAACGTAAAAATGTCTATAAAAAGAAATTCATTAGAGATTTCAAAATATCCGTAAGTGCTAAATAAGGTTTCCAGAAATCAGTGATTATGCTGAAACGTGTCACAAGGGGAACTGTTAACAAGTGTTACTTTGCCAATGGTAGGAAGAGTGCCAACCTTTAATTGGCTTTAAAGTTGGTGTTCTATCAATGGTGTATTGTAAAAGGCAATAATGCCCACATTTATGATCTATGTCTGAAATGGGAACTCTAGATTTGACTAACTGTGGCACTATGCGCTAGTCCTTCTAATTAAAAATATTCAAATGCCTGCCTTTTAAATTTGATCGTGATGTTTATTATCATGTTTTAATTAACAACAGCAACAAAACAATAGATGTTTGTCCATGCTTTACAATACACAATGACCAGTCACCCCTGCTCCCCCACCTTGTTTTGCTATGCATTAACTATTTTGTTCTAATGAAAATAGCTCTAATGAGAAGAGCTCTTTCTGAGACTGTCGGGAAGATGGGATTCTACTGAATGAAACAAAAGTCTGGCATGGCACCATTCTTTGGATTCTGTAGGGAGGGTGTCATCATTAATAAATGCAAGTGAGAGATCATAGTATCTTTAATAAGAATATTCTGTGCATTGGCTTCTGGATTTTTCTTTTTTTAAGATTTTTTTTTGAGAGAGAAAGTGCAAGTGGTAAAGGGGCAGGGAGAGAGAGGGGCTGAAGTTCCGAGGCAGGCTCCTTTCTGACAGCAGTGGGCTCGATGTGGGGATTGAACTCATGAGCTATGAGATTATGACCTGAGCTGAAGTCTGATGTTCAGCTGACTGAGCCAATCGGGTGCCCCTCTGGATTTCTAACTGTGAGTCCCTAGCTGCCTGCTCGGGGCAGTGCGACAGAACTCCTGAATAACAAGGTGAACAAACACAAAGTCCATTTCCGGTCAAACCACTAGGAGGAGAAACCCCAACAGAAAGATCACTTTCAATGTGTATCATGCTTCAGAGGACTGGAAAAAGATCCAGACAGGATTTCTGAGGGAACTCTGAGTACTTGACATTCAGTATTCAGCTGACTAACCTGGCAGTTTTTGTCCTGCTGACTTGAATAGCTTTGTGAACTATGGAGAGTTTGCAGCTTTTCTCTTGCAGGTTACTGATTCATCGGACTGCCTTTCTAGATCAGCCACTTGCTTTCCACTCTCTAATCTTCCTCCTCCTCCAATGTGACAGCGCACACTCCATATTTTAGCTCATTGGCCATAAGAAGCCAGCAAGGCACATGCCGTGACCATAGCTACAAGGCCCCTGTGGCAGACGTTGTTGGCTGCCTTCCCAAGGTCATACTCCTCTCCTGTTTTCCTCACCAGCAGGACTACCTCCCACAGTAGAGGCAGACAATGCCAAGTAGTTGCATTCTCAGCTTCTTTTGTGACCTTTGTCCTGGCCTGTGACACAAGGGCAAGTCTGTTGGGAATTTCTGGGAAAGAAAAGAAAGAAAGTTTCTTTCTACCTCCCACCCCAACCTTTCTGGTTTTGATGTGATTGCACAGAAGGGTTGAAGATTGAATTCCGTAAGGCTATCTTGTGAAAGTGATCAAGAAATTGCACAGGTGCCTGGGTGGCTCAGTCAGCTAAGTGTCTAACTTCAGCTGAGGTCATGATCTTGCAGTTCGTGAGTTCAAACCCACAGCAGGCTCTGCACTGGTGGTGCAGAGCCTGCTTGGGTTTCTCTCCCTCTCTCTTCTCTGCCCCTTCCCTATTTGCGCTCTCTCTCTTTCAAAACAACAAAAATTTTTTTAATCTTTAAAAAATAAAAAATAAATAAAAGAAATTGCAGAAAAACCAGCTTAGAGCTCTCTAAACTTTTCTGTTTTGTGATAAAAATAAGTTATTTTTAAAGCCACTTTAATTTTTGTAGTTTTACTTCCACCCAAAAGTACCTTGACTAATGTTTACTTTTTTTTAAATTTAAATCTTATCTTATATTTCAGTAAACTCTATGTCCAAGGTGCTGCTTTAACTCATGATCCAAGATCAAGAGTTGCTGGCTTCACTGACTGAGCCAGCCAGATACCCCTAACGATTACTCTTAATATCAACTCAACTTGCCAACGTGAACAGACTCTGTGATGTTTCGAATTGCCTTTCAGACAGTTCATAGTATCTATCTGGTTATTTCTCAATCTAGTTTCTTTAATGCTATAGAAAAGCAATCTTCAACCAAAGGGACACATGTCATTTATTGAGCTTTAAGTAAAATCTGAATAGAACAATGGTCTGTGAAACAGTTGCTTATTCTTCATGACAAAATTCACCCACCCCCAACACTAAGTCAATTCTTGTCTTTGAAACTTTTGTACACATCAGACAGAATGCCCACGGACATAAAAATGTTTCCCAGAAAAGATTTACTTTTTTATCGTGCATAAAATAGCTTATGGAATGGAAAATGTAAAAGATGAGCATCATAGCTACTAAGAGCTAAAAACAGTGACAGAAATTCAAAAGGAAAAACAAAATTAATGTGCATAGTTTGCTCATGCAACTTATTCTCATATAAGCACAAATTATAGTAAGAATATCAGTTTTTAATCTTGGAGATTTGTGGTCATTTTAGGAACGTTAGCAAAAGAAATCTTTGCGTCTATTCTCAGCTAGATAATTTGGCCAAACCTACTATCTTCCATAAGCATTATGATTATTTGCTTAGTCAGAAGAATAAAATATGGGAAGGATATTAAATGTGTTTGGGGTTGGCTTCAGAGTCAGAGCTCTCTCTCCTGGGGTCATCGCTGAAGTAATGTGGAGCTCAAATCTAAAATGTTGACTAAATCACTCATTTTGTAGTCTCTCCCTTCAAAGCCTGTTCTTGGTCAATATTGTATTATTTTTTAAGTAAACTCCATGCCCAATGTGGGGCTGGAACTCACAACCTGGAGATCAAGAGTCATGGTAATCTACCGACTGAACCACCTAGATGCCTTGCAGTAGGTATTATTGACAGCACCTGAATCTCCCTGTGAGCTTGGAAAATTTGACTTAACCCCCAGCCACCTATGAGCTTATATCATTAGGGATTAAGCTCCACTGTTGGCCGCAGAGACCCAAGTATAGTGGTTTAAACATAATCATTGTCTATTAGTTCTTATAAAATACATCCAAAGGGTACAAACCCCCCATGAAAGTAGAGTTGAAGCAAAGATAATTTTTCCTCTAGGGAGAAAAAGCGTAAAATTTGTCTAAAACCTTATTTGGTACAACCTCTGCTATTTACTAGCTACATGGCTTCAGGCAAGCTGATCTCTGTGCCCTGATTTTCTCTTGAATAAATAGGAAGAATAAAATGTGACCAGCAAAATTGTTGTAAAGATTAAATGAGATAATAAATGGGGGCTTTTTTACAATATATCTGCTGGAAAATGATTTTATTTTATTTTTTTACATTTATTTATATTTTAGAGAGAGAGAGACAGGGAGAGAGAGAGAGAGAGAGACAGTGTGCAAGTGGGCGAGGGACTGAGAGATGGAGACAGAATCCAAAGCAGGCTCAGGCTCCAAGCTGTCAGCACAGAGCCCGACGTGGAGCTGGAACCCACAAGCCATGAAATCATGACTTGAGCCAAAGTCAGATTCTTAACCAACTGGGCCACCCAGGTGCCCCTGGAAAATGATTTTAAAAGAGGAGTCCACCAGGGGTGATTTGCTGGCTAAGTTGGAAGGGCATGGGACTCGATCTCAGGGTTATGAGTTTGAGTCCTACATTCAATGTAGAGATTACTAAAAAAAAAGTAAATAAACTTTAAAAAATAAAAATAAAAATAAAAGAGGAGTCCACCAAAAAAATTAAAAAATAAAAAAAATGAAAAATAAAATAAAATAAGGAGTCCCAGGCTGAAGCTGTACTTACAAGAGCTGAAAGATCAGCAGATTTCATGTTGAAACCAAAACTAATTGATTCCACGGATGCTTGGGTGGCTCAGTCAGTTGAGCATCCAGCTTCGGCTCAGGTCATCATTTCAAGGTTCGTGGGTTCAAGCCTTGCGTCGGGCTCTGTGCCTGGAGCCTGCTTTGGATTCTGTGTCTCCCTCCCTCTCTGATCCTCCCCTACTCGCACCGTCTCTCTCTCTTTGTCTCTCAAAAAAAAAAAAAAAGCTAAAAAAACCGAATTGGTTCCATTGATCTCAGAATTACCTGCAATGGGCTGCTGACTAGTCAGCACCAGGTGCTCTAGTTTCTTTTTGGGAAGCCCCAGACTTTTTCTACTAGACTGGTCAAATTCTCTGTGATGGTTAATTTTATGTCAACTTGGCTGGGCCATGGTGCTCCGATATGTGATCAAAAATTATTCTAGATGTTTCTGTGAGGGTGTTTTGGATGAAATTAACATTTAAATTGGTGGATTTTGTGTTAGAGATTGCCTTTCATTATATGGGTGGGCCTCATTTAAGTAGTTGAACGCCTGAATAGAACAAAAGACTAACCTCCTCCAAGCAATAGGGAAGTCTGGCAGCAGATGGTCTTTGGATTTGAACTACAATATTACATCTTTCCTGGGCAATCAGCCCGATGATCTTTGGACCTGAATTGTAGATTTTAAACTTGCCGGTCTCCATCAGTGCTTGAGCCAATTTCTTAAAATAAATCTCTTTCTCTCTCTGTCCTGTGTGTGTATATAATAAACTTTCTCTAGCAATCTCAAAATTTTGTTTTTTGGGCATGCCTGGGTGGCTAAGTCAGTTAAGCATTCTACTTCGGCTCAGGTACTGATCTCGTGGTTCACAAGTTCGAGCCCTACATCAGGCCCTATGCTGACGGCTCAGACCTTGAGACTGCTTCGGATTCTGTCTCCCCCTCTCTGTCCCTCACCCACTTGTACTCGCTCTCTCTCTCAAAAAATCAATAAATTAAGTTAAGGAAAAATCACCCCTCTTGGGATGTGTCATTAAAATATCACTGTATTTGATATCACAACATGATGACCTAATACCAAGAATATTGGCTATAATGAGCCTTTGTTAGGATGGTTAAATGAATGAACTTTTAGCTGGGTATAACTGTGCCTTGACTATTCCAGCTTTGTTTAGGACAGATAATGCCTTCACACATAAGGCAGGGACTATATAAGTAAGGTATTATATTGACTATATGTTTTATTCATATTACTTTTCAATATTAAGCTGGTGATTTCCTGGGATACTTATGAATGTGCATATTAATTGCATTTCTAAAAGTTTTTTGTGGATTTTAAAACACAATTTATTAGCAAATAGAGTCCATAACCACAAATACTACTTCCAGCTGTGAATGCGTCAATTCATCATTCCTTGACACTTTTCGTCACACATTTTAGAATGGTATTCTCAGTGATTGGATGGAAAACTTCATGTCAGTGCTAAAATAAAGTTATTGAGTATGAATGTGATTTTCCTATTATAAAATATAAAATTATACATATGATGACTCACACAAACTAGAGTTTTATGTAGAAGAGAAAGATGTGATATCTTCACTTATTATTTCTCACTGTTAAATAAGTATTTTGTGACTATGTGCAGGCCTTTAGATTATAAAGCAATAATTGATTTTCCACTAACTATAATAGATGTCTTTTGTGCATTTAGGTGTTTTTGGTCACTTAAAGCTTACTGCTTTATTTTTAGCTTTCGCATTCTAAACAACTGAAATATTTTTTAAATAGCTGAAATAGTTTTATGAATTATCTCATTAATCTTTAAAACACTACCCTGAGCAATATTGGGAATCTGTCATAGTTTTGGGGGAACTTAAGGTTAATGTAACATGTATTTATATATATTAATATAAGATATATGTTATATGTAAAATACACATCTACTCTGTGTATGCCTAATTCTTCACATTTTTACTTAGACCCAGGATAAGTAACAGAGTCCAATAAATGAACGTCTTTTATTCATTTTTTTGCCATTGGTAACTCACATGTAAAACTTAGTGTTTATGAAGCTCTAAAGACACTGATGATTAAATTTATATGAAACATACACAAAATAGGACTATATTTTCCTTATGTATATAGAAAATGCATAGAAAAATCTGGAAGGGTACACAGTTAACTGATAACAACAAACACTTCTGGAGAAGTAGGGCTGGCATCAGGATGGAGATAACATTCTAAGAGGATTTTAGCTTTATCTATAGTGTGTATATAATTTACTATCTTAATAATTAAAATAATTTTTAAGAATGAAAATTTTTAATGCTATCAATTTTCCTCTTTGCAAAATAAGATTGCTAACAGAGTATTTGTCAAGCTCCTCACCTGTGTCTCTGTAAGCCTGCATTCATACTGATGATCCTGGCCATCCAGTGCATGATTATGTAGACTCTTTTCACCCCAAAGGAATGGGCATTATAGAGATTTGTTCTACCCAAGGCTCCCCCATACATAGATGTTGGCCAAGAAAGAATAATTAACACACATCCCTCTCTCTTTAAGCTTTGTTTACTGTTTTGTTGAGAACAATCTGGGTTTAAATAACAGTTATTTATTCAGTGTCTATTCTGTGCCAAGACCAGGGTAGACACTGGACATCCAAAGGTGTATAAAAGGGATTGTGCCCCTAAGGACAGGTGGAGAGATTGGGGAGACACACGTAAAAGAATACAAATACAGTACATATAGTGAAAGAAAAGCTAATGCAAGGCTGAGCCCAGTGCATGGAGAACACAGAGGATGGGTTAACAAACGGCACTGAGGACTGAGGTGAAGAAGTAATTGGGAAAGATGTATAGTGACAGTTAAATGGATTCTTGAAACACAAGTAGGTGTGTGGTAGGCAAACAAGAAGAAAATCGGCATAACCAGGAAAAGAATTGTTGTTGTTGTTGTTGTTGTTGTTGTTGTTGTTTTAGGAAAAGAATTGTTAAACTTCCTGGTCAAAGATCACTAGGGGAACCTGCTGATAATCCAATATTGGGTCTGCACATACTGAACAAGTCAGAGCACCACCATTATGGCATCTCAAATGGCAGGAGTTAAGGAAGGCCACTTACTTAGAGGTTGCCATTATTCATCAGCTGGGTCTTAGGTGGCAGCTAGTAAGTGTGGTCTGGGCAGAATTTGGCCAGAATTTGTAAATAAGGTGAGCCTTTGAAAGAGCCTGTGGTCTTATCTATAGAATACATGAGTCTTCCAAGTTCATTGTGAATCTGTGCTCTTTACTTAGAAGATGTGAATCAGAAGGAGCTTGGGTTCAATCAGTTGAATCTTAGAGAGTGTGTGTGGTATGTTCTGGTTTGGTGCAGTATGGTTTTATGATCATGATGCATTTTTCAAGTTGCCTTTCTGTGTCATCTCTTAGGATCTATTTATGCAAATGTACAGGGCATGAAAGGCCATGGCCTGATTATAAATGTTGCATGAAAATAATTACTGAGATTTGATGTCAGCCTCAGGGCCAAACAGTGATAAGCGTTTTTCTGTTCTTCATTGTCTAGCAAGTCCCTGGGATTTTCCTGGTAGCAGGTCAGCCATGGCTTCATATGTGGCAGGACGGCAAGAACAGGTCTGTGAGCATTCTGATATCAGAGACAGGGAGATGTTTCCATACAGGGTGTCAAAGGGAGGAAAGCCTGAGATGAGGATCTGGAGCCAGTGAAAGAGAGAACAAGGAATAAAGTTTAAGTTGAACAAGTGGGATTCTTGGTAATGTGTTTACATATAACACCAGAGGCCAAGAAGACAGTCAAAAATCCAGGCACAAGATAAGAACTAGATGGTCTTTGAAGTCTTTTCCAAATCCAAATGTACCAAAAGCATAAAGTAAGGGAAAAAACACATAAAGGGCAAGGTAGAACAGACAGACATAAGGATAGGGAGATGGTCATAAAATAAAATTTTATCAAGTGCAACTTGATACCCACTCATTGCAACATCCCCTGATGGGTGGTCACTGCCTCCTCCATGAACAGCTTTGAAAAAGGCCATATACGTGTGTGTGTGTGTGTGTGTGTGGACAGTTTTAATCATCTTCTGAGTTGAAACTGCATCATCTGTAATTTCTGCTCATTATTTTGGCTGTGGGCACTATACTGTAAATATCTTGTCTTTCACAGAAGAGGCCTGTGCATTTTCGAAGTAATCAATGTTATCATCTCACTAAAGTATTCCTTATTCCTGGCTGAAGTCCATTTAAAAAAATTACTTTCTGGGGCTTCTGGATGGCTCAGTTGGTTAAGCATCCAACTTGGTTTTGGTTTAGGTCATGATCTCACTGTCAGTTTGAGTCCTGCATCGGGCTCGGTACTGATAGTGCAGATCCTGTTTGGGATCCTCTCCCTCTGCCCTTCCTGCATTCTCTCTCTCTCTCTCTCTCTCCCTCTCACTCTTGCTCTCTCTCCCCCCCCCCCAATAATTAAATAAACTTTTTCTTAAAATTTTTTAAAATGTTTATTCATTTTTGAGACAGAGAGAGATAGAGCAAGAGTGGGGGAGGGGCAGAGAGAGGGAGACACAGAATCCGAAGCAGGTTCCAGGCTCTGAGCTGTCAGCACAGAGCCTGATACAGGGCTCGAACTCACAGACTGTGACATCATGACTTGAGCCGAAGTTGGATGCTTAACCGACTGAGCCACTCAGGCACCCCTTAAATAAACTTTAAAAATAAAATAAAATAATAAAAAATTCCTTTCCATATTTATTTGGATATTTTGTACATATAGAAATATTATGGACAGATAGGAATAAATTATAAACATATGTATAACTTTTGACTTCTTATAGTTTTGATATTAACAGATATCTTAATAGTTCATAAACTTTTTACTTTAGGATAGTTGTAGATTAATAAGAAAGTTACAATAATATTACAGAGTTTCCATTTACCCCATACCTCATTTCTCCTATTACTAACATTACTAAGGTACATTTGTCATAGAAAATGAACCAATATTATTAACTTACGTCTACACTTTATTCATATTTTTTTAGTTTTTATCTAATGCCTAAAAGTCCATTTTTCACATGCCAGTTTTCTCATCCCAGTCAAAGAGGTGAACAAAACAAGAGAGGGTGGGGCAACCTCAGAGACAGACGTGAAGTCCACACCCAGGAGGATATCTAGTAAAGTCATACACTTCTCATTAACTCATTTAATCCTCCAAGCAATTTAGGAGGTAGGTGCTCTCATAATCTCCATCTTTAAGAGACCCAAAGAGATAAACTCACCTTCCCAGAGTCACCACTGAGCCAACCTCCAGGCCAGGTGTGTCTGACTCAACAGCATAGCTCTGCCCCTCACTGGTATATTTCCAAAAATAAAAGGTATGCTATGCTATGTCTGGTATCCATGACCCACTCATTCTTTAGATAAGGTGGCAACATGAAGGCCATTTCGCCATCCTCTACCTGTGGATTTACTTATTTAACAAACATTAAAGAAAACCAAACATTTTAACCTCCTACTATGGAGAAGAAATGGCTACATTTTGGAGGAGGGACTTTGGGCAGAAGCAAAGACTAGGGGCATGGGCCCCTGATAGTCAATATGAGTGTGAAATGTGAACATGTTAGTAGTCAAATTCTTTACCTTAATTGACAAGCTTCCAAGAAAATAATGTAAGGGAAATTTCGTTTAATCTGTGATTGGAGTTGGCAATCAATATGGCCCCTAAATAGAAAATCAATAGTATCCAGGTCCATAAATGTGCTATTTGTACTTCCATCTAAGGTGAGTAGGACATTTATCTGGGGTCAGAAGTAAACAGGTGACTCTTATGAACCTCAGTGTTGAGAACCACTGATTTACTGACTAGGTTCTATGTGAATGAGAGGTTGTATAAAAGAAAGTCCCTTTTAAATCTTTGGATATAAATTGTCCATTTAAGTGTCCATATAATGTAATTGTAATATGGTAAACATGTAGTGATGATGTCAGCCACCATTTATTGGGCCCTAAGTGCCTGACATTCATTTTCTCATTTAGTCTTCAAAGGCTCTGTTAGAGAGAGAGTCTAATCACAATCCCACAAAGAGTGACCTGAAGCTTAGGAAGATTAAGCACTTAATGTCAGTAATTTAATACTGAGCCAAGGTTTGAGCCTGGGTTTGTTTGATGCCCGGATGGGGATGAGAAGGTTCAAACATGAGCCAGGTGAGTTGGGGAAAATGTGATGATGAGTGGTTGACCTTGAGGTTTATGCTCTAGGTTTTAGAAATGAAGATGTCCTTCAGAGATGAAACAAATGTCCAGCTAGTCCTGGGGTATTATAATGTGCCATGGTGCCAGCTAAGCTTTGGGGCACCTGGGTGGTTCAATCAGTTAAGTGACTGTCTCTTGATTTTGGCTCAGGTCATGATCTCAGCTCAGGTCATGACCTCACAGTTTGTGAGCTTGAGCCCTGCATTGGGTTCTGCACTGGCAGCATGGAGCCTGCTTAGAATTCTCTGTTTCCCTCTCTCTCTGCCCCTTCCCTGTTTGCAAGCTCTCCCTCCCTCCCTTTCTCTCTCTCTCTCTCTCTCCCTCTCTCAAAAATAAATAAATAAACTTAAAAAAAAAAGCTAAGCTTCTCCTGTGTGGATTGATGAGTTTTATTTATTTCCATAAACCTATAATACGGTTGTTCAAATCAATAAGGAAACCTGTTGGGTATATCTAGGTATGAAGAAATGAACTTTACATACTCATGAGGGTAGGAGGAATGTGAGAAAGAATGGAGAGGGAGACATAATATATAGGGAAAAGGAAGACAATATGAGGTTATTTTGATACCATCCAGCTCTGTCTTCCTACACTGAATAATAATGATAATGACAAACATTTTTTAATTTTTGTTTTTTATTTCCTTAAGTGTTTATTCATTTATTTTTGAGAGAGAGTACAAGCCAGGTAAGGGCAGAGAAAGAGAGGGAGACATAGAATCTGAAGCAGGCTCCAGTCTCTGAGCTCTCAGCCCAACACAGGGCTCGAACCCACAAACTGTGAGATCATGACCTGAGCCAAAGTCAGATGCTTAACCCACTGAGCCACCTAGGCATTCCAGCCAACATTTTTTAAATTGAATTATAGTTGGCATACCATGTTACAGTTTCAGGTGTACAATTTGGGTCCACAAGTCTATGCAATATGCTATGTTCACAGTAAGTGTGGCTACCATCTGTCACCACACATCACTACTACAATATCATTCACTATATTCCCTATGCTAGCAAACATTTTTTGAGTACTTGTCATATGCATTTATTGAACATTTTGCAACTCCGCCAAGTACATGCCCTGTAGATAGAAAAAAATAAGGTTAAAAGAGGTAAAGCATTCTCATAAAGCCAGTCATGCCTGTCTGACTCAATAGCTTAGAAAGTGTGATATTTCTTACTCTATGTATGTATCACCCATTATTCAGCCATGAGTCTTTCACACTCTCCTCTAAGAAAGCATTGGAAATAAAGAAAGTTGTGGAGAGAAGGTCTGTGGAAGACATGACATAGAGTTTCCCTGGACCGGACTCTCAGAGAGGGTGTGGGAGAGGACAGTTGAGAGTCTGGTACTCTGTAGCTCCTGTAGGATTGGAAACATGGACTGTTGGCTTGACTCTGCCTATGAACTTTGTGTTTTCTTTCTTGTGTTTCTTTGTCTTCAGTTTCTTTTGGAAAGTTCCAGCCCGCTTGGCTGTGCTGAGAGAAACAATGTGCTTTTGTTCATGCTTGAGCCAGAGGGCCAGGAACAACAATTTCTCTGTCAGGGATGGAGGAAAGGATGGGATGGGATGGAGGGTGGCAGGGGTTTAGCATGGATACCAAAGTGAGAGAAGCCTGAAAGGGAGACCCACATGCACATACACTCCTGGGTCCTTTTCTCCTCTGGTTTTGTGGCAAAGAGGAGGGCAGTGAAAAGGAGCAAGTACCATGTTACTTGATTTGTACTGTGTTCTCTCATGACTGTAGATGCTCTCTGTGAAACAGGGGTCCCATGGCGCATGTGTAGAGGTTCTTTGGGGCAGCCTGTAGTAGGGGTCTCCACTGTTTCTCTGATTTGGGATAATCCAGCCTAATGCAATTTCAAGCCTATCAACTCCTTCTTCTCTCCCCCATATAACCCTATGACCCCCTTAATGCTGCTTTTGCCCCACAGGCAGCTTCTCTTGAGTGGGGTACCACAAGATAGCTCCAGCCTGCCTGTCTTTGTGATTGCACACCTGACCAGAGAAAGTCCCACATCCTTGTCATACCTGTTTAGAATCTGACTAATTCAAAAACAACAACAACTGCACTTTAATGGACACACTGTGTTTTACCAGCTAAACCTAAAATAGTGCTCTCTCTGAGTACATCAACCATTCTTTAGCAAAGGGGCAGGCTGCTCTTCCAATGTCCCTTCTCTCCTTCTTGTCATCACTCTCCACTTCTGTTTCCCTCTGCTCCAATAGGCACAGAAGATAGGTAAGAAATTCCGGGGCGTGATCATGACTTCAGCCAGAAAATGGCTCTCTTCTTGTAGGCACTTCCCAAATTTATGAACCTACTGGTGGTTCTCTCCATGTCCTCTTCACTTGGTCCAGGTGGAGGATGGGAAAGGAGGAAGCAGGGGGACAAAAGCATGTTGGAGGGAACTCTGTAATGCTAGTATATCTTCTAGAATTTTGGTTTTCAGGTTTACGCGGCTGGGTAGTTGGGGTGGTAGGTGGAGTAGCAAAGCCGCCTTGCTTTTAGCACGTTCTGAGGGCACACATCTGAAGGCTTTCTTCAGAATTGAAGGTGGGAAGTGCAAACACCTGTTGTCCTCAGTTCTGTCACCTAACTGTCCTCACCTTTGGGGCAATCAGAAGCAACAAGAAAAGTCTTACTCGGCAATCAGAGGTGACAGGAAGAACCTTATTCAACATTCCATTATGTGTGTTCAAGGAAAAGCAGAGAGGTGCTTATCTCTATCATAAGGCTGATGTACAATGGAGTGGTGAGAGCACTCTAGCCCACAGTGGCTGTTAAACCAGTGGGAGCCATTATAGTTTGATGATCTCTAATTTGAGACCTGTAGGGCCAGCTATGGTCTAGAATTCATAAGTTTGGGGATTTTAAAATGGTAATTGTATAGGGACACCTGGGTGGCTCAGTTGCTTAAGCGTTAAGCGGTTGACTTTGGCCAGGGTCATGATTTCGCGGTCTGTGAGTTTGAGCCCAGCATCGGGCTCTGTGCTGACAGCTCAGGGCCTGGAGCCTGCTTCAAATTCTGTGTCTTCCTCTCTCTGTGCCCCTCCCCTGCTTGCACTCTGTCTCTCTTTCTCTTCTCTCTCTCGAAAATAAATAAACATTAAGAAAATTAAAAAAAATAAACAAAATGGTAATTGTATATATTGTGTAGCTACTTCCAGGAGCAAAACCTCTCATCAAATACATTAATGTTTCTGCAATAAAACATAGAAATAGTCACAAGAACTGGTTTAAATAAAGACTTAAAATAGCTTAATATCAGTTCAAGTGACAACGTGCCGCTAAATGAGTTCAGACTAGTGTGTGGTTTTAGCATCTACCAAGTTTTGAACAAATTGTCAGCTTTCAGAGTTCCTTAGATTTCAGTTTTAGATAAAGGATTGTGGGTTTGAATTAATAATACCAGGTCATTGTTCTGGGAACTGAAAACCAACAAACCAAACCACTGGACTATAGCTTATCCTCACTGCTGATTCCTAACAATGCTTCATTAATCTTGCCCTTCACAGAATGAACTGTGCTTCATTTGACCCATTCATATTTTACTGAGCTAGCCTAAAACAATGCCCTTTCTAAGTGTATCAGCTGTTCTGCCATTCTGGCCAAAGTGTGTGGTGTCTAGCAGACATGCCTCTTGGATGACTATCATGGTGCAGAGGTTCAGTGAATGGTGGCCTGCTGCTTAAAAAACATTCATACAACTCTGAAACATGCCTAATTATTACCAGGGAATGTCAGGCACAAGGCTGAGTTCACTGGGAATTTTGCCTACCTTAAAGAGTATAGAGTTCTAGTCCCTGTAAAGTATTACATTCTGTATGGCAGAAGCTAAGGGCAGCCCCCCCCCCCCAAAAAAAGTATTATGTTCGGGCTACTGTCTAATGACAATAAATGCCATGGACCTTGGCCAACCTCCAGGTAACCATGGATGCCTTCTACTTTTGAATGGCCACATTTTTTTAAGTTCTAAAAAAGGTAGAATAAAAACTATTAATCCACAGAGCCCCCAGATTACTTAAATTTATTGTTAATTTGAGATATTTACTACCGATTAATTGACTAATTTAAAATAATGCACTGTAGAAAGCTTCATGTGATGCTAAAAATATTTTTAGTTTTAACTTATTAGAGCAATAAGAGAGATATTTTTAGCACAATTTAAAAAGCACCCTAGAGCTTTGGAATTGAAAGAATATGTTCATAACTTCCACAGGGTTGGCATGAAATATAATTTTCATGAAATACATGGGATGATAAAAACTCAATTCAGAATACTAGTTCTCTTCGTAGGGAGGAGAAAGCAGTTCTGAGGGGTACATAGGGGCTTACAGTTGAACCGAAAAGATTTTATTTTTTAAACTCGATCAAGGAGGGTACATGGGTATTTATAATTCTTTGTCTCTTGAATGTCTGAAATATTTCATGATAAATATGTGTATGATTCACATTAATCCATCCAGGTTGGGGCAAGAGAAGCAGAAAATAGACTTCTGTGTCAAATATCTAAATAGTGATGAACTATTTACTATTCAGCCATTCTTCATTGGATTTGCTTCTAGTATCCTATGATATTTGTTTTGTTTTGCTTTTTGTCCTTCAGTACTTCTAGAACATTGAATGCCCTCCAGGCTCTGAATTCTTTGTAGGGATTACTTGGTAGACAAAGGGAAGCATTTGTGGAAAAGAATTCTGTTTTGTGTGTGAGGTGTGACATTTTATCCTGAGGGAGATTGAAAGGACGGAGAAACTCCAGGCCTGCTCCAAAGCCCTTAGCTATCACTTTTCTGCTCCCATCACGTTTCTCCTCCAACAGTCTGCTCTAGCACACCTCCTCCAGCCTTACCTTTGTGTGCTGCAGACGTTGGTCATTTTTCCTGTCTCTGCCATTGAAAATAAGGCACCATTATTACAGGGAGTGGCCTTTCCCAGAATCTCGGGCTTTTTTCCCATAAACATTTGTATGCAAAGGAGGCAGAGTCCACGTCATTCACTAGATGTGGGAACCTGATCAAAGTTCTATTGTGTAGGCAGAAAAATCTGGAAAGCAAGTGTTAAGCAAACATTATAAAAATGCTTATTTAACATTGTTTATATAAACTTTAGTATACTTAACAGTTTCTCATATTAACATTTTGCTCACCTCTTAGATATTATCCCAGTAATTAGGTAACATTCTATTATGAGGTACGAAATGTCTTTGATATCATGTACACATATGTTATGTATGTTTGCAATGTGATTGCTCTTAGAAGCTTGGAGACGTATATTTACTTCTCTAAAGTAAAATACGCTACATTTGAAATCCTCAAATAAACTTATAATTTGAGGTTGTGTTGGTGATATTTATCATCTGCTTATGGGCTAGTCTTTGGGGGAATGGACAGCTCTAAGGTCCTTTGGCTCAGTAGCTGCCTCTGCTTTGAACCCACCCCACAAGAAGCGTGGGATCAGAAACAAAGAAAAAGAAGTAAAGTCTGGTAAGAGTGTCTAGAAATCTCTGTTGTCACATTAAACAGGGTAAAGGAGGGACACCTGGGAGGCTCAGTTGGTTAAGTGTCCGACTTTAGCTCAGGTCATGGTCTCACGGTTTGAGCCTCACATCAGGCTTTATGCTGACAGCTCCCAGAGCCTGAAGCCTGCTTTGGATTGTCTCCCTCTCTGCCCTCCCCATCCCCACTCGTTTTTCTCTCTCTCTCAAAAATAAATAGACATTAAAAAGGGGTGCTGGGTGGCTCAGGTGGTTAAGTGTCTGACTTTGGCTCAGATCATGGATCTCACAGCTTGTGAGTTCAAGCCCTGCATCAGGCTGTGTGGTGCCAAGACACAACCTGGAGACTGCTTCGGATTCTGTGTGTGTGTCTCTCTCTCTGCCCATCCCCTGCTCATGCTCTATCTCTCAAAAATGAATAAACATTAAATAATAATAATAAACATTAAAAATTCTTTTAAATAGACACTAAAAAAATATTAAACAGGGTAAAGGAAAGAGATCTAGGGTCATAGATCCGACAGAGCTCTCGTTTGGGTGAATACAACCAAGACCCTGGTTTTCTTAGTTCCCTGGGCCGAGGCCTGGACAGTTTTATGCGAATCTATGGTAGTAGGTAGGAGGCCAATCTACAGCTATGGAACCCAGAGTAAATTCACTTCTGTAGGAAGAGCAATCCAAATATAATGTTCTTCGAGGGATAAGGTTGTTACATTATCTCCAGGAAAAGGAGACTCCAGTGTTCAATTGTGAAATATCATAATGGTCCATGTTTCTAAGGGTTAACTTAGCCAGAGTACATTTGCTTTTAGGCAATTGCTGTTATGCCCAGATTTTAATATAGCCCCCCAAAACCAGAGACTGCCAGGGAGACGGAGTCACACATGCAAAAGCAAAGGGCTTTACTACGGGCTTAGGCTCGCCGGGGCCTAAACTCGGGCTCACAGACTTTACTGGCGTGGTGGATCCAAGCTGAGAGCCCCAAACAAAGGCAGGATAGGGCCTTTATGGGTTTGGGAAGGGGGAGTTACAGGAAATTGTGACATAGATACAGTGATCCAATCATTATTATACAATATTATTGACAGCAGGTTTATCCAATTACAACATTTAGAGTATTAACCAATTACAGAGTGGACCCAGGACCCAGGACCCTCAGGTAGGGTGTAACTAGCCTTAAGCAATAAGTGATTACCTATAGCTTCTATTTCTAGGCCTGCCCTTAGAAATGTTAAGGGTGTTACAAGGGTGGTCCTTCCTGCTTTGGGCAATGTGTGCCCTTCTATTGTCTAATGATTAGAGTCAGTTTGGTTCAGACCTGCTTCCTAACATTGCTTTGAAAACAGCTGATTTTAAAACAGAAGCTTTTCTAAGACATTGCAGACCTGGTGACCTTGGAGTAGTAATCTGATCATTTCTTTTTAGTGCTCCAAACTGGATTGGGAATGATAATAACAAACCTATATAGCGCTTAGGATTTACAATTTCTCCTATCCTGAAATGTAAGAGAGAACTCTGGACAGAGAAAATCTGGGTAGATAAAGGTACTCAGTATAGCAGGAGTTCTGATCTGACTTTGATGGGGACTCTAAGCTGAATAAATATACATTCTTTTGAGTTTCTTTTATGTGTCAGGCACCATTGAAGGTATGGAAGCATTGCAAAGTCCCTCTCCTGATGGAGCATACATTTTTACCAAGGAAAATAAGGTACAAGTTAGCAAGTGAGAAGTGTTGTAGGGAAAACCAAAGCAGGATAAAAGGCTAGAAAAGTAAATCGAGAGAAGAGGGATCTGTTTTGCATGAGGTAGTAAGAGAAAATCCCTCTAAGGAGGTGACATTTGAGCAGAGACTAGAATAAATCAAGGAAGTATGCTATGTGGCCGTCCAAAGGACTAACATGCCAGGCAAAGGTAACAGCACATGCAAAGCATATTCTGAATCAGAAGTATGTGTACGTCATTTTTACTTTTTATTATAGAAAAATTTAAACATATACAAAAGTAGACAGAATTGTCTAATGGACTCCAAGTATCCATTACTCTGTTTCCAACCAATTTTCCAGACTCCGCCACCCCCCTTCCCCCCATATTGGGTTATTTGAAAGCAAATTTAAGGCATCATATAAATACTTAGTATGTATTTCCAAAGTAAGAAAACTCTTCTTTGACATGCCACAATACCATGATCATACTTAAAAATTTATCAAATAATTTATTAATATCATCTAATATTCTCTAGTATTCAACATTTTCCAGATTGGCTTGCATATATTTTTTTCTAGTTGGTTTGTTAAAATCAAATTTTTTACATTTTTTTAATGTTTATTTATTTTCGAGAGAGACAGCGCCCGCCTGTGCTAGAGCATGACCAGGGGAGGGGCAGAGAAACGGAGGAGACACAGAGTCTGAAGCAGGTACCAGGCTCTGAGCTTTCAGCACAGTACCCAACGTGGGCCTGAAACTCGGAACCATGAGAGCATGACCTGAGCTGAAGTCAGACGCTCAAGGGACTGAGCCACCCAGGCGCTCCTAAAATCAATTTTTAAATAAAGTTATCAGAGTTGTCTGGAAAAACAGTAAGGAAGATTATGTGGCTGGAAAAAAACCCGAACTCAATACCTCACAAAGGAGGACAAAAGCAGAATCAGAATCAAAACATCAGTTCAAGTACGGAGAGAAAGTGATCAGGGGTCAAACAGATAAAACAGAGGTCAATGGACTTTTGTTTCTATTTAGGAGGAGTGGCACCCTGGGGGCCTACCTCCGGGAAACTAGGGGGATGAGATTGCCCCACGCCTGAGGTCCTTGAACTCCTTTCCCTGAGAACCTTTTCAAAGTGGCCAAACAGGAGCTTTCTGCTCAGCACTAAACTAGGAACCTTTATATGCACCAGATCATAATTCTCACAATAACCCTGCAATATAATTGTTATTTATAAGAAATCAAACTAGGAGAGCCTGAGTGGCTCAGTTGGTTGAGCTTCTGATTTCTGCTCAGGTGATGATCTCACGGTTAAAAAGAGTTCGAACCCCACATTAGACTTTCTGTTGTCAGAACAGAGCCCGCTTTGTCTCCTTCTCTCTGTCCCTCCACCGCTCGCTCTGTCTCTCTCAAAAAAGAAATAAACATTAAAAAAAAAAAAAGAGGGACACCTGGGTTGCTCAGTCCGTTGAGTGTCTGACTTTGGCTCAGGTCATATCGCTGTTTGTGGGTTTGAGCCCTACAATGGGCTCTGTCCTGGCAGTGCAGAGCCCGGAGCCGGCTTCAGAGTCAGTGTCTCTGTCTCTTTCTGCCCCTCCCACACTTGTGCTCTGTTTGTCTCTCTCTCTCTCAAAAATAAACATTATGTAAGAGTTACCTTAAGATGGCGACTGCGCAGCCATTTTGCTGTGAGTTGGAGAAAAACACCATGCAATGACGACCCCCACCCCCACCCGCAGACCTGGAATGTCCCGCACCAGTTTGAAAACAGCCAATCATGAAGCCCCAGCTTACCATCACCCTGACAGAGGAGGCAACCTATCCCATCCCACCAAGTCCCTAAAGTGCCCTTATTTGGTGGTCTGCCCTCCCAGGACTGGACCGGAAGTCTTTCACCCATAAAATACCTCGCCCCTCCCATACCAGACCCGCCTTCCCTGACTCCCCACTCCCGGAGTCACAGAACCTCGCAGGGGAATCGCAGATCCCAAGAAAGGCTATTTTGGCTCCATAACTTGGTCTCTTTCTTTCCTCTCATCTCTGCCTCCATCTATTAAATCTTACACATTAAAAAAAAAAAAAAAGTGAAACTAAGGCTCAGAGAGGTCAAGAGAATAGATTCGAGCACTGGCCTTTGTGGCCCCAAAGCTGATCATAACTTTCTGATACTATGTCATATATCCATTTGTTTATTGTCTGTTTCCTCCCTTATGAGAATGTAAGCTCAAAGAGGCAAGGACTTGTCTGTCATTCGTTGTGATTTTCCTGGGCCCAGGAAAGTGTCTGGCACATAGGTGAAACTAAAACTGTTAATTCAACGAATAATGTACATGTTATATAACGTGAGTCTCACAGGACATGCTCTTCCACAAGTTTCAGTGTCTTCTTGGTTCAACATGGAACTTTCCATTCTTCTCTACTTCCTTCAATGCCTTCTGGATCCACAGCTCTGGGGCGGCGTGGAATGTTGTCAGGGTTGCACAGGAGGAAGAAAACTCAGGATTGATTCCAAGTGAAATATTATTTTACTTCCTAGGTCAAGAAAAAGTAAGGTCTGATCATTGAAGAGCCAAACTAACACCTTGACAGGCTTCAAATATGCCTCAGAAACTAGAAGGCCTAAGTTACTGTTTTCCCAGGAGTGGCTCAGCAGCAGCCAAAAGAAAAAAATGACCCACACCCACCTATTGCCTGAGGGAGCACCACCCCTAGCCCTAGCCCTAGCCCGGGGCCAATCGTAAGAGCCAGAAGGTACCTGATATTCCCGCTACTTTTTAGGTTCGCTTAGTTTTAAATTAGCTAATCACCCTGCTCCGCACCAACCTCCAGCTGATGCGCCGTCCTATCATATTGTAATCCCTGCCCCTCATCCCACCTTTCACCCCATCCCTTGCCCCCAACTGTAATAAAAACCCTGCCTGACTGATGATGGGGGATTTCAGCACGGATCCACTGCATTGGTGAGTTCTGAGAGGCGGAGCTTAAGCCCGAATAACCGGCCCTTTGCTTTTGCATACGTGATTCGGACTCCCTGGTGGTCTCGGTTTTTGGGGACCCTGTAATCTGGGCATAACAATAACATCAAGTATTGACGAGAACATGAATGAACAGGAATTCTTACATACCGCTGGTGGGAGTGTGATGGAATGACTTTGAAAATTGTTGGCACCGACTTGTAAAATTGAACTTCTGCACACTCAGATTCAACAGTTCTTCTCTTGGGTCTCATTCCTAGAGACCTTGTGTAATTCTTCACCAAGACACACATTCTGAACAGCTTCATTCAAAATGGCAAAAACAAACCAACCAACAAGCCCCCTTCCCCCAAAATTAAGCAACCCAAATGTCCAGGGACTTTAGAACAACTTAGTAAGTGATGCTATGGTTAAACAGAAGAATTTTATACAACAGTGAAAATGAATGTGTGAACTCTAACTGCAGGTAAGAACGCAGATGAATCTTAGAAACATACTCTCCGGTGAAAAAAAAATCAAGTTGTAGAAGACTACAGTAAATTTGATATCAGTTTTCTTTTAAAGTTTATTTATTTTGAGAGCTAGAAAGAGAGAGAACCAGCAAGAGAGGGGCAGAGAGAGAGAGAGAGAGAGAGGGACAGATCTGAAGCAGGCTCCTCGCTGACAGCAGCCTGATGGTGGGTTCAATTCCATGAACCATAAGTTGGTGATCTGAGCCAAAGTTGGACATTTAACCAGCTGAGCCACCCAGGCACCCCGGTATCATTTTTATAAAGCATAAAACAAGGAAACTGAAACAATACAAAGTTGAAAGGCATATACATGTATGCCAAATATATATATGTGTGTGTATATATATATATATTTTTTTTTAAATGTAGGAAATATAAACACAGTTCAAGATTGTGGTTACTTCTGAAGAGGAAGCAGAGGAATGAGGTAGGTAAATGCAAAACCATGGTCTAGGTCTCCTTAATTTTTTGTGGTGTGTCCATGCTTTGCTATGAGGCTTCAAGGTTTAGATATAAATTATGTGACTTCCTTTGTATGTATCAGATGTCAAGTAAGTAGATAAATCAAACAAACCGGTTGTGGATGGAGCTGTCTCTTAGGGCATTGTGTCTGTCATCTGCACAGCTGTCTGATGGCTGCTGGGAGGGGAGTACTTCAAGCATCTGGTAGCCAGTTTACTCCATCATGGGTGCCAAGAGGTGAGCTGAATCCCGGAAGTGAGAAATGAAACACTCACTCAGACTTGGAACTCCCAAGTACATATCCAGTAATTTTACACCGGAGAGCAGACTTCACTCGAGGAGAGAATTGTTTATTTGTATATAAGCATCCCTTTACTGTTTGACAATGTAGGGGTCTTACCAAGAGATATGGGGAATTGGAATGTATTCTTTTTTTTTTTAAGTTTATTTATTTATTTGGAGAGATAGAGAGAGTGCAAGTGGGGGAGTAGCAGAGAGAGATAGGGAGAGAGAAAATCCCAAGCAGGCTCTGCCCTGACTGTGTGGAGCCCGATGTGGGGCTCGAACTCACACACCACAAGGTTATGACCTGAGCTGAAGTCGGACGCTTATTCGACTGAGCCACCCAGGCACCCCTGGAATGTATTCTTTTATAAACATTTTTCTTCATGCCATTGTGTTGCATAAAGCTGCAAAGATCACGCCTTAGGTTCATGTAGCCTCTTCCACATAGACAAGGAGGCACACAGATGCTCAACTACACATGTCATATGGTTGTAGGAAAGTCACGGATTTCATCACTCTTTTTAGTAATTTTAGGAGTCCTGGCAGCTCTTGCAATCTGTAAATGGGGTAACTTCATTAATTCTAATTAAGGGTCAGAAATGAAAATCAAAAACACAGAGAGGCTTTTCCTTAATAAGGAATTTTAACAGCATGTGACCTTAGCTGTGTGACAAAGACAGATTTGTACTGCAGTCTAAGGCGTGGGACTATTTTGGAGAGTATTAAAAGTGCTCTGAAAAGGAAATTTCTTCATTATTTTTAATAAGTTTTTAGGTAGGAGAAATGGATGAACTGTTTTGTTTTTTTATTATTTTTTAGTTTAAGCAAACTGAATTTAAAAAGTCTATAACTAGGGTGCCTGGGTGGCCCAATCAGTTAAGAGTCCGACTTTGGCTCAGGTCAAGATCTCGTGGTTCATGAGTTCAAGTCCTGCATCAGGGTCTCTGCTGACAACTCAGATCTGGAGCCTGCTTCCGATTCTGTGTCTTCCTCTCTCCCTGCCTCTCCCCTGCTCTGTCTGTCTCTCTCTCACACAAAAATAAACATTAAAAAATTTTTTTTAAGTCTATAACTATGCTTACTTTCCTTATAACGAAAATGAAGATTTATAAGTCACCCTGAAGATATGATCTATGTAAATAAACTGGTAATTTATATGCTTTTATTTTTTTGTTTATATTTTCAATTGCGTGTCTTTATCACATGAGCAAATAATTGCTAAATCTTGACCTTAATTTTTTCAGATTAGACACAGTGTCAATCACTGATCCAGGCTACAAGGCAATTTTCTTATAAATTTAAAAACAGCTTTTAACAAATGAAGAAGGCTTGTGTGTGTGTTACATATATCACATATGCATACACATATGCATGTGTATAAATGAAAATACATATATTTTAATTTTTTTAATGTTTATTGTATTTTTGAGAGACAGAGAAAGAGACAGAGTGAGAACAGGAGAGGGGCAAAGAGAGAGAGGGAGACACAGAATCTGAAGCAAACTCCAGGCTCTGAGCTGTTAGAACAGGGCTCAACACGGGCTTGAACCATGAACCATGGGATCATGACCTGAGCCAGAAGACAGACACTCCACCAACTGAGAATATATCTTAAAAAATACTCTAGAACATTTTCACTGAACATGAGGCATACACTTTGGGCCTTGTAGTGTAGATGGGCGTTTGAAGATAGACCTAGAGGAAAAAGCATGTAGAGGGATGTGCATAGGAAAACATGAAATGTATTCCAGAAAGTGTGGGTCCACTTTGAGTTTGCAAGAGGAAGTGGTAAGGGCTGAGAATGGAAAGTTAGATTGGAATCAGACCGTGACATCCTTGATTGTTGTGCTGAGATGTCCATGTAGGATTCAGGAAGTAGCAGAAGATAAATTATTAGATGTGTGTCACCAGCCTCACTCAGCTCTTCCATTCCGTGATGTAGGTCTGAACCACAGAAATGATTAACTCACATTCCCCGTCTCTCTCCATTCCTTGAGCTGGCTAAAAGTGAGTCCAACGAGCGTGTGTGTTTGGAGAAGCACAGAGAGCCTGTGTCATTGAGTTCATGGACCTTGTCTTATTCATATTGATACGTCCTGGAGCAAGCTTGGCATGGGATTAGTGCTTAATAATTGTTTCGATATTCATCTTGTTGATCATTTGGTAGAATTCATTAAAAGAAAAAGCAAAGCCCATATATTTCCTTTTTTTAAATTACATTTTTTAAATTTACAAAATGATACTGAATAGACATCACCAAACACAATGTATTGTATTGGCTTGAAAAAAAAATAGGTGTGAAAGGCATTTCTGAGATATTTGGGAGATTTTAATATAGTCCAGATACATGAGGATATTATGGAATTATTACTCATTTTCTTGGTGTCTGAAACTAACTTTCAAATGTTCAGCAAAGAACACACACACACATACACACACACACACACACACACACACAAAGATAAAGAAAATTCATGAAAACATCACAAATTGTGGAATATGGTTGGATGGTATGCAAGTACTTCACCATTCTTTGAACTTTTCCATATGTTTGAAATTATTCATAAATAAAAAGTTAGGAAAGTTGTTAATTTCAAAAATATACCCCATCAGTCAAGGTTCTTGATTTCTTTTTTTTAAGGTTTATTTATTTTTGAGAGATAGACAGAGCTTGAGTGGGAGAGGGGCAGAGAGAAGGGGCGACAGAATCCAAAGTAGGCGCCAGGCTCTGAGCTGTCAGCACAGAGTCCGACACAGGGCTTGAACTCATGAGCAGTGATATCGTGACCAGAGCTGAAGTCAGATGCCTAACTGGCTGGGCCACCCAGGCACCCCATCTTGGTTTCTAGAAAGAAACCAACTCTGCCTAATTTAGGGAAAGGTTTTTATTTAAAAGATAGTGAAGTAGCTCACAGATCCTTTGGGAAGGCTTGAAAGTCGTAGGCCCAGCATGCCCTGTGAAGACGTCTTCATGCTGCCCATGCCAACCTAACAGCTGGTTCTGCTACCCCTCTGATGCTACAATTACTGCCACATCTTCCTCTGGAAACAGAATGTAGCTGCCACCAAGTGGCTGCCTCTCCTGAGCCCGAATGGATTCTGGAAGCATCTGACTGGTGCAGTGCATGCCCTCACCTCAAGGGAGTATGAGAAAGCATGGAGCTTGCATTTTAGTTCCTAGAGTGGATGCTTGGCCTCCTTCATAAGGTGGGGGATTCTCCAGAAATAGCAAGGCAGTGAAGATGTGGATTGGCCAAGGACCATCACAAAAGTCAACTGTTTCTGCAACTGAAAAAGTCCATAGGGGCACCTGGATGGCTCTGTCGGTTAAGCATTAGACTTCAGCTCAGGTCATGATCTTAGTTTTTGAGTTCGAGCCCTGTGTTGGCCTCTGTGCTGACAGCTCAGAGTCTGGAACCTGTTTTGGATTCTGTTTCCCTCTCTCTCTCTGCCCCTCTGTCACTCATGCTCTGTCTCTGTCTGTCTCTCAAAAATAAATAAAAATTAAAAAAAAGATATCTATATGATTAAAGGTGGAAGTTACACTACTCAGAAGTCACAATTTGATATGCAGGCATGTGATTATGTATGTACGTATCTATTTAAAGTACTGAAAACATATATAGATTTTTATGTAAACAATAACAATGGTAGTAGCTTGCATGTACAGAATAGCTGTGTACCATTTTAATATATAAGTAAATGAATTAACTAATTTAATGTGCACAGTCACTCTATCTGATAGCTATAAATACTACTATTTTCATTTTCCTATGAGGAAACTGAAGTTCCAAAGGTTAAGTAAATATTCAAATTATCCATGTTCCCAGAGCTGGTACAGAGTGATGCCAGGATTATGAATCCAAATAGAACCTATGCTCCTTAAATACAGCCTCTCTGGTACCTATTGTTGTATTGTTTTTTTGATTCACATATCAATGTATGATCGCTTATTTACTTCATTCTTTTAAAGGCTGTATAATATGGGCATATCAAAATGGATGTAACTATTCCCCTATTGATCAACATTTAGGTTGTCCTGTTTTTACCCTATTCATACAAGATTTCAGTAAGTGCTTCTGTAGATACTATCTTTGTGAGTATGTGCCAGTATTTCCAAGAATTCTAGAAATGTATTGCTGGGTCAAATTGTACAAATATCTTAAATTTTACAGAGACTGTCAAACTGTCTTCCTAAAAATTATGTACTAATTTACATCCCACCTCTCTAACATGAATATCTCTTTCTCCTATCAGTCTCTACATTTGTGACTATTCAATGGCAAAAAATATTTCATTGTGATTTTGATTTCTATTTCCCAATCATTAGTAAAGCTCGGTATCTTTTCATGTGTTTATTGGCCATTTATATTTATCCTTCTGTGGACTGCCTATTTATATCTTTTAACTCATTTTCTCCATTGGTTAGTCTTTTTCTTGTTTTGAGGGTGCACTTCATATAAAAATCTTTTGTCATGTACATAACCAACGATCAAACCTTTATCTAAACTGAGAACTAAGGAACATAGAAAGCACTGGAAATGCTGCATGTGCATGTGTGTGCACACAAGTGAGTGTTCATATTTCTCTGTGATTAAAAAAAACCAACCTGGGGTATAATCTGAACAAGACCTATAGTCTGGTTAACAGTATCATGCCTATGTCAATTCCCTTCCTCTGATACTGTGCTGTATAGTAAATTAAATATTACCATTGGGGAGAGCTGAGTTAGTCTGCTAAGGTTCCTATAATAAATTAATGCAAACTGGGTGACATAAAGCAACAGAAATTTTGGGGGTGTCTGGCTAGCTCAGTAGGTTTAAGCATCAGACTTTGGCTCAGGTCATGATCTCACAATTCATGAGTTCCAGTCTGGCATTGGGCTCTGTGCTGACAGCGCAGAGCCCACTGTGAATCCTCTCTCCTCCCCTCCCACCTCTGGTGTTCTTCCACTTGCGCACTCAAGCACGCACATACTCCCTCTCTCTCACTCAAAAATAAATAAACACAGAAATTTATTCTTACATGTCTGGAGGCTACAAACATGAAATCAAGGTATTGGTAGGACCGCTTTCTCTGAAGATTCTAGAGGAAGATGCTTCCTAGCCTCTTCCCTAGCCTCCAGGCCTTGCCAGTAATTCTTTTTCCTGGGCTTGTACAGATATCATTGCAAGGTCTGCCTTTGTTGTCTTATGGTATTCTGTGTGTCTGTGTTCAAATTTCCCTCTTCTTCTAAGGACACCAGTTTTTGGACTAGGGCCCACCTTAATCCAGCATGACTTCATTTTAACTTGATTATATCTAATAAGACCCATTTTCATTTAAGGTTGCATTCATTGGTACCCAGGATTAGGACTTGAACTCATATTTGATGAGGGGCACAATTCAACCCACAACATTGGGTGAAATACCGGGTCTCTGTACCATTGTTTGCAACTCCCTTTAAGTCTATAATTATTTCAAAATAAAAAGTAAAAAAAACAAAAAAAAATCTGTCAATCATACCTCAGTAAAGCTGGGAAAACAAACCATACAAACTCTCTCTGGAAAAATAAAACAAAATTATTAACAACGGTTACTTCTTTAGAAGATTTCAGGGAGCCTGGGTGGCTCAGTCGGTTAAGCATGTGTCTTCGGCTCAGGTCATGATCTCACGATTCGTGGGGTCGAGCCCTGTGTCGGGCTCCATGCTGACAGCTCAGAGCCTGGAGCCTGCTTCAGATTCTGTATCTCCCTCTCTCTCTGACCCTCCCCTGCTTGCACTGTCTCACTCTGTCTCTCAGAAATTAAAAAAAAAAATAGATTTCACCTTTTATTTAACACATCAATACTGCTTGGCTTTCCTTGGAATTACTGTATATGATGTTTATAATTTATTTAATTGCAATTATGTAATTTAGTAATTCATTAAAACAATTTAAAAGATGTTTTATTATATTTTTTTTGGCTCAGTCAGTTAAGCAACCTGGCTCTTGATTTTGACTCAGGTCGTGATCTCATGGTCATGAGATCAAGCCCCACACTGGGCTCTGTACTGACAGGAGGAGCCTGCTTGGGATTCCCTCTCTCCTCCCTCTCTGCTGCTCCCCCATGTGCAGGCATGGGCTCTCTCTCTCAAAATAATTACATAAACATAAAAAAAAGGAAAGATAACTTCAGTAGCACTGTGATGGGCCGGTGAAGGGATGATTGAAGCTAGAAGCTGAAAACCTGAATAAGAGATGCACGAGTTTATCAAGATGAGAAGAGCTGGAGCCCTGGTGGGGATGCAAGGAGGGGATGAATGTGAGAAACACTCAGAAAGTAACATGCACAGGGTTTGGTGACTGATTGGATATAGTGGAGAAAGCGAGACAGATGAGTTAAGGAAAACTCTGAGATTCTTGGCTGGAAAGACTGGGTAACTGGTGATGCCATTCACTGCAGTGATGTGCTAATGACTGACTCTCCCACTGTCCCACCAGAGCTCTTCTCCACCCGTTACGCCACCTCTTTGTGGCCCAGGAGGCTGACCTCTGTGGACTGAGTCACCTATGCTCCTTTGACCTTTGGTTTCAGGTTGGGTTTGGCTGATGGGTATCAGCAAGAGATCATGGAGACAGGCCATAGTGGTCATGGGTGTATCTACAACTTCTGTCCGGCAGCCCTTTCTCCACCTGCAGCTAACATCTCCTTCCCCAGCACCTTGAGATCTAATGGGAATAACTGCGTCCCTCAGTGGCTAGTGAATCCTACTGAATCTCTCAAACTCTTTACTAAACTCCCTTCAATGACTTCTTTAGTGATGTTTGTGTTGAGTTTATGATGACCTATGAGTGGCAATGTATACATGGGGTTGACATCAGGAGGAAAGCCTGGGCTGGAGATCTGGTAGTTATTAACAAAGCATTAGTATATTTGGCAGTTGAACATAGGTAATAATAATAATAGGAAAGAATTTACAGCTGAAGGTACAGAAAACTGGACTCTGAGGAAGGTCAGTATAAGGAGGCAATTGCAAAATGAGAAGCATGCAAGTGAAATTGAGAACAAGTATTCAGAGAAACATAAGAAAGACTGGGTTGCAATTGCATCACTGTGGGGTGGTAGGAAAGAGTTTTAAGAAGGAAGGAGTGGACAATAATAACAACATTGGCCTGTCTGTTGAGAAAGATGTAAGCTTTGAGACTTGAAAACCAGATTGGGAAACCTGAGGGTTATTGATGACATTATCATAGCACTCTGCAGCGGACCTGTGGAGGTGAGCACATTGTGTGAGGTGAGGAATGAATGATGAGTGAAGAAATGGGGGTACAAGGTTAATGAACACGTAGACTATGAAGTGCGCCTGGGGGTTCCGTTGGTTAAGCATCCGACTCTTGATTTCAGCTCAGGTCATGATCCCAGTGTTGTGGGACTGAGCCCTGAATTGGAGTCTGCACTGACAGCACATTGGGATTCTCTCGCTCCCTCTCTCTCTCTGCCCCTCCCCTACTATCTCTCTTTTTTTAATAAATAAAATGCACATGTAGAGTATGACTATTAGCCCAAGACTTAAGTCTGTACAAAAATAAATAATTCATTGATGTAGTCCACCATTTCAATTTCTATTTTAGGTTCCTCAATCCCAGTTTTATCAGGGGTTTGGAATATTACATGGTACTAAGATGGGGCAGGGATATTTGGAGACCCAGGAAGGTTAGACAGGTTGCGTGGTTTTGTGCACCTACATGGACTCTTCCACCTTTCCCCAAGACCAGAGAAATCCATTTCCAAAGTTGGGGAAGAGGATGCTGTCTGTTCTCACTCCATCTTTATTCCCTTATCCCTGGCTTCTTTTCAAGCCATTTTCTCTACATCCTAAATCCTCTCCCTGTTTTGGGGTTTGAGATCTTGGAAACAAATGCCAGAAAGATTTTCCTTCTATATCCCTTCCCTGTGGCAACAAATTTATGAGTTTGATAGTGGGCAACGTTTGGGAAAGTGACAAGCTATTGAAGGGAGAAACACCAATAAAAATAATAATAGTTTTAACATTTCAAATATATTTAGTAATATAGATTGCTATTTAAAAATTTTTTAATGTTTATTTTTGAGAGAGAGACAAAGAGTGAGTAGAGGAGGGACAGAGACAGAGACAGAATCCAAAGCAGGCTCCAGGCTCTGAGCTGTCAGTACAAAGCTGAATACGGGGCTTGAACTCACAAACTGTGAGATCATGACCTGAGCCAAAGTCAGAGGCTTAACTGATAGAGCCACCCAGGAGCACCCAGATTGATTGCTGTTTAAAAAATTTAAGTTGGCTGGGGCGCCTGGGTGTCTCAGTCGGTTAAGCGTCCGGCTTTGGCTCAGGTCATGATCTCACGTTTGTGGGTTAGAGCCCTGCGTCAGGCTCTGTGCTGACAGCTAGCTCAGAGCCTGGAGGCTGCTTCAGATTCTGTGTCTCCCTCTCTCTCTCTCTGATCCTCCCCTGCTCGCACTTTCTCTCTCTGTCTCTAAAAAAAAAAAAAAAAAATTAAAATAACAACAACAAAACAAAACAAAAAAAAGAACTTAAGTTGGGAAGGGAAGAAGAAAAATAACATGACAGTCAGATATGGGGTAAAAGAGAGGTCTGGAATGACAGCAATTGTGATTTTAAAAAGCACAAGAAGGGTCCCTTCTCTACAGAGATGTCCCCATGGCTGTATGGAAACCTATAATGACAGGTTCATTTCTTCAAGCTCACAAATCTTTCTTTTTCTTCTTTTAATGTTAGTTTTTATCCGAAAGAGCATGAGTGGGTGGGGGGAGCAAAGAGAGAGGGGGACAGAAGATCTGAAGGGGACTCTGTGCTGACAAGCAATGAGGCTGCTGCAGGGCTCAAATTCACAGATGGGATGGGGAGCTCATGACCTGAGCCACCCAGGTGCCCCATGCTCACAAGTCTTATTTTGAGAGCCTCATACTTGCCTTAAATCCCTCATAGTCACAGAGATTAATATTGAACTTAAGCTGCTTTTCTTTCCCTGTATAAGACTGCTTGTTGCCTGAGGGTTAGACGTTGTTGAGCCTGGGAAAGAGTTCCTGAACAGGAAGGAGAAGTATAGAGAAGGAAAGATTCCAGAAAGGGAATTTCATTTACTTTCAGCTTCTTAGAACTTGCTCCATTATACTAACCAAACTCAAAAGTGTCCATTTTCACAATTAACCAATAAAATGTACCATAACTCACTTTCTAAAGATGCTCAACATAGGTGCTTAGTAATAATTTCATTTTTCCCTTTGTCCTCCTGGCAGGATCAGTATAGCTGTGGCCTCATCTGGGAATAAGGGTATTTCTTTCATCTAGGAAACTCAATGCTAAATGGCAATAAATCATTGTTCATTGAATTCTACAACCTAAACTAATGTTACAGAAGGAATTCTAGCCCTTATGCATCATAATTAACATCAAATAGTAGTAAAAGATTGCAGTACAACAAAGAGCTACATGGCAATAACCCTTGCTGGCCAGAAATAAATTAACTCACCCAGCAATTACTTACGGGGAAGAAGGAAAAATAAGACGGTTTCTACCTATGAACCTAAAGTAAGAAGCATAGTGGTTCTATCAGTCGGGTCCAATGAATAGAGAGAAAGTACACAGTGATTTGAACAGGGAAACTTTAAATAGAATTCTTGGGGCCCCTGGGTGGCTCAGTCGATTAAGCATCTGACTTTGGCCCAGATCATGATCTTGTGGTTTGTGAGTTCAAGCCATGTGGTTTGTTGGGCTCTGTGCTGACAGCTCAGAGCCTGGAGCCTGCTTTGAGTTCTGTGTCTCCTTCTCTCTCTCTCTGGACCTCCCCCACTCGCATTCTGTCTGACTGTCTCTCTCAAAAACAAATAAACATTTAAAAAAAAAGAATTCTTAAATATAACAAGGGATTGGATTAACCAGGCTAATAAGGAGTAAAGGGTACTCAAAAGATCATAAGAATACAATATATAAGGAACCAACACTATCCCCATGGCTGAGACACATGCTCAAGCAAGCACCCCTTATGGGCTGAGATCAGATCTCATGAAGAGGGCATGGCTATGAGTCATTGAAGGAAGAAGTCTCACAAAGAAGCAACTGTATTATGGAACTAGTGGAACTTGCTGGAACCCTACTCTCTAGAGCTTGCCAGAAATCCACCTTCTGGAACTTGCTGGACAGCCACTACGTGGAACTTGCTGGAAATCTGCCCTCTAAGGTTGTAGAGAAAGATGTTCATGACGTATCTCACAGCAGACACTCTGCCACAAAAGTACCCGGTTGAGGGTAGAGTTGCTGGGTGCTGGGGCTGCTAGCTACCACACACTGTAGGAGTCAGCATCTTAAAAGGCACCCTCCTCTTAAGATGGGAAAGCGGAGTCGACTGCAATAGCTGGACGTGGAGAAGTCACGTGCACCGCAGGAGCCTGTTGAGTGAGCATACAGGAACGAGGAAGCAGAATTCTTTACTACTGCAGCATCTCTCCAGCACTTTCTACTGACAAAGCTTCGCATCATACCAGCTGGCAAAGAACAGAAAATTAAATTTAAAGGACCTACATGCACTTTCACAGAGCAGGCAAAAAAGGTGAATTTAAAACGGAGAAGCGACAAATTAGTAATTGACATGGCAATAACCCACACATTCTCCCTGCCTCCCTGGGCTCCTAATTTTAAGCCCTTCAAAAGTGTTTTGTTTTATGAACAGGATGGGTATCAATCAGTGGAATGACCAAACTCTCCAATACAGAAAACATTTAAATTCCTTTTCATGGATCTCTTGAGTTCCTGGCAAATCAGGGGATGGGGTCAGAAACCAGGTCAGTGCCCATGGAACCTGAATGGATATTAAGAGAGATTTCCCCATCGAGAGCACATTATGTACAACTGGTATTAATGCAGCCTGTTTTGATGTGATGGGGGCAGCAGCATGCAGAATGAAGTGGGGTAAGAAAGAGTGGGGGATGGTGAGGTGGAGTATACACAATTCTTTTCCAAAGTGAGAAGTGCAGTTGTGAAGGTGAAGACAACAGAAGCAATAGCAGTTGAAGGGAAATAGGGAGCCAGGATTTTTTTAAGATTAGATTTTATTTTATTTAAGATTTTGTTCAAATAATCTCTACACCCATCAAGGAGCCTGAACTCACGACCCCAAGATGAAGAGTTGCAGAATCCATTGATCATGCCAGCCAGGCTCTCTGGGGGCCAGGAAATATTTTAAAAATTAAAAAAAAGAGACTTGAGCCAGGAGAAAAGAGAATGGGAAAAATTTCGTGGAAATGGAGGGCTTGAATATAAGAGAGATAATATAGAGTTCCTGAGAAGGTGGGAGGAGATGAAATCTGAAGAAGTAAAAACATATTTCAACCTAAAATTTTGATTCAGCTTTTGTTAAGATTTGAAAGTTCAGGAGATTATCATAATAACATTTTTTCTTTTACTTATTTTGAGAGAGAGAGAGAGAAAGAGAGAGAGCGTGAGAGTGAGTGCGCACATGAGAGGGAAGGGTCAGAGAAAGAGAATCCCAAGCAGGCTCCCTGCTGTCAATGCAGAGCTAGAGCTAGATGCGGGGCTCGAACCCACAAACTGAGAGATCATGACCTGAGCTGAAGTTGGGAGGTTATCAACTGAGCCACCCAGATGCCCCAACATTTTCTTAAAATAACTTTTATTTGGGTGCCTGGCTGACTCAGTTACTAGTGCTCATGACTCTTGATCTCGGGGGCGTGAGTTCCAGCCCCACATTGGGGGTAGAGATTACCTTTAAAAAAGTCCCTTAATTAACTTTAATTACCACTGATATGCAAGTGTGCCCAAAAATAAAGGTATGTAATTTAAACACTGAGAGGAAAGAACCTTCTTGACATGGTATGGTAAGAATTCAAAGTAGTGCTGGTTGTTACTCCTCCCAGTAAGGTAACGAAGAGAGGTGAGAAAATATTTACATTCCAGTGACTTCCAGTTGCACAAGGAACAGAGAGCGCTTTTAGGAACCAGGTGGGGCAAAGGTCTTACTCTAGTGTAAATCTCTACTGGCTCTGTTTTTTTTTTCTTTCTTTATTAAGGTTTATTTATTTATTTAGAGAGAGAGAGAGACAGAAGAAGAGCTTGTGTGTGTACATGTGCACATGAAGCAAAGGAGGAGAGAGAAAGAGAGAGAATGTGAGAGAATGAGAATCCCAAGTGGGCCCCAAGCTCAGTGCACAGCTGGATGCAGGGCTCAAACCCATGACAGTGAGATCATGACCTGAGCTGATTTCAAGTCAGATGCTTAACTGACTGAGCTGCCCAGGCGACCCCAACTGTGTTTATTGATACCATGAATTACATAGTTTCTCTCTTTATAGTGCAAGAAATTTCCCAAAACACTCATTTTATTCCTTTAATTTATTTTTAATTTTTATGATAAATGCTTTTATTAGTTGAAAGATAATTTGTATGTTCTACGTCATATATAATTTTATTTGAAACTTTAATAAAGTTATCTTTAAGTGTTGCTTAGGCTACATAGAAAATCTAAAGACTCTATATTTCTTTTTTTAAATTATTTTGTTAATGTTTATTTATTTTTGAGAGAGAACCAGAGAGAGCATGCGTGCATGCGGGGGAGGGGCAGAGAGAGAGGATGAGAGAGAATCCAAAGCAGGCTCCAGGTTCTGAGCTGTTGGCACTGAACCTGACAATAGGGTTCAACCCCATGACCATGAGTTCATGACCTGAGCCAAAGTTGAACTCTTTTTTTTTTAATGTTTTTTTATTTAGTTTTGAGAGATAGAGAGAAACAGCACAAGCAGGGGAGAGTCTGAGAGAGACACACACACAGAATCTGAAGCAGGTTCCAGGCTCTGAGCTAGCTGTCAGCACAGAGCCTGACGCGGAGCTCTAACCCATGAACCGTGAGATCATGACCTGAGCCGAAGTCGTACGCTTAACCAAGGGAGCCACTCAGGTGTTCCAAGACTCCTTATTTCTAGAAAATAAATCCTCAGTATAATCATTTACAAAATAATTTCAAGGAATTTTGAGAATGAAAATGCTATAAAAGATACAATGCTATACCTAAAAAGTGCTAAGGTGGTATTAGGTGCCTAGTTTAATTTTTAAAGTTTTAAAAAAATTATGTATGTATAGTATGTATGTTTATGTGTGTGTACTTATTGAAGTATAGTTGACACACAATGTTACATTAATTTCAGGGGTACAACATGGTGATTTAACAAGTTTATACATCATACTCTGCTCACAAGCATAGCTACCATCTGTCACCATGTAATACTATTGTATTACCATTGACTATATTCCCTATGCTATACCTTTTGTCCTGGGGACTTATTCATTCCATAACCGTATCACCCACTTCCTTTCACCCGTTTTGTTCATTCACTCACCTCAAGCCCTTCTGGCAACCATCAGTTTGTTCTCTGTATTTATGGGTCTGCTTCTGCTTTTTGTTCATTTATTAACTTTTGTTATTGTTTCTAATTTTTTTAATGTTAGTTTATATGTGAGAGAGAGAAAGTAGGGGGGCGCAGAGGGAGAGGGAGACAGATGATCCAAAGTGGGCTCTGAGCTGACAGCAGGGTTTGAACTCACAAATCATTAGACCATGACCTGAGCCAAAGTGGGACGCTCAAATGACTGAGCCACCCAGATGCCCCAAACTGGTGTTTTTTATATTCCACTTATAAGTAAAATCATATGTTACTTTTTTTTTCTCTGACTTATTTCATCTGGTATAATATCCTCTAGGTCCATCCATGTTGTCACAAATGGCAAGATCTCATCCTTTTTGATGGCTGAGTAGTATTCCACTGTGTGTATATGCCACATGTTCCTTATCCATTCACCTATCAATTGACACCTGGACCCCAAAATATTCAATTTTTACATCAAAGTTTTTGCTTAGTACTCTCAGACTAAGTTTTAATGGTAAAGCCTATGATGATTACACAGTTTATAAACACATTTGTTATAGGAAATTGCACTTAATCTGTAAGATAGAAAATCAAAATATTGGATAGGGTATTGGAAATAATGTAAACAATGAGAATCCATGGACTTGGAGTTGGATAAGAAGGGAAGTATTAAAAGGAGAAAGTTGAATAGAATAGAGATCCCAATGAGTTTGAGAAATAATTAGAGTGGGCATATTTGAATAAGCAAGTTAGAAGAATAAAAGGTTGGGGCACCTTGAGTGGCTCAGTCAGTTAAGCATCTGACTCTTGATTGCAGCTTAGGACTTGATCTCAGGGTCCTGAGTTCAAACCTTCAAGGTTGCTGTCAAAGAGCAGGATGCTTAATTTTGAAAGTGAAGGAGTTACAGGTGGGGAAAAGGCCCAAGGTATGAGAATGGAAATAGGTTTCTGGAGTGGAGTGGAGGCTACTGGTGATGATGGGGTTCAAGAAATTAAAAGCCTAGGGTGCCTGGGTGGCTCAGTCGGTTAAGCCTCTGGCTTCGGCTCAGGTCAGATCTCACGGTTGTGGGTTCGAGCCCCTCATCAGGCTCTGTGCTGACAGCTAGCTCAGAGCCTGGAGCCTGCTTCCAGTTCTGTGTCTCCTTCTCTCTATGCCCCTCCCCCTCTCATGCTCTGTCTCTCTCTATATCAAAAATAAATTTAAAAAAAACATTAAAAAATAAATTAAAAGCTCAACATGTTGACTGTCTAATTGTAATCTCATCCAAGGAAGCAACCAAACGGAGAGGAAGACTGCACGAGGTGATATTTTTCAATGAGTGAGGAGGAGTCACTTGGAGATCAGCAGATGATAGAAGCAAGGACAGAAGAGGGGCTAATAGCTTATTGACAACGTGTTTTACAAACATCCGGGTGAGTAGCAGAAGAGAGGCGATGTGGGTAAGGAGTAAGTACATCAAGACCATCTCCGAACAGAGTAAGAGAAAGTAACCTCAGAGTGTTTGAATCCTCTCTTTCTCTATCTAGAACCTACCCTTATTCAAATCCTATCTTTAAAAGCTCTCCTTTTAAAACAAAGGTTACAGATGTATTAATTTTTAAGGAAAAAATAATTTCTAGCAAAGGGAATCTTTAATACAAACTCTAAGGAAAATCACTGTTCCAAAAGATAAGAACAATTTATTTTGCCTGCCTTTCAAAACTCATGATGATATTT
The DNA here is from genome assembly GCF_006229205.1 of Suricata suricatta. Taxonomy (NCBI): domain Eukaryota; kingdom Metazoa; phylum Chordata; class Mammalia; order Carnivora; family Herpestidae; genus Suricata; species Suricata suricatta. Next base: position 47,495,236 of record NC_043701.1, on the reverse strand, counting down.
CTATAATATGTGTATTTGAACTTGTTTTCTAATTTTCAAACCATGTTGTCCCACCTGTTTGTCACACCTGTGCCCTTTTAATTATTCTTTCCAAGAAGCCTTTTCTCTACCTTCTCAGATCCTGTTTCAAGGCCTAGTTCCGTTTAAAAATATCTTGCTAATTCAAAATTAATTATTTTGTATCATGCCTTCTTTCTCCTTGACTTCTCAAGGTCCATTTACTACCATGGTTTATTCTGTTTTCCCAGAGCACCTGGCATAACCCAGGACACATAATATATGACTAAAAAGCACTTATCAAGAAACAGCATTAAAAAAATAAAGAAAAGAAACAGCATAGCACGGTGGAAAATGCATGAACTTTGGGAGTCATAGATTTGAGTGCAGGTCTGGTTTGTCCTTTTCATGATCATGGGCAAGCTATTTAACTTTTCTGAAGCTACATTTCCCTGCATATTGCTGTGATACCTTACAGGGTTGCTGTGAGGAGTGGAGGCGGCTGAAATATCAAGCTGAGTGCCTGGCAATCACTGTGTACTCGACAGATGGTGATTATTTTTTGTTAACGATCTTCTCCCTGCCTGACTCCTGTGCCCAAGCTCTTATTTCCTGCCTTGACGTCTTCTTCCTACCATCTCTTCATCATCTCTTCATCAAAACCCTACTTAACTTTACCAGTTGGTCTACCTCCTCCAAGCAAAGTATACTGCTCACACAAGACTACACTGAGTTCTCTCATCTCTGAGTATCCTTTCTACTTGTTTTATTTTCATATTTTATATTTTAGTAACCCACATTTTCATAGATTCATTTATTTTCTTCTCTTTGTTTCCTTCTAACAGTGGAATGGTGTTTTTTAGATATTTGCTCAATCAAAACACGGGACAGATGGTATGTGATAGATTAGGAGAACTATCCAGAAACTACTTGAAATTATAATTGATCCAGAAATATTATGAGATGCTAAGGGTTTTACTTTCCAATAATTCTTTCAACAGGTCTACAATCCCTTATTCACTGTTTTGAAATCCAAAAATCTTTGAAAAGAAAATGTTTTCTTAACATTTTGTAGCAAAACCTATCTTGACCTGAACCCATTTGTCAGTAAAACTTGACCTGAGCACATCATAGCAGAGAGGCAAAACTTTATCTGAAAAACCTGATCTGAACTGAAGACTGTGTGTTTTGTTTATTCTACTTTGTAGTGCAATAGTTATAATTTTTCCTAAAAAAATGTTGACATGATTATGAAGTGCTGCTGCAGACCTTGTACCATGTTATGTAACATAAAGCAAGTACATTTTTCTGAAGTCTAAAAAAATTCTGAATTTTGAAACCCATCTTGGCCCAAAGGCTTCATGTGTGGGTCCATATCCCTTTTAGCCCAAGTACACTGTTATATATATAATAGGCTAATTTTTAAAAATTCAATTAAATACAGAAAGGGTATATGTTTAGCTTGCTGGGAAGAACACTGTCTAAAAATTCAAGGGGTCATTATTAACTGGAGTGAAGCAAGTTAAAGTTCTTTTATGAAAAAATTTTTAACATGTATTTATTTTTGAGAGACAGAGAGACAGACTGTGATCAGGGGAGGGGCAAAGAGAGAGGGAGATATAGAATCTGAAGCAGGCTTCAGGCTCTGAGCTGTCAACCCAGAGTGGGGCTGGAACCCCCAAACCATGAGATCACGACCTGAGCCAAGGTTGGCTGCTCAACTGACTGAGCCCCCCAGGCAACCCTCTTTTTTTTTTTTTAATTATAGTTTATTGTCATGTTGGTTTCCATATAACACCCAGTGCTCTTCCCCACAAGTGCCCTCCTCCATGTCTATCACCCCTTTCCCTTTTCCCCCTCCCCCTTCAGCCTTCAATTTGTTTTCAGTATTCAAGAGTCTCTCATGATTTGCCCCCCTCCCTCTCCCTAACTCTTTTCCCCCAGTTCCCCTCACCATGGTCCTCTGTTAAGTTTCTTCTCTTAGACTTATAAGTGAAAACATATAGTATCTGTCCTTCTCTGCCTGACTTATTTCACTAAGCATGACACCCTCGAGGTCCATCCATGTTGTCATAAATGGCCAAATTTCATTCTTTCTCACTGCCATATAGTAGTCCATTGCATATATAAACCGCACCTTCTTGATCCATTCTTCAGTTGATGGACATTTAGGCTCTTTCCATGATTTGGCTATTGTTGAAAGTGCTGCTATGAACATTGGGGTACATGTGCTTCTATGCATCAGCACTTCTGTATCCCTTGGGTAAATCCCTAGCAGTGCTATTGCTGGGTCATAGGGGAGTTCTATTGATAGTTTTTTGAGGAACCTCCACACTGTTTTCCAGAGTGGCTGTTACCAGTTTACGTTCCCACCAACAGTGTAGGAGGGTGCTCATTTCTCCACATCGTCGCCAACATCTGCAGTCTCCTGATTTGTTCATTTTAGTCACTCTCACCGGCATATGGTGGTATCTCAGTGTGGTTTTGATTTGCATTTCCCTGATGATGAGTGATGCTGAGCATCATTTCATGTGTCTGTTGTCCATCTGGATGTCCTCTTTGGAGAAGTGTCTGTTCATGGCTTCTGCCCATTTCTTCACTGGATTACTCATTTTTCGAGTGTGGAGTTTGGTGAGTTCCTTATAGATTTTGGATACTAGCCCTTTATCTGATATGTCATTTGCAACTATCTTCCCCATTCTGTTGGTTCCCTATTAGGTTTCTTTATTGTTTCCTTTGCCATGCAGAAGTTTTTTTTATCTTGATGCGGTCCCAGTAGTTCATTTTTGCTCTTGATTCCCTTGCCTTTGGGGATGTGTTGAGTAGGAAATTGCTGTGGCTGAGGTCAAGGAGGCTGTTTCCTGCTTTCTCCTTGAGGGTTTTGATGGTTTCCTGTCTCACATTCAGGCCCTTCATCCATTTTGAGTTTATTTTTGTGTATGGTGTAAGAAAGTGGTCTAGTTTCATTCTTCTGCATGTTCCTGTCCAGTTCTCCCAGCACCACCTGTTAAAGAGGCTGTCTTTTTTCCATTGGATACTCTTTTCTGCTTTGTCAAATATTAGTTGGCCATACATTTGTGGATCCAGTACTGAGTTCTCTATTCTATTCCATTGGTCTATGTGTCTGTTTTTGTGCCAATACCACACTGTCTTGATGATGACAGCTTTGTAGTAGAGGCTAACGTCTGGGATTGTGATGCCTCCTGTTTTGGTTTTCTTCTTCAATATTACTTTTGCTATTCGGGATCTTTTGTGGTTCCATATGAATTTTAGTATAGTTTGTTCTAGTTTTGTGAAGAATGCTTTTGCAATTTTGATTGGGATTGCATTGAATGTGTAGATTGCTTTGAGTAATAAGGATATTTTAACAATGTTTATTCTTCCAATCCATGAGCATGGAATGGTTTTCTATTTCTTTGTGTGCTTTCAATTTCTTTCATAAGTTTTCTTTAGTTTTCTTTGTACAGGTCTTTTACATCTTTGGTTAGGTTTATTCCTAGGTATTTTATGGTTTTTCATGTAATTGTGAGTGGGATCAGTTTCTTGATTTCTCTTTCTCTTGCTTTATTATTGGTGTATTAAAAGGCAACTGATTTCTGTACGTTGATTTTGTACCCTGCAACTTTGCTGAATTCATGGATCAGTTCTAGTAGGCTTCTGATGGAGTTGGTGAGTTTTCTATGTAAATGTAGAGTATCATGTCATCTGCAAAAAGTGAAAGTTTGACTTCATCTTTGCCAGTTCTGAAGCGTTTTATTTCCTTTTGTTGTCTGATTGCTGATGCTAGAACTTCCAGCACTATGTTAAACAACATAGTGGTGAGTGTAGACATCCTTGTTGTGTTCCTAATCTCAGGAGGAAAGCTCTCAGTTTTTCCCCATTGAGGATGATATTAGCTGTGGGCTTTTCATAAATGGCTTTTATAATGTTTAAGTAAGTTCATTCTATCCCGACTTTCTTGAGGGTTTTTATTAAGAAACGATGCTGTATTTTGTCAAATGCTTTTTCTGCATCTATTGACAGGATTATATAGTTTTTATTTTTTCTTTTGTTAATGTGATATATCACATTGATGGATTTGCAAATATTGAACCAGCCCTGTAACCCAGGAATGAATCCCACTTGGTCATGGTGGATAATTCTTTTTCTATACTGTTGGATTCAATTTGCTAGTATCTTGTTGAGTATTTTGCATCTGTATTCATTAAGGATATTGGCTTGTAGTTCTCTTTTTTGTTGTTGTTGTTGGGTCTCTGTCTGGTTTGGGAATCAGAGTTATGCTGGCTTCATAGAAGGAGTCCAGAAGTTTTCCTTCTATTTCTATTTTTTGGAATAGTTTGAGAAGAATGGGTATTAGCTCTGCTTTAAATGTCTGGCAGAATTTCCCAGGGAAGCCATCTGGCCCTGGGCTCTTATTTGTTGGAAGGTTTTTCATAACTGATTCGGTTTCTTCACTGGTTATGGGTCTGTTCAGGTTTTATATCTCTTCCCATTTGAATTTTGGTAGTGCATGTGTGTTTAGGAATTTCTCCACTTGTAGGTTGTCCAGTTTATTGGCTTACAATTTTTCATAGTATTCCCTGATGATTGCTTGTATTTCTGAGGGATTGGTTGTAATAGATCCATTTTTGTTTGTGATTTTTGTCTGTTTGGGTGTTGTCTCTTCTTTCTGAGGAGCCTGGCTCAAGGTTTAACCAATTCTTGGTTTCATTGATCTTTTCAACCAGTTTTTTTTGGATTCTATATTGTTTATTTCCTTTTTTTTTTAAATTTCTTTTATGTTTTACTTATTTTTGAGAGAGACAGACAGACAGACAGCATGAGCAGGGGAGGGTCAGAGAGAGCGGGAGACACAGAATATGAAGACAGGCTCCAGGCTCATGAGCTAGCTGTCAGCATAGAGCCTGACATGGGGCTCAAACCCACGGACCATGAGATCATCTGAAGTCAGAGGCTTAACCAACTGAGCCACCCAGGTGCCCCAATATTGTTTATTTCTGCCCTGATCTTTACTGTTTCTCTTCTTGTGCTGGGTTTGGGGTGCTCTTGCTGCTCCCTTTATAGTTCCTTTAGGTGCTCTGTTAGATTTTGAATTTGTGCTTTTTGTAGTTTCTTGAAATAGGCCTGAATTGCAAAATACTTTTCACTTAGGACTGTCTTTGCTGCATCCCAGAGACTTTGGATTGTTGTACTTTTGTTTTCATTTGTTTCCATATATTTTTACATTTCTTTTCTAACTGGCTGGTTGGTCCAATCATTCTTTAGTAGGGTGGTTTTTACCCTCCATGTTTTTGGAGGTTTTCCAGACTTTTTCCTGTGATTTATTTCAAGTTTCATATCATTGTGATTTGAAAATGTGTATGGTATGATCTCAATTTGTTTATATTTATGGAGGGCTGCATTATGACCCAGTTTGTGATCTATCTTGGAGAATGTGCCATGTGCAACTCGAGAAGAAGGTGAATTTCCTAGTCTCAGGATGTAGAGTTCTAAATATATCTGTCAAATCCATCTGTTCCAATGTGTCATTCAGGTCCATTGTTTCTTTAGTGATTTTCTGTATGGTTGATCGATCCATTGCTATAAGTGAAATATTAAAATCCCCTACAATTAGTACATTCTTATCAGTAAGATTGTTTCTGTGATTGTTTTATGTATTTGAGTGCCCCTGAATTCAGCATGTGGATGTTTATAATTTTTAGCTCTTCCTGATGGAGAGATGCTGTAATTATTACATAATGTCTTTCATCTTTTGCTACTGCCTTTACTTTAAAGTCCAGTTTGTCCAATATACGTATGGCTACTCCAGCTTTCTGTTGACTTCCAGTCACATGACAGATATTTCTTCATACCCTTACTTTCAATCTGAAGGTGTCTTCATGTCTCAAATGAGTCTCTTGTAGACAGCAGATAGATTTTGTTTTTTTAATCCATTCTACGACTCTATGTCATTTGATTGAAGCTTTTAGTCCTCTTACATTCAGTCTTATTATTGAGAAATATGGGTTTAGATTCATTGTGTTCTCTGTAGGGTTCATGCTTGTCTCTGGTACCTTGTATTCCTTGCAACATTTCCCTGATAGAGTCCTTCTTAGGATTTCTTGTAGGGCTGGTTTGGTGGGGATGAATTCTCTCAATTTTTGTTTATTTGGGAAAACCTTTATCTCTCCTTTTATTTTGAATGACAGGCTTGCTGGATAAAGGATTGTTAGCTGCATATTTTTTCTGTTCATCACATTCAAGATTTCCTGCCATTCCTTTCTGGCCTGCCAAGTTTTAGTAGATAGGTCTGTAACCACTCTGGTAGGTTTCCCTTTGTATGTTAGGGCCCTTTTATCTCTGGCTGCTTTCAGAATTCTCTCTGAGAATAGGATAAGAGAAAATATATCTGAGTGCAAGAATTGATGTAATCACAACAATGAATCAATGCTGGTCTTTCCTGGACTGGTGGGGGTGGGGGAGGGGTAAGGAGAAAAAGAAAAAAGGCAGCTCTCCTGTGTGGATGGGTGTGGTTTGGTGGTCCCAGAGGTCCCGCCTTGGTGGTTGTGTGGAGAAGAATGGTGGCACCCCAGTCCCTTCTCGAACCAAGTGTTGCAATCCACTCTTTTGGATCTCATCTCCCTGTGCTGCATTTGGGCCAAGTTGTATTTTCCAAGACCCACCTCATTACCAAATCCTAATCCATGCACTTTAATGCTACTGCCTGAGATGAGATATACTCCCGCAGGCGGGCAGCTTCCTAGCTGGGGATTGGGGGTGGAGGGTAAGTGAGCAATTTCTCCTGGTGCTGCCTGGAAATAGGGGTGCTGAGCCCAAGGCAAACACTCCAGCTTAAGGGGATGGATGTCTCTCCCTGCACCCTGCAGTTTTAGATGGGATGATAGGATGCCTCTCCTTCCTGGCTGAGGTTTTTCTCTTCTCTAGAGACAGCTCTATGAGCATTTTCAGCCTCTCTTTCTCCTCCCCTCATCTCTCCACAGCTCTGTGCATTCCCTGATGCTCTGTTTGAGGGGGGCTCCCTCTCCTCCAAGTCCCTGGGTCCTGGCTTGTTTTTATCTTCCTCAGTTTGCACTCACTCATGCACATATGAGGCTGTCTTCTTTGTGGACTCTGTGTCTTTTCCTCCCACTCTTGTAGATCAGAGTATTGTGGCTTCAGTCCTTCTTAGTTAGATAGATGCAGGTGGGTGAAAATCACAGAGCTCCCTACTTCTCTGCAATCTTGCCCCCTTGAAGCAAGTTAAAGTTCTTAACCAAATACCTCCAGGGGGAAAATAAGGCCTAAAAATTCAAGAAGTTATCAAAGATAACAAAATAAAGTAAAAAGATTTGCATAAAAATGCTTTCCAATTACGGCTTTTTTAAAAAAACTTTTTAAAATTTATTTTTCAGAGCCAGAGGGAGACAGAGCATGAATGGGGGAGGAGCAGAGAGAAGGAGAAACTGAATCCGAAGCAGGCTCCAGGCTCTGAGCTGTCGGCACAGTGCCTGATGTGGGGCTCGAACACACAGACCGTGAGATCATGACCTGAGCCAAAGTTGGGTGCTCAACCGACTGAGCCACCCAGGAGCCCCCAATTATGGCTTTTATTAAGCATATTGTTTTTCTGATTTCATTAACTGAAAATTGGTGGCAATTAGAAATCTATTACATGGAAATGAGTAATGTGGTTAAAAAATAGTGATACCTCTGAAAAACTGTGCTTATAAAATTTACTACTATATTTATAGTTCTTTTTTTTTTTTTAAATGAGAAAGAAAGACAGAGCTTGGGGGTTGGGTGCGGAGGAGAGAGGCAGAGAGCGAGAGCCTGACAGAATCTGGAGCAGGCTCTAGGCTGTTTGCACAGAGCCTGATGCTGGGCTGGAACCGACTAACAGTGAGATCAGTGACCTGAGCCTAAATTGGAAGCTCATTGGATTGAGCCACCCAGGCATGCCTACTATATTTACATTTCTTAAGGGATGCAGTTATTTCCATTACTAGAAGACTGCTATTAGTAACACTAGTGATTACTGATATTATCACACCTTTAGCATCATCTGTAAAATAGGGAGGTTGGTACTAAAAGACCTGTAACGTTCTTCTGAATTCTACCAGCAAGTATGATATACAGAACAGATTTCAAAGATTTTAATATATGGTAAACAAATCTTTTTTTTTAAGTGCTTTTTACTTATTTTTGAGAGACAGAGCGAGCAGGGGAGGGTCAGAGAGACAGACACAGAATCTGAAGGAGGCTCCAGGCTCTGAGCTAGCTGTCAGCACAGAGCCAGATGTGGGGCTCTAACCCACGAACTGTGAGATCATGACCTGTGTTGAAGCCTGAGCTTAGCCGACTGAGCCACCCAGGCGCCCCTATCGGAAACAAATCAGCAAACATTGAGAACCTACATTATTGAAGTGTAATCGTAAGTATGTAGAAGAAAAAAAATGAAAGAATATGATAGGATTTTGTATGTTCTGTATTCAGCGTGTTTAATGTGAGCAATTATCCTTTCTTTACTGGGAATATCGACGATTTTATAAGGGTTTGATAGCTACAGAAGAATATGATGAATTAGAACATAATACACTTGCTTCCATGGAGTTAGGATTCAAACTGAATGCCTGCTATAGGAAGTAAGACACTTAACAGTCAAAAGTGATTTTAGAAAATATAATTGAACAGAAAATACAGGACAAAATTTACACACACACACACACACACACACACACACACAATAATACATATAATAAAAGCAGGTAACCACTCATTGAAGTGTGGGCAAAAAGAGACCACTGCTGGGGCAAGAGGAAATGGAATCCTAGAGCATTGGAACTGTATCGCGCCTAGAACCGAGGTCCTCCAATGAACAAAATCTCGGTCAAGCAAGCACAGGACTGGACCAGGAATTGGGAAAGAGCTTTGGAGTTAGAGGTTGCAGCCCTATCCCTGTGGTCCCTTCCTTCACTTCCATCGTTTTCCTACTTTCTCATCTATAAAATAAAGGGATTCACTTAGGATTTTTAAGAGCCAAACAATGCCATGGTAATAGTCCATAGAACTTCAGACTAACATTCCAACCTAACTGATAAGTTACCTAACTTTCCCGTCAAAGTAATAGTTAAATGAAACACGCAAATACAAACGGGCCCAGTTTGACTCGATCTGCGAGCGATTCCAGCGAGGCAGAAAAAAGAGGGGTAGCAGCCGAGTGGAGGTGAAAGGCCGGCCTGGAGTTTGGACCCGCCCGCAGAGTGGGTGAAAGGTCCTATCTCCCGAGGCCGCCTTTCAGCCGAAGGGCCCGGCCCACCAGGAGCGGCGGCGGCGACGGAAGGGGCGGTCCCACACCCGGAAGTGACGCGCCGCCGGCTTTTTGGCTCTGAGGGGAGGCGTAGCCGGTCTGTGGAGAGAGGTAGTGGTGGCGGAAGCGGTTGGGCGGCTGATGGCGGCACCGACTCCGAAGCCTGTCTAACGCTCCCTCTGTCTCGGAGCTCCTCGCAAGGTAAGTGTCTTTTCCGGCCGGCTCCAGCGCCTTGTGCGGGGCCCCAGCCGGAGCTCTTCGGGGGTTCGCGGTACGCTCTTCAGCTCTTAAAGAGTCTAGGGGCCTGGCCAGTCTCGGGAATGATCTTCGTGGTGACGATGCAGCCAAATGACGTTGCTTTCCTTCCCTGGGACAAACTTTTCCTTCTGGTCTACGTTTGTGACGGGGGCGTGGGCAACTTCGGTTAGCAGTGAGGCTGGGAAAAACGACGGGAGGCCGCCCTACACGGCGGGGAGGCCGCGGGATAGGCCTTCGCGATTTGGGAGAGCCGTGGGGGCGTGGGCACTGGTGGGGGCGAGTGACACGGGGGACCCCCGAGGAAGAACCTATCTTGTCCGCGTCCCAAGCTAGGGAGTGTTTTGAGGGCATACTGTGCGCTGCCGGCGTAGACGAGCTTAGGAAAACAGGTCGAGTCCGAGGCTCGGGTTTGCTCGGGTGGGGTGAGACCCAGGTGTTTTGGTTTGTGTCGCCAGTGGAGAAAGAGGCGGAGACTCGCTGCGCCGCCTCCGTTTTGCGGGCCGGGGGCGGAGTTAGCTGTTGGGGCCGGATCGCACTCTTCACCTGGGCTTTAGATCTGGTAAACGTTTCTTCCGTCTGTTTATAGAAGGCTTTTACGCTTAATGTTCGAAGGGACCCCCCCCCTCCCCATCCCCCAAAAGGCTTCTGAGAAGAGTCACAAGTCGTCTTCGCTTAGGCAACTTTTCTTGATTTCTCAACTCTCCCTTTCCCCCCACCCCACAGCCTGCAGGCTCGCAAGCTGTGGTCTGGTCGGGACTGGCGCGCCTCGCCTGGGGCAATCTTTCTTTGGGTTGGGTGTGGGTGACTATTGATACACCTGTGTTTCCTTTTTAATAATAGGCTTATATGAAAACACTGGCATTTGACTTTCTATAGAATAGATTTTAGGCGTCAAAAGTTACTTAGGACAAGGATTTAGATGGGAAAATCTTATTCAAGTCTGCATTATAGTCACTGTAAAATTTCTACAAATGGAGCGCGAACTGAGGCACTACTGATAACTTTCGTGCTCAGTTCCAGATCATTTAAAGAGATAAATTCAGTAACATGTTAATCTAAAAGTGGGACGATTGTCCCTCAAAGTCTCCTATGCAGGTGTAGGGAAGGGGGTGAGGCCAGGCCTTTATATTGTAAGTAAACTTGATTTCTCGAAGTATTAATTACATTAGAAATGACTTATTAGGTCTTTTTTTCTTTTCCTTTTTTTTTTTTTTTGCAACTTCAAAGAACATCCTGTAGTTTTTTTTCTTGTAATCCCATTAAGTTGCATAACTCTGTTTACAGTTATGGCTGCAGCCATTTTAATGTCAAATATGTAACATTCTACTAATGCTCGTGTACTTCTTTGGGAGAATACATGTGTGAGGTTTATTGGATTTTATTGTTTTTGGAATTTGGATATTACTAAGTAAAATTTTGGCTGTATGTTCTTCTGGCTTTTAAAAGTTTATTTTGGCTCAAATAAACCCGTACAGAAAGATAAAAATTCTCTTTATGTGGGCCAAGATCATAACTTTTTATTTTCTCTCTTTTTTAAAAAGTTTATTTCGAGGGGTGCCTGGGCAGCACAGTCGGTTAAGCATCAGACTTCAGCTCAGGTCATGATTTCACAGTACGTGGGTTGGAGCCCCACATCTGGCTTTCTGCTCTCTGCGCAGAGCCAGCTTCGGATCCTCTGTCCCTCCCTCTTTCCACCCCTCCCCTGCTCGCGCGGGCGCACTCTCTCTCACAAACAAAAATAAAGCTAAAAAAAAAAAAGGTTATTTTGAGAGCAGGGGAGGGGCGGAGCAAGAGAATACGCGGCAGGCCCCTGCTGACAGTGCAGAGCCAGTCGCGCCAATTGCGGGGCTAGATCTTACCAATGTGAGATCACCACCTGAGCGAGATCAAGAGTTGAATGCTTAACTGACAGAGCCACCCAGGTGCCCCAAAATAGAGTTTTTTAGCAACCACCTTTAAAAACAATCTACAGGGTAAAAGTGGTATGAGTGACACCTGGGCAGAGTGTAGTGACACTCAGCTGTAAAGAATTCTAGAGTCAGGGATGCTGGTTGTAAGAGTGCAGATTAACTGATTGTTGGCTTTGTTTTCTGCCTCCGAAAAAGATTGCAGATAACATTTTTCTGCTCTATAAACCTGCTGATAGTGTTTGAGCTAAAGTATGAATCATTGGAAACTATTAGAATGTTAAGCAGTTTTTCCTTCAGATATTTGTGTGTCCTTTAGGACTGAAGTTTGGAGACAATTTTAAAAGTTCATGTATTTTTAACTGAAGATTTTAAGAACTTTTTTTTTGCTAAGTTTGTCATCTGATACATGTAAGGTATTCTATTATAGTAGGTCATACATGGAATTTTTATTACTAATCCTCACAGACATACACAGAAGGAGAACAAATGGTAGAAGGTGCCACCATTTTGCTAATCTTGTTTTATTACCTCCTCCAAAACATCCCCCCTCCCTCGCCGGAGTTTTTATTTGTTTATTTATTTATTTTTTTGGTTTAATGACATTTTATTTTTTATTTATTTATTTATTTTTCCCATAATATTTTATTGTCAAATTGTTTTCCATATAACACCCAGTGCTCTTCCCCTTAAGTGCCCTCCTCCATCACCACCGCCGGAGTTTTTAAAGCAAATGAATCCTGGATATCAGGATATTTCACTTTAATTCGTTTAGTGTCTTTAACTTGATAAGGACTTTGAAAAAAATACAATTACCACAGCCATATAACACAGAACAAAATTAATAGTATATATTCTAGTTTGCTTGACTAAGGCTTACATTTTGGACTAGTCCAGCAAAATATGTAGCAGAAGCCACTGGAAAAATACTACCACAAAAGCCGGATTTGTTCTGAGCTTGAAAAAGTTCCAGCAGGAAGAAGTATAACATTGAGTACTTCTACCTCTTCCCTCCCACCCCTCACTTAATTTTAGCTTCTTAACTGAGTGCCCTTGCACATTATTTATCTTTTCCATAGATATTGATGAATCCCCACAATAACAAAATTGGGTTTTAGACCAAAGACTTTATAGTATGAAGTTTACAGCGTAACTCATACAAAACAACTCTGGAGATGTTGGGCCTTTGGGGAATATAGTAGGAAACACAGAAGAGGTCACTGCAGGCAGCAGGTGTATGTATTTCAGACCTTGTTTCCCAGCTTAACGTGCTTGGTTCTTTAATTCTTGAGTCAAAAATTTTTGCTTAGCCTTGGTTTGCATCTTAATGTACATGTTTCTGGAGATGTACTTTAGAGAATGGGAAGTGAACTTTGGTCTAGTAAAGCTGCTTCTATATCCCTTTGTGTGTAGGGGGCTATATTTCCTCTCCAGCTGAGGTGCAGTTTGTTCTTTTTCCTCAGGTTGTTGGTGAAGCTACACTTCCCAAGCATTACCACAAGGTGATGCAGTGACTTTGCATATTACCTCTCCACCGGGCTGTGTGTGTCTGCGTGTTCTGTGTGTGTGTGTGTGTGTGTGTGTCTCTGTGCGCACTAATGAATATTGTATAAATCTACCTGTGAATCCTCTTGGTACATTGACATTCTCTGAATTTCAGCATTTTTTAAAGCTTTCCCATCTTTTCATTTCTTTGAGTGAAATAGGACTTATGGGAATTTTATTTTGCTATTTTGAAATGGATTAATTCATGTGGTAATTACATTCAGATTACATTACCCTAGTAATGCATGACTAGGAGATATATTGGGATTTAATTTTTAAAGTTCGAAAAACTAGTAATGAGAGTAGAATGACTCGTAAAACATTTCTGTAGTTATAATTGCATTGAACTTTTAAAAAGGTAGGAAGGAGTATTGGAAAGAGATTAATTAAGGTTATTAGGATCACAAATTATCTTAAGATTTATAATCATGAATATATTTAAAGTCTGATGTTAGGGTTTTCTGTTAAAAACTTGAATTTTGGGGGGAAGGATTAAAAATGAAATTTTATGTTAATATGTTTATTTAAAATCGTGAAAACCATGCATTTATGTATACTGGTAAAAATCAATTAAAAGTCTTCACACATTCCTCATGGGTAAAGACTGTTACTGTGCTCTGTGTACTTTTTGAGTCCTTTTTGATTCATACTTATCTTTTCAGTGAAGTAAAAGTGGAAAATAGATCATGGATTTTTAAAACACTGTTGTAGTTGAGGTTAAAAGTTTAAACTTCACTGCCTTGTTTTATAACATAATTACAGCTTTGTTGATTTAGTTTACTTTAGGAAATATGTTAAATTTTAAGAAAAAGTTTCATTCTTAAACTGCTTTTAATTAAAAACATGGGCAACTCATTCTAATGTAGCCTTATTTTCTCCTTAATATTTTCCTCAGGGAAACTGAAATATTCATTTTCTTTGTAGAAAAATATTACTGATTCACTTGTCTCAGTTTTGGTAGTTGTATCTGCTAGAGATTGGTTTCATAGATTTAGCTATAGCTATAGTACTGAACAATATTTCAAAACTGGAAGCGACGCGTTATCTTTTCATTTTTTATGAAGACATCGACTTGGAAGGAGATTATCATTAGTGACTTTATTAGCACCATGACATCCCTCTGAGCCCAAATTTTAGCTCTGACAACTCAAACAAGGTAATTAACACTCTTCATTTATTTTATGCAGAGTTCCCAATGTTTGTAAGTAAGTGCTACCTTTTTTCATTTTACTGAAGGCTTTGTCATAGCAGCTGGGGAATACTAGTTAAGTCCTTCTGTGAAATAGGACTGCTGGTCATAAAGCTTTTTGTTAGAGCAGAGATCTAGGAGGAGCGCTACTGAATACACACTCCTTAACCTTGGAATCCTGGCAGAGGTCAGGGCTGACAGTCAACAGTATGGGCTTCTAGGTTCACCTTTGACACTCTTTGTGAGATGTCCAGTATATTGTTTCAGTAAAGTAGTACTTGAATAGAAGTCCAGCAGACACAAGAAAAGTGGATATTTTCTGAAGTGTTGTTTATTATTTTGGAACTTCAAAAATGTGCTAGTATTTCAAACAGGTCAGCAAAAGAAATATATTGTAAAAGCATATTGTCTTAGATCTTAGCAGTAAAAACTTTCTTAATAGTTAAAATATGAGTATAGACTAACTGCTGTGTTTCCCCTGTAGATACTTTATGGATTTGTGAAGTGAATTAGATTAATTTGATTAGCAAAAATTTTGCCTCGTTTTTCCCATTACGGAGATTTCTGTTATGATGACTGAGAAGCAAGTACCATAGGAATGTTGTCATAGTTTATGTGTACTGTAGAATCAATAATCACTAATTATACTGAGTCTGTGACATACATATAGATGGTTTTTTTGAGTGAATTCTCAGTTGTATACTTGTTCTCAAAAAGTAGAGCACTATTAAAATATGAAAAATATTTATGTCCTGCAGATTTTTACAGTTCATTTTCACCATCGCTCCTGTGCTTGGTGTTCACTAAACCTGTGAACATTTACTGAATCAGTAAGAGAATTTCAACAGCTATGTATTTCATTGGCACCATACATTAGAAAAAGTATTTTTTGAGAGAGAGATCGCAAGTGAGCGAGGGGCAGGCAGTGAGAGAATCCTATGAGGAGCAGAGAGAGCAGAGAGGGAGGGACTGAGAGAGAGAAGTGGTGCTAGTGTTTTACTCAAAGCGGAGCTTGAGCTCACCCAATGTGGAACTCAGACTCATGTGTGAGATCATGATCTCAGCTGCAGTCCAATGCTTAACGACTGAGCCACCTGGGTGCCCATAAGAAATAATTTATTTTAAATCAGTAAATATATGGAAAGAGCACATGAACAGTGGAAGTCAAGGTAGGATCATTGAAGCCAGAATGAAAGGGTAAAATCAGTATAGGTTGAAAGGAACAAATAGGCTGAATAGTGTCAGTAGATTGACTGAGATTTTATGTGGTTTGAGAGATCTGAACAAGTGTGTACCAGAAATTCTGAAGACAGGCTAGGTCTGGGCATTTGTGGAAATGAGAGGTGGTAATGAATGCTAAAGTTGTTGGGTTGGGTGAGAACCCTATCTTGGCTGCACACTTGGTTGAGATTACCCGGAGAGGGGTCCCTGCTTGGTTTAGTTGGTACACCATGAAACTCTTGATCTCTGGGGTTGTGAGTTCAAGCCTCCTGTTGGTTATAGAGGTTATTTAAAAATAATAGCTTAAAAAGTCTCCCCAAATAATCTTTATCTTTTGAAGGAAAAAAAGGGCACACACACACCATATTCCCGCAGGTCCTCTTTCCGGAAAGTCATTGTCCTCTTTCCTTTTTTATTTTTTGAAGTTTATTTTTTATTAAAACAATTTTTTTAATGTTTTATTTTTGAGAGAGACAGCTTGAGCAGGGGAGGGGGGTCAGAGAGAGAGGCAGACACAGAATCTGAAGACAGAGCCTGACGTGGTGCTCAAACCCACGAACCTTGAGATCCTGACCTGAATTGAAGCTGGACACTTAACCGACTGAGCCACCCAGGCGCCCCAGTTTATTTTATTTTATTTTTAATGTTTATTGATTTGAGAGAGAGAGTGATCCTGTGTGGGGTAGGGGCAGAGAGAGAGAAGGGGATGGAATATCCAAAGCAGACTCTGTACTGACAGCAGGGAGCCTGATGCAGGGCTCCATCCAGCTCCTGAACTGTGAGATCATGACCTGAACTGAAGTTGGATGCTTAACTGAGCCACCAGATACCCCTAAAGATTTTATTTTTAAGTAACCTCTGTAACTAATGTGGGTCTCTAACTCACAACCTTGAACTCAGGAGTTGCATGCTTTACCTACCAACTGGGCCAGCCAGATGCCACCCCTCCCTTTTAAAGACCCCCCCCCCATGATATAAAAAAAATTTTTTTTTTAAAACAGTTATTTATTTTTGGGAGACAGAGACCAATCATGAGCAGGGGGAGGGACAGAGAGAGAAGGACAGACAGAATCGGAAGGAGGCTTCAGGCTCTGAGCTGCCAGCACAGAGCCTGCCGCAGGACTCGAACCCATGAACTGTGAGATCATGACCTGAGCCGAAGTTGGACACTTAACTAACTGAGCCACCCAGGCGCCCCAAGACCCCGTAAGGATTTTAATATGTAGCTCAGGTTGAGAATGCTGGTCTAAGGGATCATGAACATGGCTCAGGCACAGAGAGGTTAACATCAATTAATAACCTAGAACCTAGAGGAGAGGGATGTGTCAGATTGAGGAAGATAATTATTAAGGTCAAGGGTTCAGCATAGAAACACTTCTGATTCATTTGCTTTTGTTTACAAACGAAGCAGCTGGCTAGGCTTTCCAAGAGAGTTGAGAGTTTTTGATTTTGTTTTAACATTTTTTTAAATCCTTGTGTAACTTTCTGAGTCATTTTATAACTTGTTATTTCTCTGTTGTGTTTTCATATTTAATCACAGCTTAAAAAATTTAATCATTTTTAAGAAGGCGTTCCAAATGTATATCTTAATGATTATGGCACTCATGTAATTTGCTTTCAATGTTAGGTATTTTCTGAAGGTGTAAGGTTTTTTTTTTTTTTAGTTGGTATCGTTCAACATACATGATTTACTTGTTTCAGATTCACAATGACATCCTTTCAAGAAGTCCCCTTGCAGACTTCCAACTTTGCCCACGTCATCTTTCAAAATGTGGCCAAGAGTTATCTTCCTAATGCACACCTGGAATGTCATTACACCTTAACTCCATATATCCATCCACATCCAAAAGATTGGGTCGGTATATTTAAGGTAAGAACTTCCTGTGTATTTCTTCAACGTAAGTACTCTCTATTTTCTTTTAAGCAGGTTGATAAGTAGCTTATGTAAGCCTTGTCTTACCTCTGCATTGAGAGCCTTTTTACAACTGTAAACTTAAATGTTTTGTAAACATGAAATAGTTAACAGTACAGAGTAGTGTACAACAAATACTGGGAACTTCAATTCACCAGACTCACCTCTCTTTGATCAAAAGGTTCAGTGTCACTCAAGGTCTTGTGAAAACTTTTTCAGGAGCCTTTTTTTCTCTTCTGTTTTCCCCATTTTTTACCTGATAAAAGATCTTTTCCTTTGAGTTGCTGTATCATTTACTATCTCTTTCAGTCATTGTAATTAATTTCAAACAACTCTATAACCATGTTGTTATTCTGCTGTTCTACTTTCTTAAATATTGCTTATATCGTCTTGTGTTTTTATATGAGTTTTCTGTTTTGCATGAATAAATAGTAAACTCTCTGATGGCAGGTATCCCAATTCTTAAAATTTGCCATTTTTTAAATAATATTTGTGAATTACATTGAGGTGATCATTATGGTGGTGCTTTACTGTGCTACAAACTTTCTGGCAATTTCAACTTTTTAGAATGTAGTAGAGAACTAAAACATAAGATCTTGAGTCTCTTTGGGGTGCCTGACTGGCTTAGTTGGAAGAGCAGGTGACTCTTGATCTTGGATTCGTGAGTTTGAGCCCCACTTTGTATGTAGAGATGACTTAAATAAAATTTTAAAAAGTCATTTGAATATTCAAAATGCCATAAACGTTAACAATTAAGCTTTTCTACTAGATTCCTCTTGATTCTCCCTCAGAATAAATTTATTTTAGAACTGATTTTAATGGTCCTGAAATTTTGATTGGTATGTATAAGTTAAGCAGCAAAGTAGAAAGAAAGAAGAGTAACTGCTAGAATTAGGGTATCTAGAAGTGAAGGGTGGCTGTATAGAGTGAGGAGGGCAGAAAAGCTGTTGAACAAGGGGCACCTTGGTGTCAATTGGTTAAGTGACCAATTTCAGCTCAGGTCATGATCTCATGGTCTGTGACTTTGAGTCCTGCTTAGGACTCTGTTCTGATAGCTCGGAGCCTGGAACCTGCTAGGGATTCTCTGTCTCCCTTTCTCTCTCTCTGCCCCTCCCCTGCTCATACTCTGTCTCTCATTCTCAAAACTATACATTAAAAAAGCCCTATTGAACAAAATAAAATTTGGGAAGAGTTTATTTTAGAGCATGTGAATGGGGGGGATGGAGAGAGAGAGAGTCAGTCAGTCAGTCAGTCAATCCGTCAATCAATCAATCTATCTTAAGCAGGCTCCGTGGTCAGTGGGGAGCCCAACATGGGGTTTGATCCCATGACCCTGGGAGGGATCGTGACCTGAGCTAGAATCATGAGTCGATGCTCAACCGACTCAGCCTCCTAGGCACTCCTAGTTGTTTGTGATTATGAATTTGATTTGGTTTTAGTTGTACAAATATATAAGCACAAGGAATTTACAATTAGATTTATGCTTAGTACAAATTACCTTATAATTAAAATAATTTTTAATAAACTAAAGGTCAGTGAGCTTTTTTATTTTCCTCCCCAAAAGGAGACTTACAGTTCTCATATTTCAGATACTTTTCTAGGTGAGGAAATTGGGAGTGCAGTGATTGTCATGTTTCCTAAGTCACTTAGGCAGACAAGGTCTCCCAGTAAGATAATGTTTTCACTGCATCATACTGCCAACCAGATATAAACAAACAAACAAACACAAACTATAATTTCCTGGTGTAGAAAGTGAACCTGAGCAATGATTTTATGCTTGAATATCTTGTTTCAAGCTTTTGTTTTTCCTTGTTTCTCCTTTCCTTTTCATATTTCTCTTCATTTTGCTTTTTCTGTTTTCCTGCCTTGGTCTCCCTTCAACCTTGCCTCATTTTGTTTTTAAAAAGTATTCTCCTAAAAATAAAATAACTGTAAAATAATCATAATGTTAGAAAACTTGGAATAAAATATAAAAAAATTAAGATGAGTAACAGTTTCATTGCTCAGCTATATTCCTATCTAACAGTGGCTAGCACTATTAATGTTTTAAGTAGTTCCTTCCAGTCTTTTTTTTAATTGAAGGAAGAAGACTTTCACTTTTTCTATTGAATGTATTTTGGAAGTAATTTGAATAGTACTGCATGTCTTTTTTTATGTCCTGAATTTTTCACTTCTGATTATAATCACTTTTTTAAAAGATTTTTTAAGATTTTATTTATTTTTTAAAATGTTTTATTTATTTTGCTACGAAGAGAGACAGAGCATGAGAGGGGGAGGAGCAGAGAGAGAGAAGGAAACACAGAACCGGAAGCAGGCTGCAGGCTCTGAGCTAGCTGTCAGCACAGAGCCTGATGCGGGGCTCGAACCCACAAATGTGAGATCTGACCTGAGCCGAAGTCGGAGGCTTAACCGACTGAGCCACCCAGGCGCCCCGAGATTTTTTAAGATTTTAATCTGTTACCAACTTGGTGCTCAAACCCACAGTCCGGAAATAGAGTTGCATATTCCATCCAAGCCAGCCAGACACCTTGATAATTCCTTTCTTTTTCTTTAAAAACTTAAAAAAAAATGTTTTTATGTATTTTTGAGAGAGAGACAAAGTGTCAGCAGGGGAGGGGCAGAGAGAGAGGGAGACCTAGAATTTGAAGCAAGCTCCAGGTTCTGAGCCATCAGTACAGAGTCTGATGCCGGGTCTCAAAGTCACAAACCACAAGATCATGACCTGAGCTGAAGTTGGAACCTTAACCAACTAAGCCATCCAAGTGCCCCATCATTTTCTTTCTTTCTTTTTTTTTTTAATTTTTAAAATGTTTTATTTATTTTTGATACAGACAGAGACAGAGCATGAGAGGGGGAGGGGCAGAGAGAGAAGGAGACACAGAACCGGAAGCAGGCTCCAGGCTCTGAGCTAGCTGTCAGCACAGAGCCCGATGTGGGGCTCAAACCCACAAATGTGAGATCTGACCTGAGCCGAAGTCGGAGGCTTAACCGACTGAGCCACCCAGGCGCCCCTATTACTTTCTTAATATAAGTAGCTCTGTAACATTTTGTCTTATGGAGGGACATTTATATTGGTTATTATTTCTATTTTACAATCAGCAGTATTTATTCCTCATGTATATTTAGGCAGTTTTGCAGTTTTTTCTTTTAAAAAGATATGACCTTTATTCTTATAAATGATTTTGGGAAACTGCAGTGGATACAAAAGAAAGAAAATGCATGCCCTTACCCTTTGTACCCCCACCTTCCCCAGAAATATCTGTTGTTAGGTTTGGTGTATAATTTTCTAGCTTTTAAAAATCCACTGGCTCATTTTATACTATTCTGTAGGTTTTATGTTTATCCATATATCACCCACAAATTTATTTTCAGTGCCTTTCTTACTCCCAAGTCTTATGTCTATCTTCCTTTACTTCTCCCCCAAAATCATTCCCCGTGGATCTGTTTCTTTCTTTACAAAGGTGCTCTTTGTGTGCTCTCCTGATGTTTATCTTTTCTTCTGTCAAGGTTTCTCAAGAATTTATTAATATCTTAGTTTTACTAGGTAATCTTGAGGTCTCTATGATCTTTACATTTCGTCTCAGAATTTCCTTTATTATCAGTGCTACTCATCCAACCTATTTTTCTGAAATGTTACTCCTATTGAAAGGGAAAACATGGGGAACCTGGGTGGCTCAGTCAGTTAAGCGCTTGACTCTTGGTTTTAACTCAGGTCATGATCTCATGGTTTCTTGAGTTTGAGCCCTGCAGAGCCTGCTGGGGATTCTCTGCTTCCCTCTTTGCCCCTCCCCCACTTGTACTGTCTCTGTCTCTCAAATCAGTTTAAAAAAAGAAAGGGAAAACATTTGTGGCTTTATTCCTTCCATATTATCCTTGTTTCATTTCCTTTTTATGCTTTTGTTTTGCTACTGCATTAGTAGTAGAATTATGCTCAGCACGCTTGTAATTCCCCAAACTAAACTATTTGAAATAATGGGTGTTTTGTTTCCTTCCTTAATATAGATATACCCTCTTAACTGGAATCAAGTGTGGCTCCTAGAAGCAAAGTGTTTTTGACATTCATGGCACTGATAACTTGAAGTTATCCTTATTGGTTGTCGTGTTATTCATGCACTGATAACTTCTAATTCTGTATAATTAAAAAATAAATAGGGATGTGAACCACTAAGTTGATATTACCACTTCCTACTGGATTGTGACCTACAGTTTGAAAATATTTCTTTAGAGACTAAAGATTGCTAATATTCTTCTAGTTTTAGGGTTATGTAATCTGTGATCCTAGGTCTATCAGAATTATAGAACATATGTGTAATCTAATCCTGTGGCTGAGGTATAATTTCTCATATTACCTGCAAATGGATATCTATTATAGGCATACCTTAGAGATATTATGGGTTGGGTTCAGGTCACTACAGGAAAGTAAGTCATGATTTTTTTTTTTTTGGTTTCTTAGCGTATATAAAGTTATGTATTGTAATCTGTTAAGTGTGCAATAGCATTATGTCTAAAAAATGATGTATATCTTAACTAAAAAATACTTTATTGCTAAAAAATAGTAACCCATCATCTGAGTTTCAGCGATTTGTAGTCTTTGGTGGTGATGCTTTGATGATTGATGGCTGCTGACACTGGTCAGCGTGATGATTGCTGAAGGTTGGGGTGGCTGTGGCAATTTCTTGAAATAAGACAACAGAAGGGGCACCGGGATGGCTCAGTTGGTGGAGCATGTGACTCTTGAACTTGGGGTTGTGAGTTTGAGCTCCATACTAGGGGTAAGAAAAAACAAAGTTTGCTTAAAAAAAGCAGTGAAGTTGGCAAATCCATTGACTCTGTCTTTCGCACACAGTTTTTCAGTAGCATGCAATAAATGCTGTTTGGTAGCATTTTACCCACAGTAGGACTTTTTTTTCAGAACTGGAGTCAATACTCTCAAACCCTATTTCTGTTTTATAAACTAAGTTCCTGTAATATTCTAAAAGAGGTTTTAATGTTTATTTTTGAGAGAGAGAGAGAGAGAGAGACAGACAGACTGAGTGGGGGAGGGGCAGAGAGAGAGAGGGAGACACAGAATCTGAAGCAGGTTCCAGCCTCTGAGCTGTCAGCACAGAGCCCGATGTAGGGCTTGAATTCACGAACCATGAGATCATGACCTGAGCTGAAGTCAGATGCTTAACTGACTGAGCAACCCAGGTGTCCCTCCTGTAATATTCTGAATCCTTTGTTGTCATTTCAACAGTTTTTAGCAGGAGTGTATTCCATCTCAAGAAACCAAATTCTTTGCTCATCCATAAGACACAAGTCCTTATCCACTCAAGTTTTATCATGAGATTGCAGCAATTCAGTCACATCTTCAGGTTTTCATCTTGTTCTTTTCCTGTTTTCACTACATCTGTAGTTACTCTCTCCACTGAAGTCTTGAGCCCTCCAAGTCCTCCATGAGGGTTGGAATCAACCTCTTTCAAACTCCTGTTGATGCTTTGAACTGTTCCCACGAATCATGAACGTTTTAGAATGGTGAATTCTTTTTAGAAGGTTTTTGGTTTACTTTGTCCAGATCCATCAGAGGAATCACTGGCAGAAAATGTATTTGTTGAGTAATAAGACTTGTAAATTGAAATTCCTCTTGATTCATGGACTGCAGAATGGATGTTGTGTTAGCAGGTATGAAAACAACATTAACCTTGTATATCTTTATCAAGCTCTTGAGTGAACAGCTGCTTTGTGAATGAGCAGTGGGATTGTGAAAGGAATCTATTTTTCTGAGCGGTAGGTCTCAATAGGGGGCTTGAAATATTTAGTAAACCATGTTATGGACAGATATGCCATTGTAAAGGCTTTGCTCCAGTTATAGAGCATAAGCAGAGTAGATTTAGCATAATTCTAGGAGTTTAGAGATGGTAAGTGAGCATTGGCTTCAACTTAAAATGATCAGCTCTATTAGCCCTTAACAAGAGAGTTGGTCTGTCCTTTGAACCCAGGCATTGACTTTTCTCTCTGTGATGTTCTAGATGGCTCCTTCTTTCAATATAAGGCTGTTTCATCTACATTGAAAATCTGTTGTTTAGTGTAGCCAGTTTTATTAAATATTTTCACAATGTCTTCTGGATAACTGTTACAGCTTCTACATTAACATTTGCTGCTTTGCTTTGTGCTTTATATTATGGAGACATCTCTTTCCTTAAATCTCCTGAACCAACTTCTGCTGGTTTGACTTTCCTGCACCTTCTTTACTTCTCTCAGCCTTAATGGAATTGATGATAGGATAGGGCATTGCCCTGGATTAGGCTTTGGCTTGAGATAATGTTGTGGTTGCCTTGATCTTCTATCTAGACCACTAAAACTTTCTCCACAATGAGCTTAGGCTGTTTCACTTTATCATTCATGTGTTCACTGAAGTAGTACTTTTATGTCCTTTAAGAACTTTCCTTTGTATTCCTTTTTTTTTTTTTTTTTAACATTTTATTTATTTTTGAGAGCGAGTGAGCAAGCATGAGTGAGGGAGGGGCAGAGAGAGAAGGAGACAGAGTCAGAAGTGGGCTTTGTAGCAGTGAGCCCTATGCAGGGCTCAAACTCCGGAATCGTGAGGTTAGAGCTGCTTAGCCGCTCAAACGACTGAGCCACCCAGGCTCCTCTCCTTTGCATTCGTAATTGGGCTGTTTGGTGCAAGACAAATAGCTTTTGGGCTTTCTTGGGTTTTGACATACCTTTCTTGCTCAGCTTAATCATTTATTTGATTTGAAGAGTGAGATGTGCAGCTTTTCCTTTCCATTAAGTGAATACTTAATGGCCACTGTAGGTTATTAAATGGCCTAATTTCAATATTGTGTTTCAGGGAATAAGGAGTGTCTGAGGAGAGGGGGGAGAGTAATGGCCAGTTGGTGGCGCAGTCATAATATACATATTAGTAGGTTCATTGTCTTATATATATGCGTGTGGTTCATGATACTTCAAAATAAATACTGAAGATCACTGCTTATAAATCACCATAACAAATACAATAGTAATGAAAAAGCTTGAAATACTCTGAGAATTACCAAAAATGTGATAGAGTTATGAAGTGACAAATGCTGTTGGAAAGATGGTGCTGATAGACTTGTTTGATTCAGGGTTTTCCCAAACCTTCACTTTGTAAAAAACAACAGCAACAATGACAAAAAACCCAAATGTAGTATATTTGTGAGGCACAATAACATGAATTATGTGTGTACTTGTTTTAAATATCTCTAATATTTAGTATTTAACACACAGTCTATATAGAAAATACAGACTGAGATATGTAACGTACACATCTTGTAAGTTGAAGACATTTTAGATATAGGTGGGATATAGGTTTTCTATTTGTGTATATAAACGTGTTAAGTAATATAGGCCTTTTTACAAAATTTACCAATTGGCTACAGGTAAGACTTGATATGAGAGATTAGTGAAGTTTTAGTTACCACGTTTAGTGGGGAGAAGGAAATCTAAACACACTGAAACTTGAGATTTAAAATAGTAAGATTTAAAAATTTATGTTTAGTAAAAAACATGTTTAGTGAAGTTAAATTATAAAGAGAAACATAAGTTGTTATATTTGATCATGTGCATACTAAGATTTTCCTTGAGAAATTCGGTATCAAAATTGTATTTTTAATACATAATAGAAACTCAGCTGTTCAATTTATATAAACTTTTATAACTATGTTATAGCTCAATAAAAATCATAAAAATTTGACAAGCTTGTTAAAATACCCAATGATTTGTAAACATAGCAACCCATGTTTTAATTTTAGGATGCAGTAAAAGACAATATGCTATCTCACTCTAATATTAAACTACTTATAATCTCTGTGTTTTTGCTGTTTTCGTTTAGGTCGGATGGAGTACTGCTCGTGATTATTACACATTTCTATGGTCTCCTATGCCTGAACATTACGTAGACGGATCAACAGTTAATTGTGTATTAGCATTTCAAGGTAAGAATTGAAAACTGCAGAACTTGATGAAATTAAATGTTTTATTGCCTTTAAAAATGTTGTTTTCCATACTAATGGTCTACTTAGGCATCTCCAGCACACCAAAGTTGAATTAGTGTCTTTTTTTTTTTTTTTAAACAAAAGTCATAAGAATATAAATGCGAGTATAGGATACATATTTTATCTGGGCATTTCAAAGGATTTTTGCTTGGGGCACTTGAGTGGCTCAGTCAGTTGAGCGTCCGACTTTGACTCAGGTCTTGATCTGATCATGTAGTTTGTGAGTTTGAGCCCCATATTGGGCTTGCTGCTGTCAGTGCACAGCCTGCTTTGGATCCTCTGTCTCCCTCTCTCTGCCCCTCCCCTGTTTGTGCTCTCTCAAATATTAGCATTTTTTTTTAAAAAAGGTTTTTTGCTTATCTTTCAGTGAAGAGTGAGTTTTCCTTCCAGAGCCCAATGTGGGGCTCTATCTCACAAACTGACCTCATGACCTAAACTGAAATCAAGAGTTGAAATGCTCAGTGTTCAGTCATTTTTAATGTGATTAATTTTATTAAGTTAACTTACTGAATTTGTTATAGTGCCTAATGATTTTATTGGTGGTTTACTATGAAGTTAAAAAGCAGTAAATAAAAAAAAGGAGAAAAGTATCCAGTTTGTGAAGAGCATTGTCATGGGAGCTAAGCATAAATGTAGTTAAGCTTTCCAAGCTTTTGAAAATTTGTTAAATATTACTCTGAAATTCACAAATAAAAGCTTCTGCTTGCCAAGAACCCATTTGTTATATAAAGTCAGAGTATTCATGAAAAACATTGTCATAGAATATTAGAACTAGAAGGGATTTTAAGCACAATCCAAAATCACCCTGCTCATTTTATGAATGAGTCATGAGAATCGTGAAATGTAAAGCTCAACTAATACAGATACATAAATGTAATTCTTTTTCTAAATGGACTCATAATTTGATTGCTTTTCTGTTTTCTTTTCAATGTTATTGACCTGATGAGAGGTTTTTCTAGATAGCTTTAAATTGCAACCCTGAATAACTACCTCTGGTATCTCAAACAATAGTTGAACCATTTTTTAGTGGATTACTTTTGTGATTTATCAGACCTTGAATATCTAATTTGTAGAATTTTTTAAAAGTTTTTTTTTTTTTTTTTTTTAATTTTGAGAGACATAGACACAGCATGGATGGTGGAGAGGGAGAGAAAACTCTGAACAGGCTCCGTGCCCCCCCCCACCCCTTTTAAAGCTTATTTATTTTGAGAGAGAGTGCCTGTTTGCACACACATGCACAAGTTGGGGAAGGGGCAGAGAGAGGGAGAGAGAGAATCTAATGTGGAGCTGGAACTTACGAACCATGAGATCTTGACCTGAGCTAAAATCAAGATTAGGACACTTAAAATCAAGACTGAGCCACCCAGGCACCCCTATGTGGTGGTGTGTTTTTCATGATTAGATTGAGGTCATAAGGAAGAATATCGTGTCATAGAAGTGCTGTTATACTTACTCTTCAGTGCATTGTATCAGGGAGTACTTGATAGTCCTCTCTCATTCCTGGTTATGTTAATCTTTTAAATTTATTTTATTAAAATTATTCATTTTAGAGAGATAGAGTGTGAGCAGGTGTGGGGCAGAGAGAGAGAGAGGGAGACACAGAATCTGAAGCAGGCTCCATCCAGGCTCTGAGCTGTCAGCAAACAGCCTAACACTGGGCTTGAACTCAAAAGCACAAGCTGTGAGATAATGACCTGAGCTGAAGCCACCCAGGTACCCCTGGTGATGTCAATCTTGATCACTTGGTGTCTGAGGCTGGGTTTCTCTACCTGTAAAGTTAGTATTTTTTCTTTTGTAATTAATTAATACAATGGAGGAGTTTGAGATGAAGGAAATACCCTGTTTTTCCTCAAACTTTCACCTACTAATTTTAGTATCTATAGGTAGGATCTTGCCTACAATTTTTAAAAATTGTTTTCATGTTTGTTTATATTTTTGAGAGAATGTTGTTCAAACAGGGGAGGGGCAGAGAGAGATTTTCCAGGGAGACTCCACTCAGCTCAGACAGCGGGATGCGGGGCTCGAACTCACAAACTGTGAGACCATGACCTGAGCTGAAACCAAGAGTCTGGTGCTCAGCCAACTGAGCCACCCAGGAGTCCCTGGCTTACAACAATTTTTATTGTTGTGTTTCTCTAATGATGCTTTTCTATTCTCATTCCTTGCACATTTACTAACTAGTTGGAATTACTACTTTAAGAATAATTGTCTCCTTCCCCATAGACTCATAGATATTTATTATTTTCTATGGAATAAAATCTAAGACTATCCTTTTTTGTTGTGCAAACTATTCTGGCTTGCTTTGGCCATTGGGAGCTCCATCAGGTGGGCTCCTGTGTTTTTGACATTCCTTCCACTTTGTATTCTGTTTTAAGGACTTCTTTTTTTCAAGCACCACAAGATGTTCCAGGCTTTTCTTGTATTTTCTCTGATCCTCCCTCTTGCTGCTAACGAAGAAAGTTAACTATTTGTTAAAGAAGGAAATCAAGTGAAGTAGATAGAATAATGAGGCTGAAAATTTCAAGTTATGAAAGAATAACAGCCGTAGTGATTACAAATTTCTGGATAGATATGAATATTCAAGATGAGGTGGATGTATTGATCTTTGTATAGTCATCTCACAACCACTGAATGCTTCCTTTTTGTGAGTCATTAGGGGGGATGCTAGAATTTTTAAATACATATTTGCCCTCAGTATTTCCAAGTTCTTAATATAAAGCATGTATACCAATGGAATTGAAAGTCTACTGTGGAGTTTTTTTTTTAATGTACAAAATACTGTGGGAGCTCTGGAGAAGAGATAAAGTTTTATTTTGAGCAAGGATAATCCAGCAAATCTTAAAGAGTGGGTAACAGATGCGATGAAGGAAGAAGGAACAAATATCAAACACATTTTCATCAGATAATGGGCTAGATGGTACAAATATATTATACATACTTTTAAATTCTGAGATAGATGGCTTCATAGCTCTTTTACAGATAAGAAATTGGGGCTCAGGAAGGTTGAGTTACTAATGGCTAGTAACAGAGCTGAATTCCAGAACAAAGCTGTGTGATTCCAAAACTTATTTTTATTCTGCTGCAAAAGTGGACTTCATTTCATCTTCCTTTCTTTTAACGGTTCACGTACAGCAGATTTCTTTTGTTAATATTTTTCTTTTCATGTAATTAATGTCAAATTTGAAGGAAGGTTTCTTTATGGTATATTCCCATACGCAGTCTAAACAGGGTCAGGAATGAGCAGAGATGGCAATATGTTAAGTGGGGGGAAAACCCCGCACTAATTTCATTATAGGAAAGTTAATCAGTATTCTTGTTAAATTTTTTTTAGGTTATTACCTTCCAAATGATGATGGAGAATTTTATCAGTTTTGTTATGTTACCCATAAGGGTGAAATTCGTGGAGCAAGTACACCTTTTCAGTTTCGAGCTTCTTCTCCAGTTGAAGAGTTACTTACTATGGAAGATGAAGGAAATTCTGACATGTTGGTGGTGACCACAAAAGCTGGTCTTCTTGAGGTTAGTACCAACAGTGAGCTAGCGGTTTAAGATAATTTAAGAACAGGGCTCATGTTGGGATTAAAAAAAAAAAAATTAAACAACCTGAAAATCAAATGGTTTGTAACTAAAATAATGAACTTAGAGTGCTGCTTTTGAAATATTTTAAAAACCTTCCTCTCACAGTTATGTTACTGATTTCACTGTAGAAGGGTGAATCAGGGAAGATCCTTCTCTCTCAGTTTAGGTTGAGCATCTTTAGAATGATTTCCTTGTTCAGTTTATCAAGTAAATAGCCAGGACTAACTATAATTTAAAGAGAAAAGGTGAAAAGCTTCTTACATTCTTGTAATTGACTATTTGGGAGTCATTGCATTAGCTCTAATAGCAATTTACTGTGCAGATGGTCTAATGTCTATGTTTTAAATTTTAGTAATTATTGAAGGAGAAAAGAGAACAACATTCTTATTTTAAGATATTTTTCAGTATCTTGAAATCTAAGAAACTCAAATGTTACATTTGAATTTCTATGAAAAAGAGCTTATTTAGTTGGTTCAGTATGTATTTTTGGTTAATTTACATTCGTATTTAGTCTTGCAGGTCATTGCTTTTTCTTTATAGTTAGATGGATTTTTAAAGTTTATTTATTTTGAGAGAGAGAAAGACTGTATGGAGGAGGGGCAAAGAGAATCCCAAGCAGTCTTTGCACTCTGAGTGCAAAGCCTGACCTGGGGCTCGAACCCACAAATTATGAGATCATGAGCTGAACTGAAACCAAGGGTCAGATGCTTAACCAATTGAGCCACCCACGTGCCCTAGATGGATGTTTTTTATATACAAATATTTTATGCCTTTGATTTTATTTACCTTAAAAAGCTGAGACTAGAGAGAAAAAGATAAGAGGTCATAGATATACTTTTATTAGTTGATTGAATTAAAAAGGTTAGAAGGAACCATTTTTTATTATGAATTCTTCATATCTTCCATTCTTCCAGAAATTCCTTTCTTATCTTAAATAAAGAAATGTAATTTTTATAGGGTGACTGAAATGTTTTTGTGGTGACAACTGCCTGATGATCAAGGTTTTTAGCCTGGTATTTGAATGCTTGTCAGAGATAACTGAAACAAGTCCAGCTCTTAAGAATGCAGTTAGTATTTATATTGCAGCTTTTTGAATACTTGTTAGACCACCCTGATTTCAGGGCGTCCAACAGGAAAACAGACATTCAGGCATCAGTCTCTTTTATGTTCCTTCTCAGAGTTCACTGGGATGTCGCACAGTTTATTTCACTTCTTCCTACTTGCAAGAGGTACTTGATAAAGTTGAAATTGCTGTCTCTTAGATGCTGAGATAAAATATTTTTATATTGTGACCAAATTTTTTGATAAATCTTTAAAATTTCCACATTCATCAGAATCTTTTAATAATTTTATCTAAAATTGCACAAAAATAGTACAAAGATGAGACATTGTGGCACTGTTGACATTGAAAGGTTATGTCTTGTGTTAATTTAGCATAGGAACCTTGATTGAATTTTGGATTAAAAAATATAGATATTTTGGGAATAGTGGGAGATATAGAACTGTGGCCTATCTATGGATAATATAAAATTATTGTTAATTTTCTTATTTATGATAGTGGTAGTGGTTGAAGAGGAGACTGTCGTTAGGGGATGCTTGCTCTGAGTACTTAGTGGTGAAATATCTGCAGTTTCACATTGTTTTAACAAAAAACATAAACTTAGGTGATATAGGGAGATGAAGTTAAACATGGTAAAATATTAATAATCAGCAAATTTAGGTGATAGGTGTCGTTTATAAAATTTTCACTGTTTTATGAGCTTGGAACATTTCAACTACAAAATTGGAGACAGGAACTAGACTTATATACATTTTTATCTAATTTTAATTTCTTTAAAAAAAATTTTTTTTTTAAATTTTGTTAATGTTTTTATTTTATTTTTGAGAGAAGGAGAGACAGAGCATGAGTGAGGGAGGGGCAGAGAGAGAGAGAGAGAGAGAGAGAGAGAGAGAGAGAGAATGAATCTGAAATAGGCTCCAGGCTCTGAACTTTCAGCACAGAGCCCGATGTGGGGCTTGAACTCAGGAACAACAAGATCAGGACCTAGGCTGAAGTTGGATGTTTAACCAACTGAGCCACCCAGGCGCCCCTCTTTTTAAAATTTCTATCTAAGATTAAGTAAACTCTTCAAAAAGTATGTGCCAATTAAGTGCATCACTGGAAAAATTGGTTCTTTCATAATGTTTCTGTTGTACTAGGTCAAGATATTTTTTCACTTTTAAATTGCCAGAAAGTTTAGAGCCAAAAAGCAACTTTTAGAATATAAGGTATAAAGGAAGCTTAGTGAATAAATGAACTTTCTTTTTGAGGGCATTTGATTCCTGTTATTTTCATTTGGTCTGATGGAAGAGGTAGAAGGGTCATTCTAAAAATATGTTGCTCTTCCAACTTTCATAGGATCCATTTTAGAGTTTAATCCGTGTGATTACATGACCCTGGAGAACCAATTTAGTGTACCAGGAGAAAACTTTATTTTAGCTAAATGTGTGATGCCTCTATGAAATTTTCCCTGAGTCTTCATTATTCCTATTAGAATCAAAGACTTGTTGTAAGAGAAAAATTAACTATTTTATTTACTACTATTTTAGGTCCTTAATTAGTAATTTTAGAATATTCGAGGTTTTCCTGAATTGAGTTACTGTTAGTGCTCCCCCAAAATCAATTATATAATTTATTGTTACAGTCTGCATTTTCATCCTAAAATTTGCAGTTACTTTGTTTTAATTTAGCCAAACATAGAAGCTGGTATTTCTTAGCACCAAAAATTTTAAGAGTAACACCATAGATAAAGGTCTTATATATCACACAAGGAAGTTCTTAGTACATTCAAAGATCTCTCCCAGCTTTACATTTAAAAAGAGTTAACAAAACAAATATCATATGATTTCACTCACGTAGAATTTGAGAAACTCAACTGATGAACATAGAGGAAGGGAAGTTAAGATAAAAACAGGAGGAGGCAAACCATAAAGAGACTCTTAAATACAGAGAACAAACTGAGGGGTGCTGGTGGGGTTGGGGGGATGGGTTAAATGGCTGAAGGGCATTAAGGAGGGCACGTTTTGGGGATGAGGATGGTGTGTCATATGCAAGAGATGAATCCCTGGGTTCTGCTCCTGAAGCCAAGACAATGCTGTAAGTTTAACTAACTTGAATTTAAATAAAAAGAAAAAAGTGGTATACATTTTTTTCTTGATAAATACTCCAGAAAAACCTGGAATTAAGTCACTTATAAAATTTAATATGCCTTGGTACTAATTAGTAGTAATTTGAAAATTGATTACCAGATTTCATAATATTTATTGATTTTATACCTTTTAATGTTTTCTTTTTTGCCCAACCAAGAAGAGAAGGTTTAAATTTATGATTCATGAGTTTTTATTTACATGCACGATTGATGAAATAGATTGTACGTAAAAGTTCTTTTTGTACGTTTCTTTACTTCTTTTTTGAGATGGAAAACTAAACTAATAAATTTTAGTATTATAAAAAAATCAACTGGGGGTTTTTATTTTATAGTTGAAAATTGAGAAAACCATGAAAGAAAAAGAAGAACTATTAAAGTTAATTGCTGTTCTGGAAAAAGATACAACACAACTTCGAGAACAAGTTGGAAGAATGGAAAGAGAACTTAACCATGAGAAAGAGAGATGTGACCAACTGCAAGTGGAGCATAAGGTTAGCTGTGTGTTTTGTCGCTATTTGGAGTTGATGGTATATTGCTTGAAACCCCACTTTTCCAAGAACTTGAACTAGTCAAAGTGAATAAAAACGACCTTTTTTTTTTTTTAAAACAGCATTTAGATACATACTTTGATAAGAATAGTTCAGTTCCTATCAGTTTTTTGCCATAGCTTCTTTTATGTTAAAAACGGTTAAAAAAAAAAATAGACTTTTTTTGGTACCAGGCTTGATGAGGTGGTTCCTGACAACTGCCTTTTTAAAAAATTTTATTCATTTATTATGTCTGAGAGAAAGAGCACACAAGCAGGGGAGGGACACAGAGAGACAGAGACACAGAATCTGAGGCAGGCTCCAGGAACTGAGCTGTCAGCACGGAGCCTCAATGTGGGGCTCAAACTTATGAACCATGACATCATGACCTGAGCTGAAGTAGGACGGTTAACTGAGTGATCCTGGTGCCCCACTTTCTTTTTTTTTTAAATGTTTGTTTATTTTAAGAGAGATATGAGAGAGAGAGAGAGAGAGAGAGAGAGAGGATCCCCAGGTTCAGTGTAGAGCCTGATGTGGGGCTCAATCCCATGACCATGAGGTAACAACCTGAGCTACCCAGGTGCCTCAACTAACAACTGTTTTCTCTATACTTTATATCAAATTGTAAAATAATTGATCAATATTTTAGGGGGAAGAGGTTGGATATATAAATAGGAGTGATAAATTCCCGAATAAGGGGAAAGTAGAGCAAAGTAGTCAAAGTTACTTTTCTAAAAAGTGGAATTCAATGAAATTAAATGTAGTATTTGACAAAATTTTCAAGTTCTTGATGTGAGGAACGGTATACATTATTCTAAGGAAAAAAACCCACATAATTAAAATTAGCACAATTTCTTGAGCAAAGAAAAAGAAGTAGAAGTATAAAAACAGTCGTTTCATTAGACATAGGTTTAATTTAGGGTGGTGTAGTTGTGCTCAGTTGATTTCAGCCTCTGACTTCTGCTGAGGTCACGATCTTGCAGTTTGTGAGTCTGAGCTTTGCATCAGGCTCTCTGTGGTCAGTACAGAGCCTGCTTGGGATTTTCTCTCTCCTCTCTCTCTGCCTCTCCCTTGCTCCCTCTTTCTCTTTCTGTCTCTCAAAAGTAAACATAAAAAAATTGATTTAACATAATAGCTGAGGATAAAAAGCAATCACCTGTTATTTCATAAGAAGAGTAATTGGTTAGTTTCATTCTCCATTTCCTTCCCCCTCAATCCTAGGCAGCCACTAAACTAAATTTCTGTATCTATGGATTTCTGTATTTTGGGGATTGCACACAAATGGAATCGTGTGGCCTTTTGTGACTGACTTCTTTCACTTAGCATAGTGTTTTTCAAGGCCCATCCGTAATATAATAATTAACCAGTATTCATTTTATTGTCAAGTAATATTCCATTGTATTGATTAGTCTTTTTTTAACCCTGATTTTACATTTTTTAAGCTTTTATAAAAATGAGCAGTTTTGGGATGCCTGGGTGGCTCAGTTGGTTAAGCAGCTGACTTTGGCTTAGATCATGATCTTGTGGTTCACAGGTTGCAGCCCTGTATCAGGCTCTGTGCTGACAGCTTGGAGCCTGGAGTCTGCTTCAGATTCTGTGTCTCTTTTTGGGCCCCTCCCTGCTCACTTGCTGTCTCTCAAAAGTAAATAAAAAAAATCTAAAAATTAAAATGAGCAGTTTGTAGGTATATTCATTTTGTATTTGAAAATTAGAAGATTAAAAAAGGAGGCTCAGGAAACCAAATGATAATAACAAGTCTTGTTTTTCAAATAGGACTAAAACAAACTGTGGCTTTCAGCTTTATAATTTTTTTGAAGCCTTAACTATGAATTGAGGTTTTTCCAAAGGATATATTTTTGTTTTTTTAAAAATAGTTTATTGTCAGATTGGTTTCCATATAACAGTGCTCTTCCCCACAAGTGCCCTCCTCCATCACCACCATTTCTTTCCCTCCTCCCCCTTCCCCTTCAACCCTCAGTTCATTTTCAGCGTTCAATAGTCTCTCAAGTTCTGTGTCCCTCTCTCTCCCCAACTCTCTTTCCCTCTTTCCCTCCCCCTGGTCCTCCATTAGGTTTCTCCTGTTTTACTGTTAGACCTATGAGTGCAAACATATGGTATTTGTCCTTCTCTGCCTGACTTATTTCGCTTAGCATGACACCCTCGAGGTCCATCCACTTTGTTACAAATGGCCAGGTTTCATTCTTTCTCATTGCCATGTAGTACTCCATTGTGTATATATCCACTCATCAGGTGATGGACATTTAGCCTTTTTTTTTTTTAATGTATATTTTTGAGAGAGAGGGAGCAGGGTAGGGGTGGGAGACACGGAATCAGAAGCGGGCACTAGGCTCTAAATTGTCAGCACAGAGCCACACAGGGCTCGAACACACAAACTGAGATCATGACCTGAGCTGAAGTTGGACACTTAATTGAGCCACCCACACACCCCACCATAAAATATATTCTTAAGTTGAATGTTAATATAAGATGTACTTCAGTGTATTTTTTTGTGACTTTTAAAATAATTATGGATAGTAGCCCCTTACATATGGTTGATTTGCATATCTTTTCTCCCATTTTGGAAGTCACTTTTCATTTTGTTGATGATTTCCTTGGTTGTGCAGAAGCTTTTAAGTTTGATGCAGTCTTATTTATTTTATATTTTTGATGTCAAATTCAGGAAATTGTAAGACCAGTGTCAAGGAGCTTTTCTCCCCTAGGAGTTTCATGGTTTCAGGCCTTAAGTCTTTATTTTGAGTTGATATTTTTGGTGTATGGTGTAAGGTAGTGGTTCAGTTTCATTCTTTTGCAGTAGCTGTCCAGTTTTTCCAGTACCGTTTATTGAAGAGATTGTTTATTTCTCATTGTATTTTCTTGGCTCCTTTTTCATGAGTTAATTGACCATATATGCATTGATTTATTTCTGGTTTCTTCTGTTCCATTGATCTGTAATATGTTACATATCCATGTGTAACAAGTATCATTATAATAGAATACACAGAAACCATTAAAAGACAGTTAAGTAAAATACTGTCCTAAAGTTTTTTCTTATTCCCTTCTTTGCAAATATACATGTCATCTAATTTAAAAATTACTTGTATGTGGATGGGGTGGGGTGCCTTGGGTGGTTCAGTTTGTTGAGTGTCTGACTTTGGCTCAGGTCATGATCTTGAGTTCTTGGGCTTAAGCCCCTCACTGGGCTCTGTGCTGACAGCTCAAAGCCTGGAGGAGCCTGCTTCAGATTCTGTGTCTCCCTCTCCCCTGCTCATGTTTTGTTCCTCTCTCTTAAAAAATGTTAAAAAAAATGTCTGGAATGTGTACATGTTCAGGAAATAATTTAGTAAATATATTTGTAGGCTACTTTTCTTTCCTTTTACCTCTAACCAAAAAGTTTAATCCTTTCTTTGCATCTGGTATTATAAAGGTAGAATGTATATTTGCTCTTAGCAGATTTTTGACAGATGTAGTCTTCTTGGAAAAGAAAAATAGTTAATTTTGATGCAGATTTTTTTAAGTGAATTTTTTGCTGCTGCTCAAATAAAGTATAAGTTTTTCTCAAGGTAAATTTATTACTGAGAAGATTATATGAATTTTTCAATTTTAAAGATATTTAAATTCAGAGATCTAAGATAAACTGAAGGGCACCTGGGTGGCTCAGTCAGTTGAGCATTAATTCTTGATTTTGGCTCAGGTCATGATCCCAGGGTTGTGGGATTGAGCCCTGCATTGGGCTCTGAGCTAAGTGTGGAGCCTGCTTAAGATTCTCTTTTCTCCTTCCGCCCTTCTCCCCTGCTTGCACTCTCTCTCTAAAAACAAAAACACCAAAAACTGAAACATGCTAAAATAGCTTATTTCTTTCAGATTAGTTTGTAAAAACCTAACTGTAAACTGAACAGGTTGTATTTATGGGGGCAATGTTTTGTTAATGAAAGAGGAATTGCCTAATTAAAATTTTGCCTTATATCTTGCTATTTTAATGCCATGAAGATTGTTTATTATTGCACATTGTTAATTATGTCTTTGGTATATTTGCAGAGCTCAGAGAAGATGCACTTTTATTCTATGTAGATAACTATATAGCTCACTGCTTACTGATTTTGGGAAGCAGAGTGTTGAAGAAAAGCCAGATTAAGTCAGATGAATAAGGTTTATTTTAAAATCTAACAGTTTCCATAAACAAAGCAATCCTTTTAAAAAATGTTTATTTTGGAGAGAGCATAAGCAGGGAAGGGCAAAGAGAGAGGAGAAAAGAGAATCCAAAGCAGGCTGCCTGCTGTCCTCGCATAGCTCGATGTGGGGCTCGAACTCCTGAACCTTGAGATCATGACGTGAGCTGGTCAGATGTTTAACTAGCTGAGCCACCCAAGTGCCCCAATAACATAATCCCTTTGCCAATAATTTGCTATTTAGAGCATTTAGGTACTAATTTACTAAAATTTACCACTGTATACATTGAATCCAGAATACTTAACTTTAAATAGTTGTCCATGATAATACTTATTTTGAGGGGGGAGCGAGGGAGAGTGATTCCCAAGCAGGCCCCAAGCTCAGTCTGGAGCCCTGTGCTGGGCTCCATGTACTGTGAAATCATGACCTAAGCCAAAATGGAGTCGGATGCTCAACCCACTGATTCACCCAGGCACCCCAGTTGTCCATTATATCATACCTGTTTTTTTCAGATGTATTCATTTGTAATCAAAATTTGTTCTTAAACATGAGATAAAGTGTTTTCTGTTACTTTGTAAGATAATTTTAGTGTAAGGTTAGCCACACAGATATGTGACTTATATATATATGTTTTTTAATCTGGTTGTTCATATTTGAGAGTTAGGACTTGAAGGAATTGCTAATAGTGGCTCATGGTAGCAGGGATTTTTTTTAACCTCAGAGGAGGGGAAGAAGTCTGCTACCTGAATTTGAAATGCCCAAATCCCTTAATATCCTTTTGCCTCCATTTTTGTAATTGTTCTTATCTTTGTACACACTGTAGCAGACTTAATCTTTTTAAGTTTTACTTTAATATTAGAATTATGTTTTGGGGCATGATTTGCAAATATTGACTGAATGAATAATCATCCCAAATTTTAAGTGTTTTTACAAAGATTGTGTTCTAAATTCTTTTTTAAAAAGTTTTTTGCAGTAAGCGGGATTTTTAGTTTGTGTGTACACTATAGACTTTAATGTCATTTTCATGCTAAGAAAGACTTAGCCATTTTGAGATGCTGTATGCTTCACTCAGACATGGGAACGAGAGAGACCTGAAAAAGAATCTCAGGTATTTTCATGCCATTAGAAAATAGGTATGGATGCTGAGAAGCTATTAGATGCTTTAATGGGTACCAGAAAAACATGCTAAGACTCTCAAGTTACATTAGAATCAATTTGTGACTCACTGTAGAATTAACTAGCTCATAGATAAAGCAATTCATAATTTTGCATTTAGTTGTTTATGAATCTTCTCTGATTCTTGCCCAATACATTTTTTAGAATGCTGTTTACCTAATCAGGACTTCATTAGTTATAGATTCAGAAACTAGTTTTTGCTCCTGGACAGTCTAGTCTTTATTTTAGGAAGAAATACCTGGATTAAATCTGTAAACTATTTACTGTGCCAAAAGAGCATTTGGTAAAATCAGGAATACAAAATTAAAAGAAAACAAAACACAACTATTAGAAATCTTTCTGGCTATCTTTATAAACGAGCAAGACAAATAAATGAAAAATGTCAGATTTTGCAAGAATCATTGGATATTGACAGCACGTACAGCAAAGGGAAGAAATATTACTTGGTTTCTGTGGTGTTATTGGAATCAAAAGCATTTAGTTTTTTGGTATTTAGTCTTGGTATTTAGTCTTTAGTTAATGTTGCAAAGTCAGTAAACATTTGCTCTGAGCAAAAATAAAACCAAGAGAGTGCATCTGACCATTATTGTGATGAGCTTTTTAATGACGTACAGATGCAAAATAGTAGTTTTCATATTCTTAAAGTAATGTCTACACCCAGTATGGGGCTGGGGCAATTTTCCTACTTTAACAATACATTTAATGTATTTTTTCATTTACAAGTAAAAAATTTGGCTTGCTTTTATGAAAATCAAAGTGGCTTGTAAATATTGTATATCTTTTATTTATTTTGAGAGACAGAGAGAGACAACGCGAGCAGGGGAGGGTCAGAGAGAGAGGGAGACACAGAATCCGAAGCAGGCTCCAGGCTCTGAGCTAGCTGTCAGCACAGAGTCCGATGCGGGGCTTGAACCCACGAACCGTGAGATCATGACCTGAGCCGAAGCTGGCTGCTCAACCGACTGAGCCACCCAGGCGCCCCTAAATATTGTATATTGTTTGTTACATTTACATTGTAATACTGGTGCTTTCCTTAAGCTTCTGTTGTTGCCTACATGGGTGGTACTTTTATATGTGGAGGCTTTAAAATTATTATTATTTTTTTTAACAAAACCAGTTTGTCTTAATTTATCAGTTCTTTTGATGTATAGGTTTTCCATAACAGAGTACCTCCATATTCACTGTTATTTGATTCTCATGATTTTATAAAGTTATGGAGAAAAGACTTTATTATCTTCATTTTACAGATCATAAAATGGGCTTAAGGAGGAGCTTGACCAAGTTCTTCTAAATTACTTAAATGTTTTGATATGTTAATAATTTTAAAAGTTTAAAATAATTTTAATGTGGAATATTCTGTTTTAACTAGAAGTACCTTTTTTTTTAAAATTGCATTTACTACTTTGGTGTTTCAATTTCTTTGACTATTCAGGCCTTTGAGCCATGGTGTCAGGATCATTAGGAACATTGCTTTAGGCATGTATCTTAATTTAGTGCTTTGGTATAATTATCAGTGGCACTTAGTAATCTGTGTTAACCTTGGTAGTATCATTTGAAACCTGATTTGTCACTGGCGTAGCATGGAAAAACAGGATGTCAAAAAATGAAAGTGACCGATTAAAATGTTTTTTCTCATTTTTGTTGCCTGCCCTCTGGTGGAGAAGTTTGTGAAATCAACAAATGGTATATGAGAAGCATGGAAAGGAAATTAATAATTGTTTAATTTGATACATAAAAAGTTGAATGTCTGTTTCCATTTCAGGTTTAGTTTTTAATCTAGTTTGTAAACTTTAGAGGGGACCAATGTGGGATTTGCAATTTAAAAATACATAAATTTCTTAAAGAATGCAAATTTGTCTTAGAACTTCTGTTTCTCAAAATACTCCTTGTTGTTTCTAAGGGTCTTGTTGAAGCATCACAGAGTTTGAAAATGGAAAATGAGGAGATTAAGAAGAGATACAATGATGCTACATCCAAAGCTCTCCAACTTGAGGAAGATATTGTGTCAGTGACACATAAAGCGATTGAAAAAGAAACTGAATTAGACAGGTATTTCTGATGGTTTAAAAAAAATAATTTTATCTTCCAACAATGTTTTAATAAAGTTGTTTTTGGTCTATATTAATGTTACTTTAATTCAGTTTAAAGGATAAACTCAGGAAGACACAATATGAAAGAGAACAACTGGAATGTCAGTTGAAGACAGAAAAGGATGAGAAGGAACTTTATAAGGTAGTTTATTCTTTCTTTCCATTTCTATTCGGTATCTTTTGCTGTGTAACAATGACCCAAAACTTAGTGGTTAGGGATTTGGGAGCAGCTTAGCTACATTGCTCTGGCTCAGGTGTCTTGTTCTTGCAGTCAGGATGTTGGCAAGGGCTGCAGTCAGCTTAAAGGCTTGATTGGAACCAGAGGATCTGCTGTCAAGGTGGCTCATGAAAATGACTTTTGGCAGGATGTCCTTCAGTTTCTTGCTGTGTGCCCTCCTCAGTGGCTGCTTGAATGTTTTCACAACATGGCAGTCACTTTCCCTTGGAGTGAGTATCCAAGGGAGAGCAAGGAAGAGGTTATAGCGCACGTTATGACCTAGTTAGTGAAGTTGTACACTGGCGCTTCTACTTTATCTTACTCATTAAAAGCAAGTCACTTGGTACAGTCACCACGTAAAGCTTTAGAAGGGAATTGAGTTCCACTTCTTGCAGAGAGGAAGCATCAAAGGATTTGGGGACTTATTTTAAGACTACCCCGTTGTATATAGTCCCTATAATTTTTCAGGGAATTGCTGGTATTTTAGTTACTTAGCAGGTAATACATAAGTCAAAGAGGTATAAAACTCAATTGTTTTTCCCTTTAAGAACATATAAATCTTAGAACATTAATTTATTTCCTACATGATCATCATGTTTCCGAGTTTTTTTTTTAAGAATAATCTTTCCAGGGCGCATGAGTGGCTCAGTTGGTTAAGTGTCCAACTTCAGCTCAGGTCACGATCTTGTGGTTTGTGAGTTCAGGCTCCACATCAGGCTCTGTGCTGATGGCTTGGAGCCTGGCGCTTGTTTGAGATCCTGTGTCTCCCTCCCTCTTTCTGCCCTCCCCTGCTTACGATCTCTCTCTCTGTCTCAGAAATAAACATTAAAAAAATTAAAAATCTGCTAACAAATCTTTACCTTTTGAAGTTTTTCTTTTTAATTTTCAAATGATTCTGAAATAGGATAGTTAGCCTAATTACCAGTAATGTTGTGGATGACGTCCAGACATGTTTATCTTAAGTGTTCTTACCTTATCCGTTCCTAAAGACAGTTCCAGATGAGGAATTTCAAGAGAGCATTTTGAGTTAAGCCAGTATTATTTGGATAGATTCAGTCTCATGATTAGATTAGAAAAGGATAACACATTCACTTATGTATTGTGGTATATATTTGATTAGAGATCATATATGTGCATATACAGTATTTGAGACTCACAGTTTGCTGCACGTAGAAACTAAAATACGATTTATATTGCCAGTGGTTTTTTCCTTTTTTTTTTTTTTGGTGGTGGTGGGTTGTTGTTGTTTTAGAAGATAAATAGTTAAATAAAAAGGACTTCACCATGCACCTTAGAGCAGAGAGCATGGATGGGGATGTTTTGCATGTCATGGTTTTTTTTGTTTTTGTTTTTTTGAGAGACAGAGAGAGACAGCGCGAGCAGGGGAGGGTCAGAGAGAGAGAGAGGGAGATACAGAACCTGAAGCAGGCTCCAGGCTCTGAGCTAGCTGTCAACACAGAGCCTGATGTGGGGCTCGAACCCACGAACTGTGAGAGCATGACCTGAGCTGCAGCCGGACACTTAACCAAGTGAGCCACCCAGGTGCCCCCATGTCATGGTTTATACTCATTTTATTTCTTGAATAACTTATCCCTGGAGCGGGGGGGAGGGGTGTGTGGGTGTGTGTGTGTGGGGGGGGGGTGTGTGTGCGTGCGCGCGCGCCACTCCCAAAACAGGAAGAAAAATAGCGATGATTCCCTGGTAGATGATTTTATGATTTGACCCTTTAAGAACATATGCCTTAAAATAATGTTTGGTTTTTGAATAAGATTTTGTGAAAGAGGGAAATAATACAGGTATCTAGAGAAATTGATGTAGTTGGATTACTGTTTTTGCAGTGTTTTTGCAAACACTCATTAAATGCAGCTTAAATTTTTAAAATTATAAAGCATTTGTTAACAAAGTGAAAATTTGGCATCACATAATTTTTTACTCAATGTCATTGAATTTCAGTGAGAGTATTTCAGTTTTTCTTTTTTTAATCAGGGAAAGATCTGAGCATTATTCCTCTGTGGATTATAAATGCTTTCCGTGTCATTTTCCTGTTAGCACAGTGGGACATAATAAGAGAAATACAGTGTCTACGTCTTTAGTCATTTCAAGTCAATAAAAAATGAATTCTGAAAGCAGAGTAGTTAGTATGGGGAAGGGTGTGGGAAGATCCTGTAAGTAAACCAGTGATGGTGGAGAGGTGTAGTGAATGATAATAACTAGGATAGGTTATTGGGAAGAGAAAAACCTATCTCTAAAATGGTCATCTCACACTGCCTTTCTTTTCTTTCTCTTCTGAGATTAGGACTTCTGGTGTTCTGCAGAGCGTTGGCAAGCACATTTTAGGGCAAATCCAAAATTTATTTTTCCTTTACTGCTCTAAAGTATTTATCCCTTATGTCTTGTGCTTTTTTCAGTTTCTGTGTCTGTTTTTACATCTGAATGACTAGTCCTTTGCTAAAAAAAAAAAACTTAGTATCCAGAAGGAAGAAAAGAGTGAGGTCTCTTGGGGATTTATTCTTGTATAGTATGATAATATCTCCAGTTTTCTATATGCATTATCAGTAGGGATCAAAGTGACATTGAACTTTTCATTTGAATACACTCTCCCCCAGCCTCCCAGTGTTCCAAACAGTATTTCATTTGTGTGTATCCCCAAAACTGGAAGTAAAACCCCTCCTCAGAGATTTTTGTTCTGTGCTTTTCCTTTTTAATGGAAAGGAGACTCCACTTACTGAGTGTGATAAGACATCATGTTATACTTTTAACCTCTGAAGTGTGCTTTCCTTTACAGATTGTTTATAAAAATAACCAAAGAGATTCCTTTTGTTTCTCTCCTCAGCCCCTGATAGATCATATAATCGTCCTTGTGCTATCAGAATTTAGAGGAATTGGAAACACTCTTGAACTGATGATTATGAAAGTTAGATAGTGGTTCTAAAGTGATGCTGCAAAGGTCATGGCTGGTAACACCTTCAGAGAATCTGGAGTGTTTTTTTTTTTTTAAACGTTCATTTATTTTGAGAGAGAGCAGGGGGGAGGGACAGAGAGAGAGACAGAGATAGAGCATCCCAAGCAGGCTCTGCACTATTAGCACAGAGCCTGATGTGGGCTCAATCCCATGAACTGTGAGATCATGACCTGAACCGAAACCAAGAGTTGGACACTCAACTGACTGAGCCGCCCAGAGACCCCTGGAGTTATTTTCTATCCTTTTGAGCAGTCATACATACATTTAGAGTCAAGTGGGAAGTGTCTTAATTCATTTCTCTCTGGTACTCTTAATCAAAGCAAGATGCTCTTTATAAAGTGAAAACTAGATATCAATACTAATAATTTCAGTTCTGGAATCTGATTTGTGCATCTCTTATGGGCAAATTAGCAACTACTGACAAAGTTCCTGGCCACATTTCTTATAGTTGGGTTAATTAATCAAATATATTTTTAGGCACATAGGAAGTAAATGAGAGTACTTCTCACAAGCCAAAAATGGAATAGCTTAAGATGTTGTTCTTGAATGTACCCCTTTAGTTTTCTAGAATCTCACCATGCCTTTTTAATCTGACTATATAAGAATAATTTGTTCCCCACAAGAACAACCAAATCGATTTGCATTTTTAATGAGAACTTAAAAATCATTAAAAAAATTAATCCAAGGAGAAGACTTTAGAGATGAGGTAATGTTCTTAGACCTTAGCTGTAATCACTAGAAAATTTACCACAAAAAAGGCTTAGAAGGATTATGTTCTGCTCCTACATTTTGGCTAGTTATTTGATACAACTTGGGTCTCCTGACTCTTGGTCTAGTAGGTCTTCCTGTCACATCCTGTTTGGGCTAGAGATAAACAGTGGTATTTTGAAATTTGAGTAATTTAGGTTGTGGAGTTAGAATATTCTTGACAGTTCCAAGCACTTTTAACAGGTACATTTGAAGAATACCGAAATAGAAAATACCAAGCTTGTGTCAGAGGTCCAAACTCTAAAGAATTTAGATGGGAATAAAGAAAGCATGATTTCTCATTTCAAAGAAGAGATTGGCAGGCTGCAGTTCTGTTTGGCTGAAAAGGAAAATCTACAAAGGACATTCTTGCTTACAACAACAAGTAAAGTAAGTATTTTTGCAGTATGTATTTGAAGATTGTAAAACCTGTGTCTATTAAATGTATCCAATATTGTGGTTTTTATTTTTAATTTTCCCTTTTCTCAACCTTTCCTGTTGAAAAAGGTCAGTTTTACAGAGAAGTTAGAAGAACAGAACAATGGAAACATGTATCATCAAATATTTTGCCATTTTTATCTCCTCATTTATATGACCGTTTTTCCTTCTGATTCATTTGAAGTCAGTTGCAGGAATTCTGATGTCATATCCTAAATATTTTAGCATGTCTTCCCTGTCTGCAGTTGTGGTTCATTATTCTGTATAACCATAAAACCATGATCATACCT
This sequence comes from Suricata suricatta, assembly GCF_006229205.1. Classification (NCBI taxonomy): domain Eukaryota; kingdom Metazoa; phylum Chordata; class Mammalia; order Carnivora; family Herpestidae; genus Suricata; species Suricata suricatta. The sequence continues at coordinate 47,450,525 of NC_043701.1, read as the reverse complement.
AAGAAATTTAACACTGATAATACTCATTCATATATATAGTTTTAGTATAAGCAAATTATTCCAAGTATCTATATATTTTTAAAAACATTTAAGTTTATTTAAAACTGATAAGAGATACAGCGAGTGTGAGTAGGGGAGAGGCAGAGAGAAGGACAGGGAGAAGGGGAAGGGAAGATGGGGGGGAGTGAGAGAGAAAGAAATGAATGAGAATTAAGCAGGTTCTGCACTGTCAGCACAGAGCCCGAAGTCTGGCTAGAACTCATAAAATTGGGAGATCATGACCTGAGCCAAAAACCGAGAGTTGGATGCTTAACTGAGCCACCCGGGCATTCCCCTCCCCATTATATGTTTATATATAACCTTTAAATTCTCTTGACCCAGTGGTAAAGATCACACATTCATTTGATTATTGTTGTGTTCTTTGTCTGCTCTAATCTAGAATAGGATCCCTATACTACTTTTATGATATTGGTGGTTTTGAAGAATTCAGGCTTGTCTGAGAAGATGGTCTGTAATCTAGATTTACCTATTGTTTCCTTATAGCTAGATTTAGGTCAAAACGTTTTTGGCAAGAAAAAGCTTAATGATGTTTCGTACATTATGTTGCAGTGGTACCAAATGTCACATAATGTTAGGTTTAATCATTTGTTTTATTAAAGTTATTTCTGCCTGAAAGAGGGTGCTTTCCCCCTCTTTTTGATTATTGAGTGATATGTGGGGCAATACTTTGAGATTATGTGAATGTTTTATTCACCCCATAGCTTTTTACCCAGTATTTTTTATCCCTTGATGATCCTCATCCACATCAGTTATTACTACATTAATGATTACAAAATGGAGACTTAAAAATTTATATTTCTTTTACACTTATTAGTAGGCATTCTTCTTTAAATAGTTTTTGTTTTAAGTAAAATTTTCTTTAATGTTTATTTTTTTTGAGAGAGATAGTGTGAGTTGGGGAGGGTGCGAGAGAGGGAGACCTAGAAACCAAAGCACTCTCCGGGCTCTGTCAGCACAGAGCCCGTTGCAGGGCTTGAACTCATGAACTGTGAGATCATGAACTGAGCTGAAGTCAGCTGCTTGACTGACTGCCACCTGGGGACCCCTCATGTTTGTTTATTTTTGAGAGAGCTAGAGAGGCCAGCAGGAGGGGCAGAGAGAAAGGAAGGCACAGAATCCGAAGCAGGTTCCAGGTTCCAAGCTGTCAGCACATAGCCCAATGTGAGGCTTGAACTCAAGAACTTTGAGATCATGACCTGAGCTGAAGTCAGACACTTAACTAATGAGCCACCCAGATGCCCCTTCTAAAGTCTTTTTCAATAATACTGATTTTTATTCTCTTCATTAAAATTTTTTTCAGTGTTTATTTTTTGACGGACAGAATGTGAGTGGGGGAGGGGCAGAGAGAGAGGGAGCATCTGAAGCAGACTCCAGACTCTGAGCTGTCAGCGCAGAGCCCCATGTGGGCCTTTAACTCATGAACTGTGAGATCATGACCTGAGCCAAAGTCAGGTGCTTAACTGACTAAGCCACCCAGGCACCCCCTTTCTCCAAGCCTTTTGATTGAGTCTTGTGTTTTGAATATGTTAAATAGTTGCATAATTCAAAAGTGAAAATAATTACAAAAAACATTTACTTCGTCTCTTCCCTAAAAAAAGATTTTTTTAAAACCTATACTCATATATGTAAAGATTTTCATTAGTTTCCACTTTATACTTCTCTTATTGTAAAAATACGCCTGTGCTTATGTACACACCTTCTCTTAAAAAAGGTACCATGCTATATATATGCTTTTTTTGCACCTTTTATTTTCATTTAAGGTGTGTTATTTAATGGTTTTCAGTATTCACAGGGTTATACAACAAATACTGCAATAAATTTAAAGATGTTTTTATGACCACCTCTAAGGAAACTGTGCCCATTAGCAGTTACTCCATATTCTTCATTTGCTCTTTTTTTTGTTAGTTTCTCTCTCTCTCTCTCTCTCTCTCTCTCTCTCTCTCTCTCTCTCTCACACACACACACACACACACACACACACACACACACACCCACACCCAACCACCCTACCACCCCCCCACCCCCGCCCCCCATTAGATCATGACCTAAGCTGAAGCTGGCCACTTAACCGACTGAGCCACCCAGGCACCCCTAACATTTACATTTGATAAAAAATGTATTTGTAATAGTCTTCTAAAACCTCTTTAAAATTTTTTTTATGGAATGTCTGGACATCTTGTATGAGTACGCGTATAGATTTTCCTCATTTGCTGTAACAGCTGTATAGTATCCCTCATTTAATAGCTGTGTAGTATGTAATTGTGTTTTAGTTGTGTATAGTCCTTCGCTTTTATAAGCATGCTGCAATAAACATCGTTGTACAAATATCTAGGCACATGTAATTATCAGAAAATTTTTTCATAGTTATTTTCAAATTGCTTTTCAAAAAAATTAATACCCCAGCATTTGAATATACTGGTGTTTATAATGGCAGCACAGACTTCCATTGTGTGAAGGATATCATAGAATTTATAATAAATTCTTATAGTTAGATATTTTCTTCAATTTTTAATAATTTTTCATTATTTTAATACTGTAATGAATCCCTGTAAAGCTGAATTTAATGTTCTTATTTTGTATTAATTTTCTTTGGAACTCATGAAAATAAAACTGCTAGATCAAAACCTGTGTACTTTCTCATAGTGTTGATGAATGTTACAAAAATCTGATGAAAGACTTTATACCAGCTACATGTAAATAAGCCCAATGTTTATGAATTTGTTAATTTCCCCAAATTCATCCAAATATTGCAGTATTCCTATTTTTTAATCTTTGTTAATTGAAAGAAGTTGATGTTTAACTTCTTTATTTGATTGTTGATGAATTGATTATTTTTATATGCATAATGGCCATTTCTGTCTTTAAAAAATTTTTTCATGTTAAAGCATGCCTGGATGGCTCAGCTGGTTAAGTGTCTGACTTCAGCTTAGGTCATGGTCTCATGGTCATGAGTTTGAGCCCCAGCTCAGACTCTGCTATGACAGCTCAGAGCCTGGAGTCCTCTTCTCCATTCTGTGTGTGTGTCTCTTTCTTCCCTTTCCCTGCTTGCTTGCTTGCTCTCTCTTGTCTCTCTAAAAAAATAAACATAAAAAAAAAAAACCTTCAAGGTTCTCTCTCCAATTTTTCGTGTTTCTTTTTTTGTTTTTTGTTTTTATTTTTTGGTTGTGAGCGGGTTTTGATTTGAAAATATGCTGATAAAATAATTTTATATCAGAATATTGTACTTTTTTGAATATATTCCAAACATTTTCTTCTGGTTTCGTTGTTGCTCCTTTGCTGATATTTACATAGTTAGATCTATTAATGTTTATATCTACAAAGATTTTCTTTTCCACCTCAACGTGCATAATCCTTTATATTTCCTTCTAAGGAGCTAACCATTTTTAAAAACTGTTTAGTTCTGAGAGAGAGAGAGAGAGCGCGTGCGTGTTGTAGGGGCAGTGTGAGAGGGAGACAGAGCATCTGAAGTGGGCTCTGCACTGACAGCAGAGACCCCCGATGTGGAGCTCGAACTCAAGCACCGTGAGATCGTGACCTGAGTTGAAGTCGATGTTTAACCAACTGAGCCACACAGGTGCCCTAGGAATTAACATTTTAAAAACCAAGAATTGGATTGTACTTTTTTCTCAGTTTACATTATTTGTAGTACAAAAATAAAAAGTAGGAAAGTGGAATAAACCAGATTTGTTGGGCTCATAATATTAAAAGAAATAATTTTATTATGACCATTTTAAGGTTTTTTTTTTTTCCTCATCAGCAATTTAAACTTTTTAGAGATACTTTTAGGTTGGATAAGAGGTGCTAATTAAATTACTTTTTAAATTTTCCTGTTGTCTCATCTTTGCTATTTGGATATCAGATATTTTATTTTTAGAAATAAGTTCTAAATCTATTTTGTGTTTTCATAATGACATAGCATATGAATATTATATTGGATATGTTTTAGGTTAGTTAGGAAACTTAACCAAAATTTTTGTAATTACAGAGTTTTTGAAATTATTTTTATTACTAATAATAAAAAGTGAGGGTAAGTAGTTCTAGATGTTAGAGATTTCGAGCAACAGGAGCTTTCATTCAAATTTCTGTTTAACCAGGGATTTAAATATTGGGCATGTTGCTTGACTTCTGAACTGAAGTTTACATGAGTTTAATGTGGTAGAGATAGTGCGTTGGATTATTATCTGGGGATTCTAACACAGAGCCCTATCTTAAGTTTTTTTTTTTTTTTTTATAGACTTCTGTATTTAAGTCACGAGTAGAAAAGTGTTTAATTTAAAATTTTGGATCTGTTGAAATATGAGTAAAAATTGTTTCTGCTACTGTTTTTACTTTATTGGTTTCATTGCTAATGTATCTACTTTTCTTCAGGAAGATACTTTTCTTTTAAAGGAGCAACTTCGTAAAGCGGAGGAACAGGTTCAGGCAACTCGGCAGGAAGTTGTCTTTCTGGCTAAAGAACTTAGTGATGCTGTAAATGTGAGAGATAAAACAATGGCAGATCTGCACACTGCACGCTTGGAAAATGAGAAGATAAAAAAGCAGTTAGCTGATGCAGTGGCAGAACTTAAACTAACTGCTGTGAAAAAAGACCAGGTAAAGTGGGTTAATTTTGAATTTTTATTTTGATCAAAAACTCACTACAAGCTTACAAAATAGACTGGGTTGTCAGAAAAAGGTCAGATTCCTGATCACAGAAATTTAAATTTCCATTCATTTTGCTTAGTAACTTCTTGGGTTGAAATTAATGTAAACCTTAAGAAAAACTTAAGTAGACAAATGTGTAATGATTAATAAGAGCTGCTCTATTATTAAACTTTCTGATGTCAGGTATATATTGCTTTGTTTGGAATTTTTTATCTATTAGCTTCATAAAGGGATATTATAGTTATTTAACAGGTAATACTTACTCCTCAGGAGGGGAATTGTTTTCTTTAGTTTTTTAATGAACCTTAGTCCTATGCTACTATAAAGCTGGATTTATTAGGAGCTAATGTGGCTCTGTTGCCCAAACTCCAAAACAAATAAAAACTAGAAACCAGAAAGAATAAAGTGAAAAGGAAGTTGGGATTTAGTATTACATGTGAGATAGGAGATTTTCATCTTTTATTTTTCTTGTAGGAAAAGTCTGATACACTAGAACATGAACTGAGAAGAGAAGTTGAAGATTTGAAACTTCGTCTACAAATGGCAGCAGATCATTATAAAGAAAAATTCAAGGAATGCCAGAGGCTCCAGAAACAAATAAATAAACTTTCAGACCAATCGGTAAGGACAATTGAATTCATATGAAATAGTTCCTTTATCAGTATTTTTGTTTACAAATCAAATTTATGGTGGTTTATAAAGTTTGGTTTATTTAATCTAATCTGTACACTCTACATGGGGCTCAAATTGACAAACCCAACATCAAGAGTCACATAGTCTTCTGACTGAGTCAGCCGGGCACCCCCAAATTTAAAATATTCTAAATATCAACTTTTTAAATGTAATTTATCTCTGCTTGATTTGAAGTGACTGGCCTAATGTTTGTAATGATCTATATTGTTTTAAATTTGGAAATTTTATTGCTGGAAACCCAACAAAGGAAGCAAGGGCAGCAACAAGGGAAAACGAAGGAAAAGCCCTCTTTTCTTGACCATTTCCCTCTAAGTTCCTGATAAATGCCTTCACTCAAAAACGCGATACATACTGAATTCCTCCTTGTGACAATGATGCCCGTCCTCAGTGGGGTTCCCTGTTGATTATCCTCAGAGTCAAAGATGGTTTCTCAGTTGTTGTTACTGGGTTCTTCCATTCTGTTCGTATCCACTAGATTAGGAAGGGTTAATGTCAGCTAATTTGCATTCTGTCTGAGTGGGTAAGCAGATTTAATGAAAGCAAAGAAAATGTTTCTGTTCTGGTGTGTGATTTATTTATTTGAGGGGGCATGCCGTATGTGTCATTGGTGGGCGTGGAGGAGAGAGTGTTTAAAGCAGGCTTCACGCTCTGTGCAGAGCCTGATAAGGGGCTTGATCCCACAACCCTAGAATCATGACTCAAGCTTAATTTAAGAGTTGGATGTTTAACCAACTCAGCTGTCCAGGTGCCCCTTGATGTGTGTTTTAATGTGGGTCCTTAAATTGTACTTAAATATTAAAGTTTACTATGTAATGGAATGCTGGAAGTATATTTAAAACCTGCAATTGAAAATGATACCAAGTTCTCTCTGCAAACAAAATTTTCTGTAAAGATCCCGTTTTATTTGTATACTATATTGATACAGTTGATATTCACACAGGAATGCATGTGGTAAGCTAGGAATGCTTTTGTGAAAAAATATACCTTAAGACCCACGTGTATGGGTTTTGGTTGAGACCTGTAAGTATATTATGACTTTGTAGTAGATGACTTATGAGATTTCTGTGTGATTGGCCTGTTTTGGTTGTGGTTTGATCATTTAATAATGAAAACCAAAATAAAGTTTGTGTGTCTTTTGTAACTTTTAGGTCAGTAAAGTGATGGGTGTTACCTTTGGCTTTTGCTGGCCTTTAAGACACAATAGCAGCTTTGTGCGGGTTTCTCAGAATTTCTTTATATGACAGATACTGAAGGAAGGAAATATAACACATATAACAGTTTGTTGTTAACATTTTGAATAGGCCAATAATACCAGTGTCTTAAAGAAAATCGGGAATCAGCAAAAAGTGAATGATGCCTCAATAAACACAGACCCAGCTACTACTGTCTCTGCTATAGATATAAAGCCGCCACCGTCTGCAGGTAAAAATCTTTCCACCATTTTATGTAGTGTCCTCCCTTGATGAGGATTGATATTTATTTATACTGCCTTATTCCAAGTGTATGTGTTTTAGGGAGCGTCTAAAAATTCTTATGAGAGGATTAAGGCAAAGAAAAAGTAAGGGGCTTAAAAGTAAAGTCTTACATGTGAAATATATAAAATGTGAGTGTGAACTAGTATTTATATTCATGAATATATTCACAAGTATTAAATGAACTAGCGCTTGTTAAGCGTAAGTGTTATAGCACTTAAGCTATAGGGTAAAAGCCAATAATTGAATTTTTAATTAATATTCCACTAAATGTATGGAATTTTGAGGTGTTTATGGCTATTTAGTTGTACAGTTCTGCTGGAGAAACTAAATCCCTTGTTCTATTTCTGTTTCTCCCTCTTTTTAAAACATTTTTGGGACTTCTTTGGATCATTAGGGTGCTGTGTGGTTAGTGTACCTATTAGTGGATAAGTTAAATTTTTATTAGTTTATTAACTTCTAGAATAGATTAGGGAGATCTAGTGAATGTATGAAATGACAATTTAAATTAAGTCTAGGTTTTCTTTCACTTGTCCTAATTTCTTTTTTTTCACCTTATGTTAAAGATTGACGATAATGGAAGTCAGCACTCAAGTATATAAAAATACATTTCTAATGTAGTCTTTGGGTGTAATTGCTGTTTTAGATTTCTTAAATGTATAGTAAATTTCCCATGCTATTAAATATTTAATTAGGTTCAGCCGCTGTATAACAGGATCCCAGCTTCCATTTATGTGCACTTTTTATAGTATCTAGTGTTGTATAAATTATTTACTTAATAAAGACTTACTGAATAGTAATGAAGGACTAGAAAAATAATTTAAAGTGTTTTCTCAGAGTATAGCTTTCGACTTATCCTGTGTCTTTAGTTATATGAAGAGAACAAGCGTGCCATTTAAAAACTGTTATTAGGGGCGCCTGGGTGGCTCAGTCGGTTAAGCGTCCGGCTTCGGCTCAGGTCATGATCTCACGGTTTGTGGGTTCGAGCCCCACTTTGGGCTCTGTGCTGACAGCTAGCTCAGAGCCTGGAGCCTGCTTCGGATTCTGTATCTCCCCCTCCCTCTGATCCTCCCCTATTCCCACTGTCTCTGTCTCTCAAAAATAAATAAAGAACATAAAAAAAAAAAAATAAAATAAAAAAATAAAAACTGTTACTAGCTGGTTAAAAAAGTCACTTTTCATTATTGAATGTGATCTTGTTTCTGGCCAAACTGACATTTAAAAAATTCTCATGTAGGTTTATATTATTTTTATTTAGTGTATGATTAGATGTTTTTAAATAAAATCTCTCTCCTTCAGTGTGTTCTGTTTATTATAATTCATAGTATACTGACCATTAAGTTATTTTGAACAGGAAGATCATATGGGAGCAACATAATTTTTAATATTTTCTGCCTTGTAATAGGTGAGACAAATTCTGACATTGTAACAAAGGGACAAGTCTGTGAGATGACCAAAGAAATTGCTGACAAAACAGAAAAATATAATAAATGTAAACAGCTCTTGCAGGTAAGTTGGCTCTCTTGTAAGTGAAAGATTTATTGAATATAATAACTTAGCTTATCTTTATTTATTTTTTTTTAAATCCTGGGGGTTCTTTTTTTTATCGGTATATTAATAATGAGTTTCACTTTTGAGGTGATGAGGGGGGTGGTTCTTTGTACCTGTGCATGGAGGCCTGTATGAAAATCATTCTCAGATTATTAGTGTCCTTTCTTGATAATGGGCAAGTGATTAATTGAGGCTGGATATTGTCATTATAAGGATACACGGAAAATGAATCCTTGAACTTTAAACTTCATAAAAGGGAAGTGCTCTTTTTACATTTACTGTAATAATAGCAACGAATTTTACCACATCTTAAATTGACCAGAATTACAAAGTGGAAAAGAGAATGTTAACCAAATGAGCTGTTGCTTTTATGGTGTTTTTTTTTTTTTTTTAAACTTATTTTTGCTATTGTAAAATGTATTCTTCATACATTTCAATTTTACAATCATCTTCGTAGGAATCACTCCTGGAGTATTTGAAACTGAACAGTTTGTTGCTTCAGAGGATCCTTCCTTCTGTAGAAGGATTGATGAGAATAGTTTTACCCTTGAGTTCAAAGTAGTTGTTTATAAGGGACTAAACTTTTTTCATCAAGTCTGAAACAATTCTGGATGACCTTTTTTACAAAATGTCATCATATAGTTTTATTGAAAGGAAGATGGAATGTTCCTAAGCCAAAAACTTACTCAGTGTACATATTTTTTCCAAGCAGTGTTGAGGTGCAATAAACTGCATATGTTGAATTCCAACGAACTGCTTTTATATTTCTATTTAATTTTTAATGTTTATTTTTGAGAGAGACAGCACACATGGGAGAGGGCCAGAAAGAGAGAGAGAGAGAGAGAGAGAGAGTTCAAAGCAGGCTCCAGGATCTGGTTTGTCAGCACAGAGCTTGACGCGGGGCTCGAACCCACAAACTGCCAAAATTGGGACACTCAACCAACTGAGCCACTTGAATGCCACTGAACTGTTTATATTTGAAGTCTGCAGTTTGATCAGTTTTGCCATATATATAGTTGTAAAAATACTACAATGCCAAGATAACATTTCCATTACCTGCCAAAGTTTTTATGTTCCCATTTGGTGTATGTGCTGCCCAAGTGAGCAGTTCTATTTGGAACTCATTCCTCCCTCTGTTGCCATCCCCAGGAAACTGTTGGCTTGCTTTCTGCCGCTGTAGCCTACCTTTAATACAGTTTGTATGAATATGGTACATATTCTTTTTCTGTCCTCTTTTCAGCATAATTATTTTGAGATTTATTCATGTTGTTGCTTATCTTGGTTGTTCATTCCTTTTCATTGGGAGAGTTCAGATCTTTTGCTATTTTATTTATTTATTTAATTTTTGATCTTTTGCTATTTTAAACATTGAGTTCATTTTATTACTGAATTGTAAGGTTTCTTTATTGTGGTTGGAAATCCTTTGATTCATGTTTGGGAAATATTTTCTCCCAGTCTGTAACTTGCCTTTTCACTTCCTTAATGGTGGTTTTATAAAAACTTTTGATTAAGTACAGATTTATCAATTTGGTCTTATGTTTTGTGCTTTTTATTTTTATTTTTTTATTTTTTAAGTTTATTTATATTGAGAGAGAGGAGAGAGTGAGCAAGCGGGCAAGGGTCAGAAAGAGAGGCAGACCGAGAATCCCAAGTAAAGTCTGCGCTGTCAGTGCTGGGCCTGATGGGGCTTGAACTCAGAACCATGAGATCATGACCTGAGCTGAAATTGAGTCAGATGCTCAGCTGACTGAGCCACCCACGCATCCCTGTGCTTTTTATGTTCTAAGAAATATTTACCTATAATCCAATCTGTAAAAATGTTTTAGAAGTTTTATGGTTCTAGGTTTCACTAAATTTAGGCCTGTTAATAATTTTAAGGTTTTTTTGTATGTGGTGTGAGATATGGTATATATAGTAATGGATAATAAGTTGATCTAGTATCATTTGTTACACACATTTTCTCTAGTCACCGTTGCTTAAAGCATATTTTTAAACTTTCACCTCGAATATAAGACATTCAAAATGAAATTGCCAGTTTACCCTTATGTCATGATTTGTAAATCCTTTCTTTTAATACTCTTGGTTGTAGAGAAGAGCTGTGTATAAGAAGTCAATCAGGATAGTATCTTGGTTAGGAAATCTCAGAGTTTAATTTGTAAATGTCTGGAAGCCATGTCATTATAATCATATGATTTTTTTTTCTTACCTCACTTTGCAGAAGGTAATATATGCTTATTGTGAAATCTTAGGCATTATAAAAAGTAAAGATGGTAACAGGTTTTGTCATGATCCTGATTCCAAGTGATGAGAGCTATTAACATTTTGTTTATATTTTTCTACACAAGATATAGAGATCATATAAGATTCTAACTTTTAAAACAAAAATAAGATTATACTCTATATTCTGTTTTTGCAACTTGCTATTTTTAACCTACCTTGCCTTTTTTTCCTTGTTAACGTCTAGATATACTTTGTTATTTTAAATATATACTGTTTCATTGTATGGACTTAAAATGATTTATGCCATCTTCCACTGACATGGGTTATTTCAGTTTTTATATTGTTATAACAGTGTTACAGTGAAACATTCAGCACGTATTTAAAATATGTTCATAAAGATAGTGGCTGTATCAGGATTTTTAAAAGTCTTTTGGTAATGCAAATTTCATTTAGGATGAGAAAACAAAATGCAATAAATACGCTGATGAACTTGCAAAAATGGAACTGAAATGGAAAGAGCAAGTGGAGATTGCTGAAAATGTAAAACTAGCACTAGCCGAAGTAGAGGACAATTACAAAGTAAGTTCAGTATTTGCATAATGTGAGCCATGGTACACCTGGTACTTTTGCAGATGTGTTAGCTATAATTTTTATCAATCTGATGTGCAGTTTTAATATAGCTAATTGGGTAGAAGTTTTGTGTATAAATAAAAATGTACTACATATTTAGTGGAGTATAGTTAATACCCATGCACGTAACCATTGTGGCTTTAATTCTGTTCATTTAGATGGCTAATTAAAACGATATCTTTTAATCGTGCTTAGTTTCTACAATGAAAAGTTATTATTTCATTATCCTATTCATTAAAAATTTCTCTAATATTTATTTTTGAGAGAGAGCACTTGCAAGTGAGTGCACGCACAAGTGGGGGAGGGGCAGGGTGAGAGAGGGAGATACAGAATCCAAAGCAGGCTTTAGGCTCTGAACTATCAGCAAAGAGCCTGTTGTGGGGCTTGAACCCACAGACCACAAGATCATGACCTGAGCCAATGCTTAACTGACTGTGCCACCCAGGTGCCCCCCTATTTGTTCATTTAGAAACAAACATGGATGTGTGTGTAAAATTATTTTAGGGCCTCAGGGCTCCTGGGTGACTCAGTTTGTTGAGTATTTGACTCTTGGTTTCAGCTCACATCATGTCTCATGGTTTGTGGGTTTGAGCCCCAAATTGGGCTCCATGCCAACAGTGTGGTACCTGTTTGGGATTCATTCTGTATCTCTGTCTCTCTCAAAATAAAAATATTGAAAAAAATTATTTTAATGCTTTGACATTTTTTGGGGTGTACTATATGATTAGTAATTTTTAAATTTAAAATTTATATGAGTATTATTAAATGAATCACCAAAATGTGTTACCTGTGATCCTAAAAAGTACTGCAGAGTGATGCAGTCTTTTTTAAATGTCATTAGGAAGCCACATGTTTGTTACTATTTTTTTTTTTTTTAAGTTTGAGAGAGAGCTTGCACGCAGAAGAAAGGGCAGAGAGAGGAGAGAGAGAGAGAATCCCAAACAGGCTCTGTCCTGTCAGTACAGAGCTCAACCTGGGGCTTGATCCCATGAGCTTGAGAGATCATGACCTGAGCCAAAATCAAGAGTCGGATGTATCACCCAGGCACCTCAGTTATACAGTCTTAATGAAAATAGTTTTTGCCAGTGTAATAATAGGCAACAAACCAGCTCAAATGCTGAATATTTGTAAGACTGTTAGAAGAAAAAAAATTAGCAGGCTGTTTAGTTAATAAGTAGGAAGATCTTTTCTTTTAAGGAACCAAGTATACTCTTAGAATTTTTGATAATTGTATGTACATATAATTTGCATATTTTGTGTGAGTAAAGATTAGGAAGTTCTAAATGATTTAACTTTGCTATAGTACGGCTAATTGTACTTCTAATGTAATTTTTAAATGTTCCAAAAGACACCAAAGATTGGGTTTTTCTCTAGAGGCTGGAGAGGGTGCACATTATATACTAAGGTAATTTTACTGGTGGTCTTCTTAAAAAACATCATCTGCTGTCAGAGTGAAATTTTCAGGCTTTTAATTCATGAGATTATTGTTTCTGGGATCCCTGTGGATATTGTTTTCAGTGTCTGGCAACCTCCCTTATTATAAAGTGTGAGTATTGAATTTATATAAACTTTTATCTTTCCATATGGACTAGAAAAAAATCATTTAGTAAAATTAAAGCCTACTTTTAGGGCTTTAGAGAGAGTGTTGCATTAGTTCTTGTATGGATGGTCATAGGTAAGGCACAATGCTACGTATGCTTAAAGAGTTTATAGTCTAACAGATTGCTAGTAGTGTCATGGTGATACCTATGGCTCTTTGACATTCATGACCCAGGTAATCATTTGTCACTTCCTGTGGGAAGCTAAATAATGTTTTTAGTTTGTTAGTGGTGAATATGATCATCAAAATTAACATATAGATTATACTGCTAGCAAAGGTGCTTAGCATTTTGTTTAATGCCTTTTACTACTTTTGTGCTATTGAGATAAATACTCACTAGACAGATACTCACTGGACACAGCAAAATGGGTTGAAGTTCTATATGAATGATAAGTCTAACAAATACCTTAGGGCTGTTTTCAGTGGAATATTTAGGAGTTAAACATGGAGAAACCAGACCCCTGAAAGAGAAAACTGGAGGGGAGGAGAAGCAGTGCTTGGAAAAGAAAACAGCATTTTAAGCAGATAGAAAAGCATTAATTAATACACAGATTTGGAGGTGAAAAGTGGAGAGCATAGTCTGGAGATTATGAGTGATCTTGAGTAATAAGTCTTTAATGCCTGTAATGGAGTAGATCAAACTTGAAAGATGGGTTGAAGCCATGTTTTGGGGGGGGGGGGACCTAAGATGTAATTTGGGTGCTGTTTGTTAAGCATTCTCTAAGAGTAAAGGAAGGGACCTGACTATAGTGCGTCTTCTTGAAATAATCTGGCTAACAGTATAAATTAAAAATAATTTATAGGTGGGAAGAGTTTTTGAAGGTAAGAAAATCAGATAGAATTATTCTTAAAGAATTGCTTGCTAAAGCCACCCCTTTGGGTAACTTCCTTGATCACTTACTATTGAATAGGATGTGAGTCTATCAAGGAAAGCTCTGAAAGGCATCTTTAGAGAAAACTGATCGAAGAATAGTTTTACTTGTGTTTGTGTCCGTAATGCTTATACTGTAAGCATAAGGCAGTGTTTAAATAAATTGAACGACTTAAAGAGAAGTGTTGTAACATAGCTTCCTAGCTTCAGTCACAGTGAGCTCTGAGATTGATGATATCTTAATTAGCAAAACTTAGAAAAGTAGGTTTGGGACCTTTTGCCCTTACAATGCAAAAAGACAATAATGGAAACAGACCATCCATCAATTGAAAAGACAGGTTTGGGGACACCTAGGGTAGTTCAGTCAGTAAGCGTCTGACACTTGAGTTTGGCTCAGGTCACAATTTCATGGGCTTTGTGCTGACAGTGTGGAGTCTGCTTCAGATTCTCTCTCCTTCCCTCTCTTTGCCTCCCCACCACCACTTGTGCACAAGCAGTCGCGTGCACGCGCGCGCGCGTGCCCACACACACACACTCTCTCTCAAAAAAAAAAGTCAATAAACTTAAAAAAAAATAATAAAAGGAGCAGCACCTGGATGGCTCAGTTGATTAAGCATCCAACTTTAGGTCAAGTCATGATCTTAGGGTTCATGAATTTGGCCCCGTGTTGGCTTCTGTGCTGACAGCTCAGATTCTGTGTATCCCTCTCTCTCTCCCCCTCCCCGCTTGTGCATGCTCTCACTCTCAAAAGTAAATAAACATTATAAAAGGATTTGGAACTTGGGAAAGATAGAGTTGTGCCTCATTAGTTAATATTTGTGGTTTATTCCCATGGGGATTATAGTTGAAGGCATAGAAAAAAAGAGTTTTCAGGGAGAGTATAGACAGAAGATGCCAAAGAAGAAATTTCAGAGAACACTCATGTTAAAAAAAAAAAAAGTTTTTAATATACCCAGAGATGTCATAGAATAAGATCCAAGCAGAATGCATGGGTATGGTAATAGGAATCATTTTGATAGAATGTTATAAACTAACTCTTGATCTGTAGGGAGAGAGTAGATAATGAAAAAATTAATGATGATGATTTCTCTTTTCAGCTTCAGTTGGCAGAGAAAGACAAAGAAATAAGTGGTCTAACTTCACATTTGGAAAACCTCTCCAGAGAGAAGGTATTGAACAGTATACTTCAAAATCTTTTATAAGACAATGAATGTATGAAGACACACATTTTATAGTCATGTGAGGGTGACTTTAAAAAAACTAAATTAAGGGCACCTGGGTGGCTCAATCGCTAGAGCATATGACTCTTGATCCCAGGGTCGTGAGTTCAAGCCCCACATTGGGTGTAGAATCTACTTTAAAAAAAAAAAAAAAAGAAAGAAAAAAAAACCCTACCAGTTTAACTTCGTTTTGGAACTTAATAGCTTAAAATATATTGTGTTTTCATGTCATTCAAAAATCACTATTTAGAATTATCATTATCATACTATTTCAGATATTTTGCATAACCCACTTAGAAACATAAAGGATGAGAGTAAAGAAAGTAATAAAGCAAAAGCAAAATGGCAAATAATGATTAAAAAAAAGATTGTGGGAAATATTAACTAATGAAATAAGTTTTTTTTTAAATTTTTAATGTTTTTAAATTTATTTTTGAGAGTCAGACAGCATGAGCAGGGGGGGTCAGAGAGAGAGGGAGACACAGAATCTGAAACAGGCTCTAGGCTCTGAGCTAGCCGCCAATACGGAGCCTGACGCGGGGCCTGAACCCACGAACTGTGAGATCATGACCTGAGCCGAAGCTGGATGCTCAACCGACTGAGCCACCCAGGCGCCCCAAGATAAAAGTTAACATCAGATACCTGACTGGTTATTTTCTCTGAATCATTTTGTGTTTCCAGATGATCTGCTTTCCACCTGAGAATGGAACAGTAATATATATACTTAAAATTAACGGGAGATATCTCTAATGAAATGTAATAGTAGCATGATGATTAAATAATCATGATCCCACACAACTGAACTTAACAAAAATCATAGATTACCAACTGTAATATGAACATATCTTTGATTCTATAGGTGACAGATGTATTGCACACTACTGTGTTTTGTTTTGTTTTGCCTACATTCATAATTGAAGAAAATGCTAAATTTCAGTTAGAAGTTAGTGAAAAGATACACATTTATTTTCACCATCAAAGTTGATTTATCTCCTAAATTCTAAACATGGACCCTTTGGGGGATGTTGTAAGTATACATGTAAGAATGTTCTCTAAGCAAGAGTTCAGTCTTCCAATTTACCCAGCAGCCTACCTGTAACTGTCTTGTTCATGTCCCTGTGTTCTATTCACCCCACCTGCAGTTGCTCTCATGAGGGATCAGAGCTGCTTATTACTGGTCCTTTTCTTAGCCTGCGTCCTACGGAGGGGATTTATTGCATCTCTGATGGTAGAAGAGAGGAGTATTAACTTAAGAGTCAATGCTTCATTATGTTGGAATCTCTGTGAAGTTGACTGTACCAATGAATGCATAAATCTTTTTTTGAAAACCTTGACTCTGTTTAAGTAGTTTATTGTTTGCTTACAGAATAATTTCACCATATTCTAAATTAATTTGCTTAAACTTTTATAGCAGTTTACCCTACTTAAACCTTTTAAACCATGTCCTTTTCCTCTTATTCTTGAGTCCTTTTTATGAAATATTTTTTTTGGGGTGCCTGGGTGGTTCAGTCGGTTAAGTGTCTGACTCTTAATTTTGGCTCAGGTCATGATCTCATGGTTTGTTAGTTCAAGCCATGCATCAGGCTCTGCACTGACAGCTCAGAGCCTAGAGCCTGCCCGTCCCCCCCTACCCCCCCCCACCCCGCATGAGGAAAAAAATTAAAAAAATTTTTTTGAATTTACTCTTTTTCTCTACTCATATTGCACTTTCACTTTTCATAATAAATCTGAATTAACTATGGCAGCGCTTCTGGGGTTTTTTGATTCATGGCAGGGCATGAGGCAACCTCTGTTGGGGTCCTACTGTGTTCTAAGTACTCATTTCTCAGTAGTCCTAGGGCTGGAGAAGGTAAATTCTTGAGGGTTATCAGTGTTGGAACAGTCTGACTCCAGTCTACCATATCATTTATTTCAGATTTCTGCTTGTTTCTAATTTCACGTATGCCCATATAGCTTTGCTAGAATACCTTAAGGACCATTTTACCGTATTATTACTGTTCACGAATAGTTTGACCCATTGTAGTAAACTATATGACAAAAGATTTGGCACATTGGGCCTTCACTTGTCTTTTTAGCTACATTTTTCTTTGTCTTAACATCAACCTGTGCTCTAGCCACATCATTCACTTACTAGCCTATGGGCGTGCCCACTCACTTAGGTATTACCTGTGGCTGCAACAATAAAGACAGATTTAAGTAGTTGTGGAAGACTGTGTCTTACAAAGCCGAAAATATTCACTATCAGGACCTTTATGGGAAAAATTTGCCAGCCCCTGATCTGTATGTTGGGCCATATGTCAACATTCTGTTCTCTTGATTTTATTTTTATTTTTTTATTTTTTTAAATGTTTTTTATTTATTTTTGAGAGACAGTGAGAGCAGGGGAGGGTCAGAGAGAGGGAGATACGGAATCTGAAGCAGGCTCCAGGCCCTGAGTTAGCTGTCAGCACAGAGCCTGACACGGGGTTCGAACCCACAAACTGTGAGATCATGACCTGAGCTGAACCCAGATGCTTAACCGACTGAGCCACCCAGGCACCCCTGTTCGCTTGATTTTATAAGTTTATCATGAATTTTGAAATCTGGTGTCTTGGTTCTTTTTAAAAATGGGCTATTTTAAGACCTTTCTATTTCAGTCTTCATTTTAGAATCAGGTTGCCAGTTTATACAAAAGCCTGCTGGAATTTTGATTGGGATTGTATTGAATGTATAGATCAATTTGGGAGGAATTAACAGCATCATAATGCTGTTTTCCAGTCTATGAATATGGAATATTTCTTTGTTGAGGCTTTCTTTAATATCTCTCAGTAAGTTTGTGGTTTTAGTGTGTGACCTTGCACATATTTCATTAAATTTATTCCTAAACATTTTATCTATTGATGCTCCTATAAATGGTATCTTTAAAAACCTCATTTTTCAATTGTGTATTGCTTACATATAGAAATACAGTTGATTTTATGTGTTGACCTTGTATACTGCAACCTTGTTAAATCTATTCGGTTTCCTAGTTTGGTAGATTCCTTAGCGTTTTCTGCATATACAATCATCTCTTTTATGAATAAAGATAGTTTTACTTTTTCCATTCCAGTCTGCCTTAATCTTGCCTTCATCTACCGTGTAGCCCTCTCTAGTATGATGTTGAGTAGAAGTGTTAAGAGCAGGCAAAATCATTTAGTTTTTCACCGTTAAGGTTCACTGTAGGCACTTGTTGTTGTATGTAGCTTTTTGAAATGTCTTTTTCATTTTAAGGAAGTTCCTCTTTATTTCTAGTTGGCTGAGATTTAAAAAATATGAATGCCTGATGAATTTTGTAAAATGTTTCTTCTACATCTGTTGAAATGATCATACGGTTTGTTCATTAGTCTGTGAACATAGTGATTTACATTGATTTTTGGATGTTAAGTTAAATTTGTTTTCTTGTGATAAAAACCACTTGGTTTTGTTATTTTTAAATATTATAGTTGATTTTTTGTTTTGTTTTGAGAAAGAATGCAGGCACACAAGAGGGAGGGGGTGGGAAGGGACAGAGGGTGAGAGAGAGAGAGAGATTTACATCTCAAGCTTGACATGGGGCTCAATCTCATGACCATGTGATAATGACCTAAGCTGAAATCAAGAGTCAGATGCTTAATCAACTGAGTCACCCAGGCACCTATACTTGATATTTTAATAAATATTTATTAGTATTTATGAGAGATGAAGTCTGTAGTTTTTCTGTGATATCATTGTTTGGCTTCAGTATTAGAATAGTGCTGGTCTTACAAAGTAAGTTCAGAAGTGGTTTGTTTTCCCCTCTAATTTTTGAAAGTTTATATGAGATTGGTATTTTTTAGAAATGAGTTTCTTACATGGTAGAGTTTACTAGAGAAGCAGTCTGGGTTGCTTTTTGTTTTCTGACTTTTGTTGATAGCTAATTTGTAAGAGATGCAGTTTCCTCTTAGCTCAGTAAAAAGGGCACCTTCTTGGCACAAATTTAAAAATACATTGTACTTTTTTATTCTGCCTTCTGTTGTTGGAAGGGACATTTATGAGAAGTTAAAAACCAGACTTTTCACTTATATTTTTTGAACATAATGAAATAATTTTGTTATATTTTGGCCAAATGTTTAATGCTGTCCTTACTGTAAAAGAGCTCATTACTTATTCACTTTTGGTTTTGTTAATTTTAGGAACTTAAAAGGAGTCTAGAAAATCAAGCAGAAAGGAAAATGGAAGGTCAGAATTCCCAGAGTTCTCAGAAGATCTCACAGTGTCTCAGTACATGCTCAGAGCAAAATGGTCATGTTGCTGCGGTGCCAGATGTACAGCCCGTTCTGCAGTACGGTAACCCTTATGCAACACAGGAAACCAGAGGTCATTAAAGTCTTTGTGGCTTTGGGTTAACTGAATATGAAGGTTTTTGGTTTGTGTCTTCATGAGATTAGAGCTGTTGGTACAGTTAACTCTAATAGAAACATTATCATTTATGTTTTAAAGCTATCTCTAGATCAAGATTCTTTTAAAGCTTATTAAGTTTTGAGACAGAGCACAAGTAGGGCAGGGGCAGAGAGAGGGAGACACAGAATCCGAAGCAGGCTCCAAGCTCTGAGCTGTCAGCACAGAGCCCGATGTGGGGCTCGAATTCAGGAACTGCAAGATCATGACCTGAGCTGAAGTCTGACGCTTAACCGACGGAGCCACCCAGGTGCCCCAGAAACATTACCTTATAACAGGTAGTTTTAATATATAACTGGGGCTCATCTAGGAGTGCTGTACCATGAATGAGTAGTCTTTTTGCTTATTACATACAGGTCTTATTTTGAAAAATCACCTGGGTTAGAAGATACCATTTTTGTAATGCACTAAAATGGTTCTTACATCCTGTTCATCATAGCTATACATAAAGACTCTGATTTTAATATGAGGTTTCATTCTACGCTTCCCAAATTTTTATTTCAGATGGAGCAGATGGTGCTTTTTACCCAGATGAAATCCAAAGGCCACCTGTAAGAGCACCTTCCTGGGGAGTGGAAGATAATGTTGTCTGCAGCCAGCCTGCTAGAAACCTTAGTCGGCCTGATGGTTTAGAAGACCCTGAGGATAGTAAAGTAAATTGAATTTCCATTTTCTGAGCCTGTCCCTTTTATTTTTTGTTTCATGTAGAGAGTTAAGTTTGTGGAAGAAGAGTGTGTGTATGATTGTGAATACCTGTGATTGCTTACTTAATTTTTGGGAAAATCTGCTCTTGTATTTATATTGGAAATCTCAACCATTAATATGCTTCAGACTTACCCTTTAGGATTTATACTAAAGGAAGAGATTAAGGTGAGAGAATGACCTCAGAATATCATAGCTATCAGTTTAATCCTTTAAAAGTGTTTTTCGAGATGTAATTGACATATAACATTAGTTCAGGTATACAACATAATTCCATATTTATGTATATTGGGAAATGATCACTACAACAAGTCTAGTAAACTTCCATTATCACACATAGTTACAAACTTGTCCCTTTTGTGATGAAAACCTTAAAGATTTGCTCTGAGCAACTTTCAGATGTATGATACATTATTAGCTATAATCACAGATAAATTACTTAGTGAAAATTAAGATCAATCTTATATTCTTTTGAATGTAGGTGTACTAGGTTGGAAGAAGCAGTGTTAATGACAATATTATGCTTCAGTGTGTGTCTTTTAATTTTAGCATTTATACCCCACTTTAAATTTTAAGATAGAGTATAGATAGCTGGAAAAAGAGCAGTGTTACCTCATAATTCTTTTCTTCTGAGAAGTAATTCTCCTAGGCATCATTAGTATTTTAATTTTTCAGCAACCTAATAAGATTATTGAATTAGTTTATATAGCATGTCATTTTTATTTTTATTTCATTTAAGAAATTTCTTCACTATTTAATAATAAATTCTTTTCCTCATAGCAGCTCTTTTTGGATTTCCTGGGCATTAAGATGAATTTAAAAGAAATGTTTTATTGTGCTCTTTGCAAGTACAGCAGTATCATGACCTGTTTCTCATTTAATCTAGTTTGCTGCATTTAATTGCTATTAACCTTTGCAGAAACTGATCAGTGTTCAGACAGGCATGATTTTAGCCCTAGTGCTCAACACCCATAATGGAGAAAAATGTATTTCTCCCTCCTGCCTTTTGGCCTTCTATGTCCATTACTGGGAATAATTAGGAAAACTGTCAGAACTTTTGTAGCCTATTTAAGGTCTAGAGTGTAATCTTACTGCTTTTTCACACCTTTACTTCACATTTTGCATATTTAATCTGATCATTCTTGGCACAGATGTTACATGTGACAAGCTCTTCTCTTCTGTAGGCATCTGCTTCAGTTTAATTAGCAGAATGTTCTTTCTGATCTGTGTGCTTTGCCCTCCTGCAAACCCATGAGAAGCAGTGTTAGAGTCTTGTGCTCATTTGCTGACATGCTTAGATTTGGTAATGAGATGGAAGGATTCTTAATAGGCACACCTTGAGTAATTGTGTTTTGCAATCAGATTTTTCATTCTAGACAGAAACTACTTTTTATGTACATTTAGACTTTAAAAAAAAATCTTGTCATTAGAACAACAGTCACTTGCAAGTAAAGTATTTTAATGAATAATTTTTAGAATATAGAAAGCAGATTTGAGTTGACCTGTTCCTTTTCTCTGGTCCCTGCCCAGGGAGTAATTAACACCCATGGGACCTTGGAGTCAGGGTTGAGGTTGCCTGTTCTCCAGCCTGCTCCAGTCAGAAACTTGCCATATCCCCTCCTCCCTTCTGCACCAGAGACTGGGCAGCTGTCAGATCAAAAGCCTCTTGTGACTCCATTTCCCCTAATTGTAGTAGCAATAACTGTGGCGTCATAATTATTATGATGGTGCTTGGCTGTTTAAATATATCAACTCATTTATTCTTCACAGCAGTCCTGTGAGGTAGGAACTATTATCTTTCATAATGGAGGAAACAGTTGAGGATTTGGACCTCAGTTTAACTCTAAGAGCTGTGATCCTAATCGCCTCTCAGATAGACTGAACCAGAGGTTCGTGGCATCTTCAGCATCTAAGTAAAAAATTTTTATGGCCCCTTATAGGCAAAATAATTGTTAAGCAATTTCTTAACAAATGTAGTAACGCTGAATTGAAAGAAAAATTCATATATTATTTTTTAAGCTTATTTATTTATTTTGAAAGAAAGGAGGTGGGGGAAAGAGAGAATCCTGCTTTGAGTGTGGAGCCTGATGCAGGGCTTGATATCATCACTGTGACATCATGAGCTGAACCGAAATCTAGAGTCAGATGCTTAACTGACTGAACCACCCAGGTGCCTAAAAATTTGTAATCACTCTTAACTAAGCACAGTTATTAATGGGATATATGTGGTGGTTGACCACTTGACAACTGCTTAAACCTTGGAGTCAGATTGGACAAGTCACCTTCATTTCCTGATTCACACTGATTTTCACAAAGCACAAACTTTGTGTTTCATCAGCTGCCGAAAACCCAGTTTCTTCTCAAAGATGAAAGTGTCACTGAAAGGAATGTAGCACTTTCTAATGTTAAAATTGTGGGCTGTCTTAGGCACCTTAGCAATGGGAACCATGTAAACCCTTGCTACTCAAATGCATAGTATGTGGACCAACAGTATTGATACCTCCTGGGAGCTCGTTAGAGATGCAGAATCTCCAGCTTCACTTTGTACCTAGAGAGAATCAGACTGGATTTAACAAAATCCTTTCATGATCATGTGCTCAATAGAGTATGAGTTGCATTGGTCCTAAGCCCATCATTCAAGACTGGATCACATTTTCTTCCTACTTTTCAGTTCTTTTCATGCCTTTGTTCACTAAACTCCTTGAACTGGCTTTACTCCTTTTCCTTCCCTCTATGTCTGAAAGACTAAAGCTCACACAGTTTATTCATGTGTGGTTTGTTTGCAGCTTTTCTTAAGATTCCTTTATTATGAGTCCTTGAAGGAAGGCAGTTTTGTTGATGAAAACTTTTTTAAAAGGGTCTGCAACTCCAAAATCATTAAAACTAGTTTTTAAAAGAATCAGGGCCTCTTTCCTGTCTGTCATGGTGCATTTGAGTTCTGAATTGGTGTTTGTCTTTTTGGGGTAAATACCTAATGTGTGATTACTGGATTGTAGGGTGTTTCTATTTTTAATTTTTTGAGGAACCTCTATACTGTCTTCTGTAGTAGCTGTATCAATTTGTATGCCCACCAACAGTGCATGAGAATTCCTTTTTCTCTACATCCTTACCAACACTAGTTGTTTCTTGTTTTTGATTTTAGCCATTTTGACAGGAGTGAAGTGGTAGCTGATTGCATTTCTGATTGATGAGTGATGATTGACTTTCTCTGATGATAAGTGATGTTGAACATCTTTTCATGTGTCTGTTGGCCCCCTGAATGTGTTCTTTGGAGAAATGTTTGTTCATGTCTTCTCATTAAAAAAATTCTTTTTAAATGTTTATTTTTTGAGAAAGACAGAGCAAGAGCAGGGGATGGCAGAGAGAGGGAGATGTAGAATCAGAAGCAGGCTCCAGGCTCCAAGCTGATAGCATAGAGCCTGACACGGGGCCCAAACTCACAAACCATGATATTATGACCCGAGCCGAAGTTGGACGCCCAGCCAACTGAGCCGCCGAGGGGCCCCTCTTTTGCTTACCTTTTATTTGGATTATTTGGGGTTTTTTTTGGAGGGGGGGTTATATCAGTTCTTTATATATTTTGGATACTACCCTGCTATCAGACATGTTATTTGCAAATCTCTCAGGTTGCCTTTTAGTTCTCTTAAAGTTTATAGTATGAGCAGGGGAGAGGAGCAAAGGGAGAGAGAATCTTGTTTTAAGTTTATTTAAAAAAATTTTTATGTGTATTTTTGAGACAGAGTGCAACAGAGCATAAGCAGGGAAGGGGCACAGAGAGAGGAAGACAGAACAGAAGCAGGCTCCAGGTTCTGAGCTGTCAGCACAGAGCCCAGCAGGGGGCTTAAATCCACAAACCATGAGATCATGACCTGAGCCAAAGTTGGACGCTTAACCAACTAAGCCATCCAGGCTTGGTAGTTGTTGGTGGTTTTTTGAGTGCTGGTTATCACTCTGTTCAAAGTTTCTGTTTTTTTCTGTTTTTAGTTTTGGTAGGTTCTTTGTTTCTAGGAATATATCCCTTTCTTCCAAGTTGTCTAATTTGTTGGCATACTGTTTTTCAGAGGTGTTTGTATTCCTCTGATGTTGGTTGTTTCTCCTCTTTTATTTGTGATTTTGTTTGAAAGAACCAGCTCCTGGTTTCATTGATTTGTTCCATTTTTTAAAAAGTTTCTATATCATTTATTTCTAATTTTTATTATTTTCTTCTGGTTTCAGGGTTTTTTGTTTTTTTTTTTTTTTCCTAGCTCATTTTGGTGTAAGGTTAGGTTATTAGAGATTTTTCTTGCCTCTTGAGCCAGACCCATTATAAACTTAATTGTTAGGACCACTTTTGCTGCATCCCAAAGATTTTGGACTGTTCTGTGGTCATTTTCATTTGTTCCCAAGGAATTATTAATTTCTTTTTTGATTTCTTAGTTGGCCCCTTTGTTGTTAGGAGCATGTTATTTAACCTCCATACATTTGTTCTCCTTCCTGGTCTGGTGCATTGTAGTCAGAAAAGATGCCTAAGTATGATTTCGATCTTTTTGAGTTTGTGGAGACCAGTGTTTTGTGGCCTAATATGTGGTCTACTCTGGAGAATGTTCCATGTACATTTGAAAAGAATGTATATTCTGTTTCAGGATGGAATATGTTAAATCTATCTGGTCCAATGTGTCATTCAAAGCCACTGTTTTCTGTTTGGATTATCTGTCCATTGATGTAAGTGGGGGTATTCAAGTCCCCTACTCTTATTCCATTACTGATTAGTTCCTTTATGTTTGTTATTAAGTTTTATGTACTTGGGTGCTGCTCTGTTGGGTGCATGAATATTTACAGTTCTTATGTCTTCTTGTTGGATTGTTGTCTCTGAATTTGACTTCTATTGGTCCCTCATAAATAGAGTCATATAGAATTTGTTTTTTTTATGACAGGCTTATTTCACTTAGCATAATGCCTACAAGATTCATCCATTTTGTGATGTGTCAGAATTTCCGTTTTTAGGCTAATACCCCACTGTATGTATACAGCACATTTATTTATCCATTTATCTATTAATAAGACATTTGAGTTGTTGCTACTTTTTGGCTATTGTAAATAACGTTGCCATGAACATAGGTGTACAAATCTATCTGTTCGAGTTCCTTCCTTCAATTCTTGTGCATTGCTGTTAGAAACAGAATTGGTTATCAGAGGGTAATTTTATTTTTGTAATCATGATTGTGTTTTGAATTTAGTAGTATTAACCTTATTTTATTATGATTGATCCTCTTTTATTGTCCAAGAGATTAACCCATCTTAGTACTATTTCAGATATTCAAGCTGATTATATACTTTAATAAGAAAACAAAGAATTATATTGCTTTTATTTTATTCTATGTTTTGAGTTACTTTTTATGTTTTAGTAATCTGTACATCCAACATGGGGCTTGAACTCACCATTCCAAGATCAAGAGTTGCATGCTCTTCCAACTGAAGCCAGCCAGGTGCCCCAAGAGTTTTTTTTAATTTATTATTATTTTTAATGTTTGTTTATTTTAAGAGAGAGCATGGGGTAGGGGCAGAGAGAGAATCCCAAGCAGGCTCCTTGCTCAGCACAGAGCCCGGCACAGGGCTTGATCTCACAATTGTGAGATCATGACCTGAGCTGAAATCAAGAGTTGGATCCTTAGTCAACTGAGCTACCCAGGTGCTCCCGCTAAGAATTTTTTTATAGATTAGATTTTGAATTGGGCATCTCATGAGAAGTTTTTGAGTTTCATATAGAGCTTCAGTTTACTATAGATTGTTTCCTTTGTTTTGTAAGAGAAATTGTAGTCTCCTGTGGATCTAAAGGCAGATGAAAAATGTAAAGTGGTTTAGATGTTTTGGAGATTAAAGTGCTGTGAAAAATGTTTTCTTAAAAAAGTTTTAAATATTTGGGATTTTTCATAAAGATTTATCAGTTTGATATTCCCAATAAAGTTTGCTGACAAGATTATTTTGGCAGTTTAGCTACCAGACTAGGTGCTGGCATTTTAAAACCTATTCAGGAATTTTTTTTGCATCGACAGCTGTCACTACTAGACTGTTGATTATTTTAGCAGTTTGGGGAGGAAATCTTTCTCAAATAGAATATATGATTCTCTGCCTTCCTAAAGAGTACCTATAACTTGATGGTTCAAGTTTATTAATTTAAATATCAACATTGAACAGTGTGTTCATATTCTCTAGTAAAGCTGCGTAATCCAGTACTGAAAATATTACTGGATGTTTGGGAGTTCTTGTCTGCTTTTTACTAGTGGCCATTTTGTGTTGCTGACAGTAGGCCTGCCTGAATAGCCTTACTTTTCAGTCTAATTTGTTATCTTTAGTATGGTTTTGGAAATTAATTAACCAAGCTTGATGAGTAAAATAGAATAAATGCATTTGTGAGTGAAAAAATTCTGTGATTTTCCATGTCAGGATCATAAGCCTTTGTATGAATTGGCTACTCACAGCACTTATAACCGACTCTCTGGTTTGCAGTTACTCTCTGAGTAGGTGATTTTTCTTAGTTCATGAGCACTTTTGTCTCATTATAACATATAGAATTCTACTCTTCAGTCCCATTTCCCTTTTTTATTAGGTAATGGGTGGTTGGAAGATACAGAATAATAGGGTTATCATTATCAAATTATACATGGCTTGAGGAAGTATAAAGGTAAAAAAAAAAAAAAAAAAAAAGTAGGAGTTCCTTCCCTCCCTTTTGCCTAAAGTCTAACGTACCAGATTAGGTTGGTCTAAGTCTAGCACTTGAGCAACAGACACGTCGTGTTAGCTGGCTCATGGAAGCACTAAATTGGTGTAGGCTCTAAATTATTCCAAAACAGGATAAAAAGGATATGAGATTTTTGGGTCCTAAGGTTAAATTTTATTGTAAATATCTGTCATCAAGAATTTTGATAGTCAGGCATCAAGACCTTTCTTTTTTTCTTTTCCATTATTTTCTTAGCATTTCAAAGTTTGAAGTTATGCTTTTTCCAAGATAATTGGGGAAATTGTGTTCATTATTTCATATGTAGTTCGTTAAGCAGATTCATTGTTCAAATATTGCTGCTGGAAGCCCTAAATCTGGCAGCTAATGTGGCACAGAATCAAAATTTATTGTCCTAAATAACTAGGTTTAGCAGACCCAACCACTGTATCATCTTACCTCTTTTGTAACTACAGGTTTAAAAGCTCTCTGGATTTTAGTTACTTGAAGACTACGTATTCTTGAAGTATATAAAGTCGTATATTCCCCCAATTTATCCGTCCCTCATTAGGTTATATTTATCTTGTTTTTGTGCAGTGAGCAGTTTTCTCTTGACTGTGACCACCAGGGGATTGAAAAGCATGTGCAGACTCATTATGATCAGAATGTTTTAAACTTTGACTACATTTTATTTTGAGTTAGTAATACAGTTTAGCAGTTAAAATCATCTCAAATAGGCCACGATGGAGACCACAAGGTATCACTTCCATGCACCCTCTACCACATTTTTCTGACCAAGAGCTACTTTGAGTTTGGGTCAAGGTCAGTCTTCAACTTACCAGTAAATGTAACTTCTTTTAATCTTAAAAAAATTTTTTTTTAAATGTTTTATTTATTTTTGATACAGACAGAGACAGAGCATGAGAAGGGGAGGGGCAGAGAGAGAAGGAGACACAGAAATGGAAGCAGGCTCCAGGCTCTGAGCTAGCTGTCAGCACAGAGCCTGACGCGAGGTTTGAACCCACGAACGTGAGATCCGACCTGAGCCCAAGTCGGAGGCTTAACCAACTGAGCCACCCAGGCACCCCACTTCTTTTAATCTTAGTAAAGATTAGAAGTTGTTTCTCTGTGTTTGTATCTATTCCCAGTTTGAAAACTTTACGAATAAAGGAAATTGGGATTATTTTAATGTTACTACCCTGAAAAAATATGTACACAGTGTATTATTTAACATTGAATCATAAATAAACGAAACTATTATCTCCTGATGAATATGAAAAAAAAAAATCTCCCTCACCCTCTCTTGGACCATTTAGGAAGCAGTAATCTGTCAGAGTAAAAGCCAGGTAACCTCTCTGACCTCCCACCTCTGATAAGAGAACTGAATTTGTCTTTTGTTTCCTTCAAATTTCACACTGTATATACACTTTGTTCGTACCTTTTCCCATGACCGACTTAACTACTTAGCCCATCTGTAGTTTCTCTGGAACAGGCATAACTATCCAGCAGTACAAGGACGCTCATCAGTGCCTCATGCGCCTGTTCACATGCTGTTCAGGACTCAGAGCAGTTAGCTGCTGCTCAGAGGAAGAAAGCGTGTGGGTACTTGATAATGATGTGGCTGGCTTTTGATGTGAAATGAATCTGTATATGGCTGTTGATGTAGCTCATACAGATCTCTAAAAAGTGATCACAGGGATGTGGGCATGAAAATCCAAGCCAGCATTTTCTTTGATTCAAACTGATTTGTAGATTTTTAGTAATCTTCCTTGGCAGTCTGTTAGATACTTAATACTGAATTTCCTTCTTTCACAACAGGGTTTTGAGGCCTGTAGTTTGGTACATTCTGTGTTTTAACATAGTTTTCCAGTTTGGGGGTGTGTGTGTGTGTGTGTGCCCAAGAACATGCATGCCAACTTGTGTTTTCCTAATTTTCCTTGATAATTTCTGTGTACCATGTGATGGGATGTATGTTATAAATTTACGGAATTAGGATATTAGGAAAAATATCACAGTCTTAAGATTTTTATGAAACTGGTTACTCAGTGTATGGAAAGATAAAAAGTCAAAGGGTTTTGTACATGTAATAGGTTTAAACAAGTCTGTGGACCTATACTTTATTCATATATATATATATATATATATATACACATACAGGTGTGGTACATTCTGTGTTCTAAATACTGCGTTTTCTTTCAAGAAGATAAGACTTAGGCCATAGTGAATGCTTTTAGGTTTTGCTATTTTTTTTTTTAATGTGTATTTTCGAGAGGGGACACAGAGAGAGGGAGACACAGAATTCTTAGTAGGCAGGCTCCAACCTGTCAGCACAGAGCCTGACACAGGGCTCAAACCCACAAGCCTTGAGCTTGTGATCTGAGCTGAAGTTGCACACTTAACTGAGTGAGCCACCCAGGCACCCCATAGTGAATGGTTTTAAAATTGACTTTTAAACCTTTATGTGAAAAACTAATTGGTAACAAGTAAAATTTTAAGAAGTATAATCTTAATTCCTTTATACTATACTATGGTTGAATTAACATTAAGTTTTACTCTTCTCAAAAGTTGGAAAATTATTTTTTGCCTAGGAAGATGAGCACGAGCCCACTGCTACTGATCCTTCAACTCAGCATTTACGTGGACATGGAACAGGCTTTTGCTTTGATTCCAGGTAATTTTTCTCTTTCTTGTGTAGAGTTTGGATTATGTAGATGAGTGGTTCTCAAAGTATGGTCCCTGGAAAGTTTTTAGAAATGCATATGATCAGGGCTGTGCCCTGGACCGTCTCAACCCAAACCCCTTGGCGTGGGTCCCAGCAGTATGTGTTTTAACGTGCTTTCCAGGAGATTCTGATGCGTGCAGTCCTTGGAGAACCCGTGCTTGTGAATACTCGTAGTGGTTCAACTGAATGAATTCTGTAGGGAAATGATAAATTCTGTTAACCTTTATAGTTTTACAAAAGGCATTTGCTGTTAAAAATTAAGGAATTCTTGTCACTGATTTTTTTATATAACGTGATTGCATTTTGGGGCTTAAGGAAAAAGTTTTTAATCTAATTGTAAAACTCAGTTGAGAGGGCTTTATCAGTGGTTTACGTAATTGTCAGTAGCAAGCATTTAGAAGCAGAAAGAGGTTTCTCGAGTAACTGAAGATTGTCAAGCTAAGTTGTTTAGTGTGAATATCAGCTTATGTAGATAAATGTAATATTTATCCTGAAGATTGTTGTTAGAAATTTACTTAGAAATATGTAATTCTTTCATTTTTCTGTTTCTTCAAGCTTTGATGTTCACAAGAAGTGTCCCCTCTGTGAATTAATGTTCCCTCCCAACTATGATCAGAGCAAATTTGAAGAACACGTTGAAAGTCACTGGAAGGTGTGCCCAATGTGCAGCGAGCAGTTCCCTCCTGACTATGACCAGCAGGGCTTTGAAAGGCATGTGCAGACCCATTTTGATCAGAATGTTTTAAATTTTGACTAGTTATTTTTTATTATGAGTTGGCAATATAGTTTAACAATTAAAAAAAAAGTCACCTCCAATAGACCACTGTGGAGACCACAAGGCATCTGTCCCTTCCTGCACCCTTACCACACTTTTCTGAACAAGTGCTGCTTTGGAGTTATGTGTTACTAGGGTCAGAGTCCATCTTTAGCTTATCAGTAAATGTAAGTGTAACCCAGGTTAATTTTACCAGCTTAAGGAAAGCTTTTCTGTGTTTCTATCTTTATTTATTCCCCAGTTTGCAAAACTATATGAATAAAGGAAGTGAATTGTTTTAATGTGACCACACTGAATATATATGTGGAGTGTGTGATTTAGCATAATATTTACAAGTTTCTGTTGACCTTGTTGATTGAGCATGACTAAATATTATGTAATAAAAATTTATCATAATTATTTGAATAGAAACTTCCATAATTTAACCCACGAAAGGATTTTTTTTAGCCCTCTTTAAAAACACAGCTGCATGTAGAGTAAGATCACATGCTTGCAGTACAGCAAATACCTTTTTATATTTGAAATGTTTGCTTTAGGAATAGAAGGCATATTTTGCTAGTTTTATGACCAAAACATTTTAGAATGACCCGAATGATTATTTTTAAGCCATCTTGAAATTGTATTTCTGTCTAATGGGAAAATGGAACAAATGAATGCACCAGTGTGGTGGTTTCATATGAAATGCTCTACTGAACAGTGGTGTTTGTGGCATAAAATCACAGAAAATGTACCTGTAACTTTTCCACATTTTCCTGATGGAGGAGAACTTTGCAATAAGATTCTCAGTAAGTGATTAAAAATGTGATGCATAAACGCAGATCAGCGTGTTATGTCTCTGTGTAGTATTCTCATTAACATTAAAAAGGACACATTTTTGGAGATGTGTAATTTCATTGTCAGGTTTATTTGCAATAGCTTTTCATTAAGTGTAAAAACACTTAAATTTCTGAACACTGTTTCTCTTAAAGTATGAATGGTAAGAATTTACTGACTTTGATTTTGCTTCTTTTATAGTTCTCAAAATATTTAAGCTTAAGCAAATTAGCAGGATGTTAACCTGATAATCAGTGTGCTGTGTGTGACCTGCATTCACATCATGTTGCTTGTGTTTGTTTCTGAAAGCAGATTTTGTATTGTTGGAATCCTGTTGAAAGAATTTGGAGTGTAGGGCAAAACAGGATATGGCAGACTGGAAGGCAGCAGCAGTGAGGACTCCAGGTCTTCCTTCCTTAGTATTCTCACGTCATCAGTTAATGACAGAGAATGCTGACCTCAAAGTATTCTCCCAATGTTAGGGTGGTCATGGACACTAATGAAAACAAAGAGCCATGTTTATTTTGGGTCAGAGGCAGTTTATTTTAAATGATTTCATTTACATTTTATAAGCAGCTTTTCTTGACAGCAATTTTGATTAAGTTGCCTTCAGTTCTAAAACAAACCTCTGTTGCTTTCAAACTTAATGTGCTCTGTCCCCAACAAAACATATGAAAATATAATTTAAAGCACAGTTTTCACAGACACAGTACAATACATTCACTATACACGGTATAACAAAATATCCCCATCCTTACCTGTTTAGTAATACTGTCACAATGAATAAGTAAATAGAAATTGAATTTGTTTTATAGTTGAAAGAAATTGAACATGCACAATGACTATTTTATGACTGTTTAGCTGTTGAACTACTGATCCAGCCTACATTTCTTGCACTAGAAGGAGCGAAGCTAAATAATAATTGCTGGCCTAAAAAGATTTTGGTCAATTATAGGTAGATATGAAATACCCGAGTAGGGGCCTTCTTATGCATCAACTAGTTGCTTCTCATTGTCTGGATCACCCTTTTAAAACCTAGAACACCGTATATTCAGGACCAAGACCACTCTTCAGAGATCTGAGGAAATTTTTTAGAGGGCAGTGTCTTTATAAATACTTAAAAATCTTTCATTATGAGGAACTCACAACGTAAGAGTATAGAAGCCTACCCATCTGGCCAGCGGCACTGTCATCTTTTCAAACTGTCTGAAAAATTGAGGAGGGCCACCTGCTTCCCAGCTGTCAGACGTTCATCAAATGGGAACATGGGAAGAAAGTTATTTTATAAGCAGTTTGAGTTTGCTTTTCACCAGTTTTGTGGGCAGTTAGCCACCTCAAAGCTGTTTTTATTGCATAACGAGGCAATTGGTAAACTCTTGCATGTTTAAGGAATAGCACTTGGGAGAAAAGAACACTCAAGGCATGATGGTATTGTTGGTGAGAAAAACTTCAGGAATGGTCCAGACGGAGGTCACTCTAACAGATCATGTTAGTCACTCTTTGACCACCTGCCCCAAGAAGCACTTAATTGTCAATAAGGCTCAATTTCATATTTCGGCAAAATGTTTTATAAAGCTAAACAGACATTAAAATGGGAAAACAGACTTCTACAGTGTGATGGGAAAAGTGCCTTTAAAAAAAGTCTAAAAAACAATGAGCATGAAGAAGAAGAGGCAGTTGGCGGGGTGGTTCTTAAACCAAAAGTTCTCTTTGAAACGTGCTTGGAATTTTCTTATTTGCAACCCATAGGTTTGTTAGGGCAGTGGTTGCAAGACTTGGCAACACATAAAACATTGAATCTGTTGGCAATAGAGAACTACAAAGTGCTTTCAAACTTCACCTAAAGATGAAGATCTAAATTTCACACACACAAAATATGCACTTAAGTATTTCAAAGTGTTTTCTAACAGATTTCAGGGAAAAGTAGTTCACTAAACTGGTATCTTGGTCCACAAATATCAACAGGCATAAACTGAATCCCTTGCACCCAGCAGGCACTCCATGAATGTGTGTGAAATTAATGAGTGAACTGAATAGACTATTTTGTACAAAAATGCCATTTAGAACACAAATGATTGGTAAGTCAGATGGCAAGATTTTCAGCTTTTTAAGGGGCAAAAGGATTTGCAAGATAATATAAAACACAGAAAGCACACCTTTTATGTATGTTATTTAAATATGAAAATACTTTTAGCATATTATGTTAAACATTCTTATTTATATTTCCATTACCTAAAGTCTTTCTACTCACAAATACTAACTCCATTATGTAAGGCATGGTAACCAGTTTGATAATGAAGGTATTATTTTGGTTTTGAACATAGTGAGTTGATGTGTTGAAAAACTTCAATCACATTACAATCTTGGGGGAAAAAATAACCTCAGTGCCAGCCCCTCCTCCCCCCAGTTGATATCACTGCAATACAACTAAATAATATGCAACATGCCCTCAATTTTATTTTCTTTTGGGGGAAATGTGCTGAAGAACCTAGAGCTTTTTTTGTTTAGCACCTTATATCAAAGTAATGAAAATGGGTATGATGATTACATGTGCAAATGTACAAAATCATTAACTCTACAAAGATACATCATTCCAAAATTACAGAAAAAATTTAAAGCATGCATTTAATTCTTTAAAGGGTTGCTGAATGCTTCCCCTGAAAAAAGGTGGCTGTTTTCAAAATCAGCAACTGCTGGTGAGGATTTCTTGGCACAGTTATGACCAGCATGTTATTGCTGCATCTTCCTGATAATCTCAGCCGACACCGGGGGGTGGAAATTGATTGTGTGGTGCCGCAGGCCCTGAGCTGTCTTGTAACTCTTACCACAACGACATTTGAATGGTTTGCGGACACGAATCTGTGTTCTGTGACCGTTCTTAGCGTGGTACTTTATGCCATTCACATTCTGTGGAGAAGACAGAACACCGATTAGATGCAATAAAAATGTCGGGCTGGATTACAGTGGACATCTGGATGGAGGTGTGTACAGGGTAGGCTTTGCCTGAGCTCTAGTGCAAGCAGTCTAGTGTGATGGTGGCCTGTGCAGACCATGCCTCAGTTCCTCTGACAAATTTTACACACAGTACGTACATAAGGAAGCACAGTTCCTCTGCCTAGAACTTTGCTTCCTTTCTGGATCACTTGTTCCACGTGGAAGAGTGTTAACAGTTTATAAACATACCCTCAGGATGGCCAGAAAATGGTCTTTCAAAAGACACTGGGCAATAGAGTTCAAGATGTATATAAATCCTGATATGGAAACTCACCTAGTGTTTTGCTTCCAGAAAACGGTGAGAGTAACCTACCTTACCTGCAATTTTTGTCCGTTTTCTACTTTGCATTATGTCAGGGTCTCTGCCACTGTGGGAGCTACTTGCCCAAGTCCTGCGCTAGCATAGTTGGGTGTGTTAGATAAGCACCTGTAGGCAGACTGAGCTGTTACTGATGTGCTACGTGCCAAACACTTGTTATGGAAGTCTCAGCAATGTTTACAAGTTAAAACTTCAAACCTGGCATGCAAATCCCAAGTGAAACACCAAGTATCAAAATGGTTTCTGGATTTCTACTAAGACTCCATGCTTAGAATCACTCTGCAGGCTTCATTTACTGTTGCTCATCCCAGTTATATGGTGAGGAAACAGGCACTGAGTGATGGAAGATTTAAGTAAAACTAGGATACTAGAGCATAGGTTCTCAATTCCCAGGTCCATCATTTGGGAGAAAGGGCTTGAGACAAAGATGTTGAGAGCAGATCACCAGAAGAGTGGGCTATTCCCTAAAGTATTACATGAATCTGATTCTACCGAGCCTAGTCCTAAGCCCAACTGAAGGATTCCAACATAGCAGTCTTGAACTTTATTCATAAGATGTCCTTACTGAGCTCCCAGGTACAGGGATGGACTGCTAGTATTCTGTGAGCATCTAGGATAGTGCCTGGTCCAGAGTAGATGCTCCATGAGCATGAGTGGATTTATTCTGCAATAAGTTGAGAGTTGCCATTAAGATGTGTTCACTGGTTATTACTATTTACATTTCCTTCTCAGAGATCCACAATGCACATTAAAACTTTTAAAAGACCTGTGGCAGAGAAGCCTACTTGACTTAGTTGAACCCAGGAGTGCCAGATAGCAACGAGTTGGCAGCGTTCAGAGCCTGATGGTGGTCCATGGAGTTGAAGCACAAGGGCCAACAGCCCTTTGCCCAGAACACCTTGCTCAGGCTTCTCCACCGTCCCGCATCACTCCCTCCATGTGGGGCTAGGGAACCCCTCCCCGTTCTTTCAGGGACATGTTGGGGAGAACCTGCAGTGCAGTGGGGACAGAGGGGAGCAGTGCCAGTGGCCGAGTCAGACACAGCAGGGTGATGGGAAGGTTGCCCTGCCCGCCTCCTGCTGTCCCAGCACAAGCTGAGATGGGAGTCAAGCCAGCTGTGTATCCCACCACAACTGCCTGAGACACCCAGGTAAGAAGCACCTAGCTGGTGCCAGGCGACCCCAGAACCGCCAAAGATGGTAACAGTTTAAGGTACTTGAAATAAAATTTTTACAAACATTAGAAAAACAAGTAACAACATAGTAGGAAGTCTCCTGGCTCACAAATACTAGAAGTTTGCATCTGCCCCTCACTAACATCGCTTTATTAAATGCTCAGATCTATTCACTGAGCACTTAGTAGATGTCCTTTTCCATAGATGGAAGGTGACTCAAACATTACATGTCCTTGTTTCCATAGGGAACTTGTAAGATGGATCGTTAAAAATCCCCTTACCCTGTGCCCCAGCACCACTGCCACTGTCAGAAAATCGAGGAAACCAAAACTAAACACCTTTGACTAGCAAGCCAAAAATCATGGCAACTCCCAACAGGAACAGGGATACGGTACTCCGTCCAGGCCTGAGCATTTATAACTAATTACGTGAGAAGGTTGAAACTTGAAATTGCTAAGGCCGCAAGAAGCCAGCCCAACATGTCCAGATCCAGAGTTCGCCAGAAGGACAAGGCCAGGGTTGAGGGGACTTCAGTAGGTCTGTGGTCTGTTCCTAGCTTGAATGTAAACATTGTGTTGTGAGTCTGGCTGTGAAACTGTGAAGAAAACACTGCTGACTCCATACATTTGCTTTCTTACTTTGGAAAAATGCACGTTTGGAAACACATGGCTTCTCCAGGGTTGGCCAAAGAGCCTAAAAAAACCTACGTTACCCATCTCTTTCCTTGTTGCTGTGATTTTAAATGCTCACAAGTGCCAGTGGGATGCCCTTTATCACAAATGTTAGTACAAGCTCTAATGAGAGTCAAGATTTGCCCTGTCTGTTCATTCACAGATAGCAATGGGAACTTTTACTTAACTTTCTAACACTTGGTATGAAAAAGATTCACTGACATGTATAATTGTAGAGATCCTAAAAGAAGTTTGGTCTTTAAGAAATATTAACAAATAATGGCAGGCAACTTGAAAATGAAATGCTTAAATCCTCTGGTCTCTGGAAAGAGGAAAGAAAGGGAGTTGATCTTTAAAAGGGCAAGGAAGGTCCGTAACATGAAGAGCTTCTCATGCCGAGTATTTGATGTCTCCTGTCTATCCACTACTCATGTTTTAGATGAAATGGACACTAAGAAGGTAAGTGAAGCAGGTAAATTACAGGCTTGGAATGGGAGCCCAGGGGATGCCGGATTCCAGAGTCCACATTTCTCCCATAATTCCACGTACCTGAAGTGCTAGGTACTTACAATTTTGTACAACCAGGTGGTGGTCTTTGAAAAATCTTACAAGTTGGGAAGGATTGGGAGACTCCAATCTGGAGAAAATGGTCAGTAAATTACACTGCTGTGATAGGGCTGGCACATGCAGGAAAGGGCAGGGAGGAGGTGCCAAGGAGGGCCTGGGGAGGGAGGCAGGCATCAGTTCACTTCCATGCCAGGTTCTACCATCAGAAACTACCTGCCCGGATGAGGGGGAGGAGAACAAGTCAATGGACAATAAACAATTCGGAGACTCTTCTCAATATTGTACTCCGGATCAAATCATGAAATCTAAAGTCTGGAGGCCAAGCTGGACCACTGTGTCCTTGACAATATTTGATCTTTATAGGCAGTATTCAGACCCGAATAAGCACAATATTTGACACATGTCCTTGACATAAAAACCATAACTTTCAGTTTCCTGCAGGCCTTGATGCTCTACATAAAGGAGAGGAAGAAGTCATTCAGGGATTTGATAAGGAAAAATTAAATGAGCTGGGGTTGGAGGGGGTGGTGATATTGGTGTGGAAAATAAACCAGCCGGAGAGCTGAAATGCAAGTCACTCCCCCACTGGACTCAGCAAGGCTGCCCATAAGATGTCCTGGATGAGTCAGGTGGGAATCGCATCATTTAGGTCCCTTTATTAAAGCAATCTATGTCAGAAACATTAAAAAAAATAAATCTGTGTCCAGTGTAGCTAATTGCAAAAATTCAGAAGATGCAAAGGAACATAAAAAACAGGTTAATCACTATTGAACATCTGAGCTACCTCCTTCCAATATTTTCCCCATGAGGGATCAAATGAGATCAGATCCTCCCATCGTGTTTTTTTTTTTGAAAGGAGGATTTTGATGGCAGTACTTTTTCCATTGCTCTATTGTTACAAATTTAGTTATTTCCCGAATTTGTGCTGGCTGTAAGAGTGATGAACATCCATGTACACCACTCTCTGCATCCCTAATGATTTGCTTGGGATGCATTTCTAGGAGAATAGGGACATTTTTTTAAAGGTTCTGATTATTTACTGCCAAGTTGCTATCCAGAAAGACTGCCAGTGATGCCCCCGCCAGGGCTTCTGATAGGACAATTAAGAGAAGCAAGCAGATTTGGATCCACTGAGGGAGACTGGATGATGTGGCCTTCCCGGAAAAGATGTATCTAGACATTAGAGGCCTTCCTCATGCTTTCCTCATGATGCTGATACCCTTAATTCTAACAACTCTATTTAAAATTATCAAAGGAAAAAACCTCAAAGCACCACAACCCATAGTGTAAAGCCATTCCCAGTTACAAGTTGGGGGAGCCCTCTCTCGCCTGAAGTCAGAAGAAAAGTGCGAGTTGCACCGAGGTGGGTAGGATCAGGTATTCTGGGCCTGAAAGAAGTCTGGGACTAACCTGAAATCACCTCACTGCTCTGGGGTCCTGGTGGTTGGTGGGGGGCGCCCGCTTCGTCGTCTTCCCCACACATTTTGCCTCTGTTCCTTTATCCTCAGAGTATCTACTTGTCCAAGCCCTTGACTGGTGCTGAAGGGTCAGTGAGCTGTAACGGCCCCTTGGGGTGATAAGCTAGTTAAGTGCTCTCTCCAGTGGTATGAACAGAGCAAGTGGGAAGTCAGGGGATCAAACTTCAGTCAGGGATTCAGCCCCGGGACACGGGTAAGGCCTCCCCAGAGGAGGTGGCATTTGAGCTGTGCCTTGAGAAGTGAGGGGAATTCAAATGAGAAAGTACTGAAGGAGAGAGGGGGGAAGGGGGCAACCTAGACCAGGGGATTTACCTGGGAAACAATATGGAGACTCAGCTGTAGTGCTGGGCCTCTCTCCCTTGCCCTACTCAGTATGAAGTCTAGAACATTAGAAACCTCATCTTCCTGTTCTGCAAATGCCAGGAAATGGCAAGACGCCCTGCTCTGGAGTCAGTGCCCAAGAGGCCAACTGGTGAGAGGCTCCCTGCCAACAGCGAACAAGTCTGAAGAGAGCCCTGGGACTGAACAAGATGGCAACACTTCCGGATTCTGCCTGACCCCACAGCACACCCGCTCATTAAACCTTCTCCAGACCAATACCCAATCCAACAGTCATGCAGGAAATAAGATGCAATAATAATTACACCAGAGCACACCACTGCCCTGCGGCCAGTAACTTCCCAGCAGAAAGAGTCAAACTGAAGCTTGAAAGGAATAGGAACCACGCTTCCTCTCAAGCACTCGGTTAGACGTGGCTCCGTGTTTATTCTTGTCCCCTGTATCCGTACTTGGCATTCTGGCCCAGAAAAGGAAACTCACACTTCCCTCATGGAAATCAGGCCCCCTGATTGCCGCCCCAGGACAGCTGTCAGTTGGGTCCTCCGGCAGCCCAAGCTTCACTCAATTTTCTTCTGGCCTTAAGTGCAGAAAGAACACTCAAGTCCCTAGCAACCCAGATGTAGATAAACTACAGGAGAAATTGCTGGAACCCCAAGAAAGAATAATGGGAGGAAAAGAAGTGAGGTGGGGTGGGAGGGAGGCTGAAAAGGAATGAAGGGGGCAGGGAAGGGATGCCTCATCCCTCCAGAATAAAGGGTGTGGCTTCTCTCCACCCCCACCCCACTCCTCATGGTTTTGGGTCAGCCTCAGTCTGGGTCATTATTTGCTCCTCCTTTTAACAGAGTCAATGAGCATGACATCCTTCAGTGTCTGGACACTGGTGAGACAGCCAAGCACGGAGGCCCAACTATGTGAAGGGGCCTGGAGAGAGGGGCATCTGAGAGAGGGCAGGAATCCATGAGAGAATTCTTGGTCTAGCTTCGAAATAAATAGAGAAGGAAAACTCTCTGCAATGCAAGAGCTACCCTCTGGAAATATGAGCTTATCTGACAATCCCTTTGCTTTTTTTTTTTTTTTTTTTTAACATTTTCATTTATTATTGAGACACACAGAGAGACAGAGCATGAGCATGGGAGGGGCAGAGAGAGGGGGAGACAAAGAATCCAAAGCAGGCTCCAAGCTCTGAGCTGTCAGCACAGAGCCTGATGCAGGCCTCGAACCCACAAACCTTGAGATCATCACCTGAGCCGAAGTCCGACGCTCAACCTACTGAGCCACACAGGTGCCCACCTCTTTGCTTTCCGGCCTCCCGAGGTAACAATGCCATTGCCTTTCCTACTCTCTGCCTTCCATGCCTCTGACACAGAAAACGGATATATGTAACTCCCGAGTCATGGTCTGACCCCCATGACTCCCCTGCCCTGATTCTCACACCTCCACCATGCCGTTTTCATTTTACACAAAGCATATCTGGACTTGCCATGCTAAAATGGCAATGGTATAGAATAGGTGAAACCTTGGCCACTTACTCTTGTGACATGTTTGTGTCGCATGCTTTTATATCAGAGGCTGGCACAAGAAATACCAAAGTCATTTTCTTTTTTAGTGTTTGGGGACATATTTAAGAGCAA
Organism: Suricata suricatta; assembly: GCF_006229205.1. NCBI lineage: Eukaryota > Metazoa > Chordata > Mammalia > Carnivora > Herpestidae > Suricata > Suricata suricatta. The sequence continues at coordinate 47,410,251 of NC_043701.1, read as the reverse complement.
TAGGAGAAGTGTTTATGCTATTGTACATCTTTTAAGCCTTTTTATAAAAAAAAATCTGCTGAGCTATGGGTAAATTAGCATATCATCAAATGTAACAAGTAGGTTTCTGACTTTTCTATTTCTGTCTCACAGTTGGATTTTAAAGAGTTTCTAACACTTCAAGGAAGTGTTGAAAATCTATTTTTTAATGTTTGTTTATTTTGGGGCAGAGAGAGGGCGAGAGCAGGGTCCGCACTGTCAGCACAGAACCTGATGCAGGGCTCGAACTCACAGACTGTGAGATCATGACCTGAGTTGAAGTTGGACGCTTAACTGACTGAGCCACCCAGGGGCCCCGGATTTGTTTCTTAAAGTGCCCTCTGGACAGACACTTGAATGCTGTGGGTGTTTCTGTTTTGTCTCTCTGAGTTTTCTTAACAGAAGAGGTAGTGTCCTGGCTGCTCATGATACCCAGTCAGGCTCTCGGAGACACGGGCTCCATGTCATCCATATAGATGGGGCAGTGAAGTGGGCTGTTGGTGAGAAAAATATCAAAGCCCCCTTTTCTGGTCTTTCATGCCAGGGGGATGGTGCGGGGGGAAGGGAAGAAAGCAAGAGCTTCCTCAATAAAAGCTAAATACCCTAGCACATCCACTACTTTTAAGATGTCAAGGTGGCCTTCTGGGAGCCACCTGCAGATAACCAACCACTGAGACAGATGTCTGGCAAATAAACAGGTGACACACTTGATATGCTGACTGATAGGACATGAATTTGAAGACTATCCAGAAACACGATCCTCCTACCCACAACACCCCCTCTTTTGACCTGTAGCTCCCACAGAGACGAGCAAAGGGGAAACCACGCCGAACTCCCGGACACCAGGGGCCTGCGTGTGCCCAGGCACGAGGCTCGGGGAGGACCAGGCCTTCAGGTGGCACAGGAGGGGGGTGCATCTCTGGCGGGGCTGCATGCTCGCCTCAGAGAGGAGGAGCTGCTTGCTACCTGACGTGGGGCTTGTTTCGCGTGCAGTCACTCCAGGGAGGTGGCGGTACCTCGCTTACCTTGTATCTCTTTTTACATCCAGGAACCGGGCAGGCAAAAGGCTTCTCTTCCCCTCCGTTCATGCACATGGAACTGAGGATGGCTTCAGAGCTTATGGCGCTCTCTGTGGTCCAGGACTCATCGCTGTCCGACTCCTCATAATCCACCTCCTCCTCATCGTACTCGCTGCCTGCAGGGTCAGAGAAGAGCAAGAGGCATCAGCAGCTGCCCTGCGGTTCCCTCCAGTTTGCTCCCTTGCTCCCCCCTCCCCAGGACAGGGAGGAATGGGGGACCAGACAGGGCCACTCCACTGCCCTGGGGGAGCACTACAGGCACAAGAGACTGCCCTGGGGGCAGAGGGGCCTGCCTTTCCACCTTACAGCCCAGACTGAGTTTCCCAGTGACTCATGGCTGGCAATTAGTTGAGCAAGAACTTGAACCTGATTCTCTGGCAGGCCAGTCTGTGACTCCCAAGGTGCCCAGAAGGCTCTGAGGCCCAAACCGAAAACCACCAATGATGGCAGACACCCCTGCCCGACCATGTACACACCAGCTATGCCTGACGTTTCCAGTGGACAGAATTCTGTCCCCATAATTTCATGCGTATTAGCGTAATAAAAGCAAAACCCTGTGGGAAGAGGTTACACTTTACACTGAACAGATGTTTACACTTCAGTGGGGGTAAATTTCAGATCTTTTTCTTTATAGCTTGAGCTGAGAGGACTGAGGACATTTGGAACTGAAAAGGGGTTACCAGAAGCTAGGGAGCCGGGGGGGGGGGCAGAAACACCTGGAGCTCTGAGCCAAAGTCATGTCAGAATACGGGTTGCAGCTCATGGAAGACCAAACGCTACCCTACCACGCCTGTCCCCAGGGTTCTGTCTGCACCTGTGTTTTCCCGGCATTCCCTGGGACAGCGGGCGCACCCATCCCGGCTCGGACTGAGGAGGGGATTCCCTTGTATTCCTGACGTTAAGAGCTCTGCTCGGAACTGAACTAAAAACGTGCTTCTCGGACTTCTGTTCAGGACGGTGGGGATGGAGAACTGCTTCAACAAGCAGCTGCTTTTTGCTCTTTCTTAATGAGGCCCAAAGCCATTTACTGTGAGCTTTTGCACAATACAAGCCTGATGGACATAATTCTAAAGATCATAAACAGTGTAAAATAATATGTTGACAAGTCTTAATGCATTTACAAGCCCCGTGGAATAAATAGGAATTATAGCACAACATTAATAAGAATTATATGGTAGCAATTACAGTTGTGAAATTCGTCCCCCAGGTGTGAGGCTAAATTGCACCAGGGGCCTGCCTGGGTGCTCCTCGGTCCGTCTCTGTGACATCAATTATTTCAACACCAAATATTGGCATTTTTATTAGGTTTTATTTTAATAGGCAATAATAAGATTGTTTGAAGAGCCAATTGAGCCAGGCACAAGGACGCCAGTCTCTGAAGCTAACACTTAAAAGACCCAAGAAGGGGCGCCTGGGTGGCTCAATCAGTTGACCGTCCGACTTTGGCTCAGCTCATGATCTCACAATTCGTGGGTTCGAGCCCTGCGTTGGGCTCTGTGCTGACAGCTCAGCGCCTGGAGCCTGCTTTGGATTCTGTGTCTCCCTGTCTCTCTGCTTGTCCCCTGCACATAATCTGTTTCTGTCTCTCAATAATAAATAAATGTTAAAAAAAATTTTTTTAAAAAAGGACCCAAGAAGGAAGGAAGGAAGAGACTTCAAGTATGATTGAGTGCCTCTTGTATTTCAGGCAGGGTTGATGCATTATCTTGTTTAATCCTCCGGCAGCTCCGTGCTGGGGAGAGGACTGTTGCTTTTGAGAACATGAGGAGACTGAATCCAGTGAGGTTCAAGAGCTTACGCATTTTCAATGAGCTATTAAGGGACACTGCTTTTTCCCTGCTTTTTCCTGGCCGCCAGTGCCAGCCGCAATCAGAGGGGGTCCCTTTCAACCTCCTGGAGTCGCTGGGTCTTTATCATCTACCACTCAGCTGGAGTCCAGAGCAGTCTGTTTTGAAACCTATTTAGAAACTTGGCTGGTGGAGAAAAAACAATCTGGCAAACGGTTTGGAATTCAGTGTGGGTTTCAGGAACTCCGGGTGCTTGGCGGTAGCCCCCAGGAATAAGAGACCCATTTGGAAATGCTTGTACAAGACAACACAGGGGTATCCTCCGCCATGGTTCTGAGTCTGTGAGCAAAGTCTGAAATCTGTTTTTAAGTAGGGCATTGTTTAGGACACTTTTCTCTTAAACAAATGCCACATGCTGGTGTCCTTTAAATTGCTTGTTAGAAAACTATAAATGCTATTACACAAAGCTTCTCCAGCAGGCCTTCGGAAAGTTAGAGTGACTAATTTACCCATCTAATTGGGCTAATTTGCTAACCTGAATACCAAGAACCATACAACATTTACAACTGGCGGGGGTGGGGGTAGGGGAGCCTCAGACCAACGGAGGGCTTAATGAAGCCTAGCAGAGGAGAAAACTTCAAGACTCCACTGGATCAAAGAGAGCCAGCCCCTGAGGGGTTGGTGCTGGGAACACAGTCGCCTGGCCCCCGGCAGGACAGGCAGGTGGGAGGACCACACAATTCATCACCCGAGCTGGGGCGCCTGGGAGAGTGCACGCCAGCCTCGGATGACAGGCATGAATGGGCACGGTCCCTGGCTAACTGCTCCCTGCCCAAGGCACCAGGGCACCACACGGACCTCTGGACACTTTGTGAAATTAACCGTCTCCCTTGGCGGGGGGTCATGAAGCACCTGCTTATACTTAATTTTATCCTGTAACAGACGGCAGTGCACAGTGGGTTCGCGTCTTGGCTGGGCATGTCAGCTGCATGATGAGCTACTGGCATCCATTTTCTCTTCTGGAAATGGACACAAATCTCTTCCTTGCAGCTTAAGGATTAATGTCTACAGAACATTTGGTACAGGAGGACCTGCACATAGTAAGTGCTCAAAAAACGGAAGACAACGTAACCTCATTTTTGTGATAACATTACATGATCACGTTACATAAAGGCCTGTTGTGAAAGCAATCAAAAACTAAGATAATCCTGAAAGATACGGGAATTTCCACTAGGAAAAAATACAAGGGGGACTCCACAGCAAGACAAGTGCGCTGCTTGGACTTTTCAGCGTGGGTCGAGCTAAGCACCTCCCCATCTACAGGGAAGCCACAGGATGGGGGTGTGAGCCCTGGTCTGCCACTGACAAGCTGTGTGGCCCCAGGCAAGTGATGTCACCTCTCTGATATTTTAGACTCCTCATCTGTAAAATGTGCTAATACTACTAACCAGCCCTTAACGCTGCTGTGAAGAATAGTGGAGTTACTGTTTTTCAGAACAATAAACTGAAGGGACGCCTGGGCAGCTCAGTCAGTTAAGCATCTGACTTTGGCTAAGGTCATGATCTTGCGGTTCGTGAGTTTGAGCCCTGCGTCAGGCTCTGAGCTGAGCCTGTTCAGATTCTGTGTTTCCCTCTCGTTCTACCTCTCGCCCACTCGTGCTCTCTCTTTCTCTCTCTCCCTAAAATAAGTAAAAGTTAAAAAAAATTTAAAAAACGAAAACAATATACTGAGAACAATGCCCGGCACACAATGAGCATGAAAGGAGTATCTGGTACACAAACAAGTGAAACCTCACAAAGGCCGTTTCCTCATTCCGCCCACTGTTGCCTTACTCTTGAGCAAGAGAGTGTGTATGGGCGGGGGGGGGGGGGGGGGGGGGGGGGGGGGGGGGGGGGCGCTCTGTTGCTTATCTTACCGGTACCCCAAACGCCACCCTGCCATCGAACAGAGCTGTGCACAGCTGGGAGGCGAGGCCTTGTCCTTAGCTGCTGGCTGTCTTTCATTCTGCAGCCAGAGGGCCCGCGGCAGGTGGGGACAGGTGCCCTCTTCCCCCAGGCTGCAGGCGCACCTGCCAGCACCCGCCTGGTGTTAACATCGGGGACGCGTGCCGGCAGGGTCCGCGGCGTCCCATGGAAAACATCTGCAAACAACTACCGCCCTTCGTCGGCTCTCGAACATCTTTGCACTCTAGGAAGAGGAACCTGAAACTAAAGCTATCTCCGTAGTTACAGGAACATTTGGGCCAATCCTCTCTTCTCTGCCGTGTTCATTTCCTCATGTCTTCCCAAGGAGCAAAAATAAACCCCAAGGTGATTCATTTGTCACGTCTGCTGCATCTGCTGTTTTCAAAACTAACTTCATGAGTTCCTGGGAGTGTCCAGAGGGAGCTTTGCTGGAGCTCCCCCGCCCGTTACGGGAAGGTGGGGTGCGGCAGGCTGATTCTCCCAGCAGTGACCCCCCAACAATTTGGTCCTAGATCCCGATCAATAAAATATTGTAAATATGAGCGTGTGGGAATGTATTTCTTGTAAAAGGTATATATGCACTAAATATTCCTGTACAAAACATATGCAAACAAAAGGATAAGGGTAAAATAATAAGTAAATGTATTAATAGTTGTAATAGAGGGGCGCCTGGGTGGCTCAGGTGGTTAAGCGTCTGACTTCGGCTCAGGTCATGATCTTGCGGTTCATGGGTTTGAGCTCCGTGTCGGGCTCTGTGCTGACAGCTCAGAGCCTGGAGCCTGCTTTGGATTCTGTCTGTCCCTCTCTCTGCTCCTCTCCTGCTCGTACTCTCTCTTTCAAAAATAAATAAAACATTTAAAAAATACAAAAAGAAAAGAAAAAAAAGAAGAAAGTTCTGCTCGGGGATGCGGGTGCCTGGGCAGCTCAGGCAGGTGAGCATCTGACTCTTGATTTCACCTCAGGTTGTGATTCCACAGTTGTGGGATCGAGGTCTGCGCCAGGCTCTGCACTGAGCACACAGGCTGCTTGGGGCTCTCTCTCCCTCTCCCCTGCTTGTGCTCTCTCAAAATAAATAAATAAAGTTAAAAACAAAACAAAGAAAGCTCTGCCAGGGGACACTGGGTCATGGAATCAAAATCCTGCAACTATTGGGAACTTATGGGCTGCTGACCGCCCCCTGCTGGCCCATGGCGGTCTGTGTGGAGGGCTTCCCTTCTCAGGGCTACCTGGCCCAGGGCCCCAAGCAGGAAAAGCTTATGCTTATCCCTTTCATCTTCATCTTCCTTTCTTCTCCCCATTCTCACTCATTCCTTTCTACAAGGCAGCCCTAGATCCTAGCAAGAGCCTGTTAAAAGGGGCAAGGTGGTCAGACATAAAACAGAAAAACACCCGCTATGTATGAACAGCCCCCCCCCCCCCAAACTTGATGTTTGGAAGGCCCCAGAGGAAGCCTTTCTGACAACTAAAGAGAAATCCTACAGACCTTAATTAAGAGAAACAGGTGAAAACTGCTGGCTGGTCTGGGGGATTCCAGCCGTGGCATCCCGCACCCTGAGCTGTGCTACCTGGGAAGCAGACAGCACAGGAAAACGCACTTGGAGACATTTCCCCTGTATTTTGAAACAAACATCGTTTGGCTTGATCAGGTGTCTAAACTCAACGAATCCATTGTTCTCTATTAGAAGAGGGGACATCCTCACAGATCTGCATCTCAAAAGGGTCCCCAAGAATGGAGGACGCGTAAGATCAGCGCTGACACACTGGTGAACATTAGCCCAGCCACTTTTCTGTTAAAATGGTCACTGCCTTTGTTGGCGCTCTGGCTGCAACACTCCATGGCTTGGAGGGCCTGTCCTAACACGAGTTCTTCCACGGGGGCTGTTCATTTCAGTCTGCTGGTGGGCCGGGAGAGAAGGCTTCCGGAAGGCATTTTTAAAAAATATTTTATTTATTTGTGTGTGTGTGTGTGTGTGTGTGTGTGTGTGTGTGTGAGAGAGAGAGAGAGAGAGAGAGAGAGAGAGAGAGAGAGAGAGAGAGAGAGAGAGACAGCACGAGCAGGGAGGGTCAGAGAAAGAGGCAGACACAGAATCTAAAGCAGATCCCATGCTCTGAGCTAGCTGTCAGCACAGAGCCTGACGTGGGGCTCAAACTCACGAACTGTGAGATCATGACCTGAAGCCGGACGTTTAACCGACTGAGCCACCCAGGCGCCCCTTGCTCCTTTATTTTCAAATTGAATACCCCTGTGTGATGGAGATAAGGACGTGGCACACAGTCACAGACGTGATTGGAGAGGAAGGAAAAGGGACATATCATCGTGTGCAGTCACTCACAGCCACACATGGGTGGACACAGGAGCGGTGGAAAGCACTGGGCTCTGCCCTGTACTTGTACACCGAGTGGCAGACCCTGTCCTCTGGGGGTGGTCACAGTCCAGTCTTCCAAAGAAGAGTTACAGGAGCTATTTTCTCAGACTCTCCTTTGTCTTAGACATTATGAATTTTTTTTAAAAAATGCTTTTTAAAGTTTATTTACTTTTGAGAAAGGGAGAGAGACAGAGAGACAGATAAAGCATTAACGGGAGGGACAGAGAAAGAGGGAGACACAGAATCCGAAGTAGGCTCTGTCAGCACAGAGCCTGATGTGGGGCTCGAACTCATAAATCATGAGATCATAACCTGAGCTAAAATCGGATGCTTAACAGACTGAGCCACCTGGGCGCCCCAAGACATTATGAATTTTAAAATGACATTCATCAAAGTGACACTTTCTAGACGAAAACGTCACTTCACCGCGCACTGCCCACAACATCGCTGGCTGCCCGCAGCCTGCCGTCCCCCATCCACACTGCACAACCCCCTGTGGGGCCTGAAGTGGGTGGGACAGTGGCCGAGAGAGGCAGCCCCAGGAGCCCATTGTGGCGTCTCAGTTTGGGGATGGGCACAACCTAGCAGAGAGGATTTCGCGATACGGCAATTAACGTTCGGCAGGGTTGCCAGAAAAATCCCACTGGTTGTCAGCAAAGGAAGTAAAGACCAGGCCTTTTCTCGCACATCACATGAAAAAGCAAGGTGGCCTAGAGCCTCCGTGCACACACACGCGCAGATTCAGCCACCTGGACCCACGCCGCCGCCCAGGAGCCCTGCTGCGTGCCTCTGGCAAGCTCACTGTCATTCGCCCCAGGAGCCACTTCAAACCCTGTCTACTACCCTCCAACCTCTGCCCCTCTGCCCTTCGCCCCGTGCACATGGCCTGCTCTCCATTTCAGCACCTATGGTGCTCTCCTTCCCTGTATTCATAAACCTAAAACACTGACATGCACATAGATGAAAACAAGTCAACCTCTTCCAGAAGCGCAGCATACCCCATGTTTTCCTAGAATGCAGATCATTAATATTCATGCGAACGTGCTAACTGCAGTGACAGCAAATTAAAACTCTCCTGGGGTGTCAAATTCTGGCAAATACATTAGCAAAGAGCTGCCTTTCTGCCTTATAGATTTATAATTATAAATTAGCTCTAATTGGTACTGACCCACTTTATAGAAGCTGCAGCAACAACAGTCTAAATGAATTGGCGACATTACGATGACCACGGAAGACACGCCAATGGCTGGGGGCCACGGGCCGAGCCTTGGAAATTCTTGACTTCCTTGCTCCTGGCCTCAGCTTATCCCTGGATGTCATTCTCCCCAGACTGCTCCTTAACTATGGAAATGGTCCTGGCTCTCCAAGACGGAAGCGACCTTTTCCTCATAGGACTCAACATTTTCTGACTTATGTGGAAGTGCTTGGCCGTTATCTTTGATAACGTGCCCAGTGCGGGGCTTGCATGCTCTTAAGGAGCCAAAGACATCTGCTTGTTGGATGAATTAATGAGGGAATATACTTCTCGGGCACTAGTAGAAAGAGATTCAATATTACACAGCTCTTGACCTCCTATAGTCTTAAAAGGAGAAAAAGTAAGTAAACTATATTATCTTACTTGCCTTTTAAAACCTTCTAACGGCTTCCCATATCAAGGAGCAACCCAGTGCCTTATCATGACCTTATTCCATGTCATAACTGCTTGGAACTTTAATATTTAAAGGACTTCTTTTTTCGTTTTAATAAAAAAACTTAATATTTGTATTTTGTTTAGTGTTCATTTTTAGATCCAGAAGTCTATGTGGTAAGTATTTCTAAATATTCAAATATAATTAAGTAAATCAATTCTTTTTTAGAGACGGAGAACATGCAAACGGCGGGGAAAGGAAGAGGGAGAGAGAGAATCTTAAGCAAGTTCCATGTTCAGCCTGGAGCTCAACGCAGAGCTCAATCCCAAAACCCTGGGGTCATGACCTGGGCTGAAATCAAGAGTCGGATGCTCAATCTACTGAGCTACCAGGTGCTCTTATAATTTTTTTTTTTGAGTAAGCTCTGTGCTCAATGTGAGGCTTACACTCACAACCCCAAGGTCAAGAGTCACATGCTCTACCAACTGAGCCAGTCAGGCACCCCCAAAATATAATTTTTTAAAAAATAAAATGCTCTTATATATTTGTTAATTACAAACAGTCAAATCTATACATCTTAACAAAATTATGTGAACTTTATCATTTAAACTGTTAAGCTTTAAAATATCTTAAATACCATCTCACGCTGGTCAGAGTGGCTAAAACGAACAAATCAAGAGACTATAGATGCTGGCGAGGATGTGGAGAGATGGGCACCCTCCTACACTGTTGGTGGGAATGTGAACTGGAAAACAGTGTGGAGGTTCCTCAAAAAATTATCAATCGAACTCCCCCACTACCCCACAATAGCACTGCTAGGGATTTACCCAAAGGATACAGAAGTGCTGATGCACAGGGGCACGTGTACCCCTATGTTCATAGCAGCACTGTCAACAATAGCCAAATGTCCATCAACTGATGAATGGATCAAGAAGATGCGTTTATGTATACAATGGAGTACTACATGGCAATGAGAAACAATGAAATTTGGCCATTTGTAGCAACAACGATGGACCTCGAGGGTGTCATATTAAGTGAAATAAGTCAGGCAGAGAAGGACAGATACCATATGTTGTCACTCACAGGCCTAACAGGAGAAACTTAACAGAAGACCCATACAAAAGTAGTTGGGGAGAGGGAGGGAGGTAAACCATGAGAGACTCTTGACTACTGAGAAAAAACCAAGGGCTGATGGGGGAGAGGGGAAGGGGGTGATGGGCATGGAGGAGGGTACGTGTCGGGATGAGCATGGGGTGTTACATGGAAACCAACTTGACAATAAACCATAAAAGAAAAAGAAAAGAAAATACCTTAAAAACTGACAAATTATACAAATGATCCCAATGATTATGAAACCTACATTTAATCTATAACACAAGTTGGTCCTATAGATTTATTTTTTTCATGATTTTCATCCTTAGCTTTGACCTTCTTTGAGTTACTGACTGAATGACACTTGGTCAAGATGAGAGGCTTCGAGAGTGAGTCTGCATTTCTGGGCTGGACGCCTGGGTTCTTCACTCAACAGACATTGTTTGTTTGTTTGTTTGTTTGTTTGTAAAGAGAGAGAGAGAGAATGTGTGTGTGTGTGTGTGTGTGTGTGTGTGTGTGACAGAGACAAGAACAGAGGGAAGAGAGAGAATCCCAAGCAGGTTCCGGGCTCGATCCCATGTCCCTGGGATCATGGGCTGAGCTGAAATCAAGAGTCAGAGGCTCAACCGAGTGAGCCACCCAGGGGCTCTTAGACAGTATTTTTAAAGCCTGTGTCTTTCTTGCCACATCATGTTTTGAATAGAATTACTAGGGCCACTGGAGACAGCGTCTCTGGGGAAAAGGGCCGCACAGCTCTTCCCCCATCTTGCAGGCCCCTCCCTCGCTCAGGCCCCCTTCCCACCATTTGGGACGGGCTGCTGGCTGGTTTCTCCAATGCCTGCCCCGGTTCCTACTTTTACTGCAAGTATAGACTTTACTCCCAACTCCCCGCCACTCTGCTCATAGAGGCAGAGAAAAGAACTCCTGTACTGTGTAAACAGACGTCTACTTTACAGAACGAGATGCCACTGATGCCAATGCACCCCGAGAGAGCAACATGTACGGAAACACACCCTGTTATGCCCACTGTTCTCCTGTTACAGCTATGTCTGGGCACACTTTATATTAACTTCTCCACGTTCAGCATCACTTTGGACCCATTTCACACATTCAGTTAATTACCAGTCGTCATCATACTCTTCGATGCTTCAATTACTACAATGTGGCCACCGGAACCCCTTTTAGGTGGCCTCCTGAACTTACAGTATATCTCCATTACTAGTTTTTCATTTACATTTTCGTCTCTTTAACGGAAGTTATCGCTGAGCACAGTAAAAAGTTATTTGGTTGACAGTGAAAAAGGGAAGTCCTCTGCCCCCCTCGGCCACCACTTACATCTCTTTCCCTGGGAGTCATCTCCCGGTTTCTAAACAACACGACTGTAACTGCTCCTTTTTGATGTTCAGTTTGGGACACCTGCTGATTACGTGAGATAAGAATTTTGGCTGTATGCACCTTCCAAGCCTGTTCCTGCACTGCCCCTCTCCTGGTAGAATTCCATCTGGACACTTGGTTTCATCCATGTTCAATGTTTGCATCATTAGGACACTGGGCCACTCACGAACTGTGACCACACTTGTGTTGCCCTAGGGGTTAATCAGCGCATTTCCGGAGGCTATGTGTCCACCTGTTTCTCATCTTCATCCTCCACATCCTCATCGTCATGAGGACAGCTGCCACTCGCTTGGGGCTCCGCACCTGCCAGACACACTTCGAAGCACTGCCTGTCTATTAACTCACTTAAACCTCACTTTAACAATGCTAAGAGGTTGCTACTATGATTATTTTCATTTTACACAGAGCGGAGGCTTGGTGAGGCAGAGAGCCTGGTCTAGGGTAGCAAAGCTTTTCCATGGCAGAGCAAGAGTTCCACTCTGGCCACCCGGATCCAGAGCCTGTCTTCCTAACCAGTTACTGCACTGCTCACTTGAATTCGTCCCAAACTCAGCTCAAACGTCACCACCTCCGAGAGGCCAGCCCTGATCACCTGGCTACCTCTCTGGGCACAATGCCCTTCCCCCTGAGTGCCTTTCTCGTAGTGCATTCAACTTTCTAAACAATCTTGTTTTTGTCTTTGTTATCTTTCTTCCTTACTAGTAAGCAAGCTCCATGTCACTGAATTCCTGGAGTCCTTAAAAGTGCTCGGCACACAGTAGGAACTCAGTATGTATGTCTGCTGAACAAACAGATGAAAGGCAAGGGCGACATCGGGCTTCTCGACACCCAGGCCATGCTGTCAATCTACATGATGATATTATCCGGGGGGGGGGGGGAAGAGAAACTCAAGCGTGGGGGCAAAGTGAGGATACAAAGTGATTAGGGATCTGAAATGCAGGTCCCACTGCTTAAGGGCAAATGACATGCACAAACCCAATTCCCTGTCACCTTCCTCTGTGTTGATTTTTGAAACGATTTTTCAGTACTCTCTACGGCCAACGCGGGGCCCAAACTCACAACCCTGAGATCAGCAATTGCATACTCCACCGACTGAGCCACCAGGCGCCCCCCTCTGTGTTTTTAGACAAAGAAATGAAAATCACGAGTGGAAAATGTACGCTTCCCATCAGTACAATGACAAAAAGGGGAGCCCTGGAGAAATGCTAAGGTCGCCCCATCAAATCTGCCAACACGGTAAACAGAGCACAGCCTCTGCCAACAGGGTGCAGCCCGACTTGCCACCTGGCCACTGCGATGTGATAGCCGGCGTCATGAGGGCTAAGGTGTGCAGGGAGCAGGTGGTGACTCGCCCTGGCTCTTTCCTCCTCCATCAGGGATGTGCGGAGGATGTCGCTCTAACTCCTCGGCCTGTGACTTAATTTGAGGTCAAGGTCAAGGCTGTTGAAACAAGCATCTTCTAAGAATTGGAAATTCAGATTTTGAAACAATTCCATGAAGCAAGGGTAAGACAGTCTGTTTTTTTAAAGGCACGTGATTCTCAGAATAAGATGAAAAGAGAAACACACTGGAAAACTGGCCACTTTCTCATTAACCCTTCATTGTCATATCTCTTGATTGATTTCTTCTTTTCTCTTGGAGACTTTAGAGAAGTGCTCTGTACTTTTACAGGCTCAGTTTGGAGGCACACCTGGTGGCTTGTTCCTTGCTCTGATATCATCATTCCCAGACTCCCCCAGTCCACCCTGAGGAGCCCCCTTGCCAACTGAGAGCTGCACCTAGGCATACTTCTCTGGGTACCAATTTCCCAGCTCTTCATCCTGGCTGGAAGGGGAAAGAGACCGCCCCCCCGCCCCCAAATACCATCTCCTCCTTTATTGTCCCTAGCTCCTGGCTATTTTTCAGGAAAAATGAGCACTAAGAAGTGACATCTTATACATGTGAAACTAATGTAATATTGTGTGCCAACCATTAAAAAAAAAAAGGCAGTATCTCTTTAGTACAGCCCAGATTTCAGCAATATCCACACGCCCTCCCATTTCTCATCTCACTAGGAAATCTACTCTCTTACCTTTGGGGGAGAGTAAAATGACTACGTTCCCTTAGACTTCTGGTAGTTGCTTATGATTCAGAAAGATTTAACCTAAAAGTTTCCTGGGGCACTTGGCCGCTCGGGAGACCTACTTCCAATGCAGAGATGTAATGTTTTCAAACTGCAGACTGTGACCCAGAAGTGGGTCATCAAATCAATTTGGTGAGGCATTAAAAATTATAAAGATAGAATGGAATACAAGGTGTGTCATAGTCTAAGAAGTCTTTGTAAAAGTGGTTTCAGGTGTGTGTCTCAATTTAAACCATAGTTCTTACTGAGTCACGATAAAAAAGCTGAAAGCCATTTTTGACTACTGGCATCTCAGCTTATAGAACTCCTGTCAAAAAGAACCATTTCATCCAGATTAGAAAATCACCACATAATTGTAACTAACATTTAAGTAGGATGTAAAACAGGCCGAGGTATTGTGTCAGCTAGCAGGAACCTACGATCTACCTGAGGAGGTAGGTTCCCGGCGAGCCAACCTCAGGACCATCAGGGGGACACGCACTGATGGGGGTCAACAGGTGAAAGAGGGAAGTGACAGGTGTATGCAATGCATGCGAAGTATGAAGACAGCTTGTCACAAAACAAAGACTGTCCTTGAGAGTATCCCCCAAGATCGTGGGGCCCTTTATGACGATGTCCCACCATGACCTTTCTGAAGATTCTCAAGGACAATCTTTGTTTTCAGAGAAGGTGAATCTGGTTCTAAAACATGGCCCAAGTCATTCAAGACCTTGTGCTGAATTAAGAAGGGTCATGCATCGTACCCTGTATTCTGCCCGGACTGTCACCAACTTGCCGAGTGGAACGGATTCTCAGTGTCAAATCAGCCAAGCTAAGGAGGGCAGCTAGCAAGCCCAGGTCAGTGAGCGGTGAGCGGGCCTTTCTGGAGCCAATGCTTTGGGCCAGACCCAGAGCATCACAACTGCCTGGCACCAGGAAGGAGAGAGCTCAGTGGGTCCGAGGGCCATGGGGAGATCTGTCTTCCCCACCTCCCTACTGGGTTCACTGGGAAGTCACCATCACAGGGGAAGTTCGCCTTGTTCTCGGCAGCATCCCCAGCTCCGAGCACAGTGCCTGGCCTCGGGACGCCTCAGCTACTCTTTGTGGAACGAGGGAAACCCACAGGAGAGACCCCTGCACCGGAAGAACATTTGCTGTGTATGTAACATACACATTTTGTACTTAGTAATTATGTTTACGGAAAACACAACACAATTTGTGCACGACACAATGAAAGGAAACATGATGACGACATTAGGGATGATCTTGGATCTCGGGATCTGCGAGACGCACATCCTTCAGTGAAGCCTGATGAGCACAGCTACAAAACCAAACCAAACTCTGTCCAGAGGCTGTGTGGGAGGGGCTTGCGAGCAGGCTGCCTGCATTAGGATTCTGGCTCTGCCATTGCTAGTCTCAGACCAATTATTTTGCCTCTTTCTACCTCAATTTTGTTACCAATAAAACTGAAAGAACACTAGAGCTAACCTCACATGGCTACCAGGGAGACTGTATGATTCAGCGTGGGTAAGGTGATCAGATTAATTTCTGACACCTAGTTTTGTGTGAGTATTAGCACTAGCTGGAATTATTACTTTAATCAGTAATTCAAAACTGTCTATACTTTAGGGGCGCCTGGGTGGCTTAGTTGGTTAATCGTCCAACTGTGGCTCAGGTCATGATGTAGTGGTCCATGGGTTCGAACCCCACATCAAGATCTGCTGACAGCTCAGAGCCTGGAGCCTGCTTCAGATTCTGTGTCTCCCTCTCTCTCTGCCCCCTCTCCCACACATGCTCAAGCTCACTCTTTCTCTCTCTCTAAGAATAAACTTAAAAAAAAATGGTCTTGACTTGAAAGAAATGACATGGGCTAAGCCTAATAAGAAATCATCTGGTTACAGTCATCTGCCTAAAATGCACAGACAAAAATGTACTTTAAATTTCCAATAGAATGGGTTAAGGTACTGATTTCTAATGCTGTTGGGGAAAAAATAAAATGTTGATTTGGGATTATATTGCTGAACTGATTTGTGTTGATTTGTTTACCACACTGGAGACCCGGGGATAAAAAAGACAGAGTCTCTTGCCCTGGAAGTGTGCAGTGAGAATGTGGGCACCTGATGGTCTCTCGTCAGACCTCACACTCTTCCACTGGGAGAATGACCTGCTTTTAAAAAAATGAACTCTGGGGGTGTCTGGGTGGCTGAGTTGGTTAAGTGTCTGGCTTCGGTTCAGCTCACGGTCTCATGGTTTGTGAGTTTGAGCCCTGCATCAGGCTCTCCGGTGTTAGATGCATGGAGCCTGCTTTGGATACTCTGTCTCCCTCTTTCTCTCTCTCTGCCCCTCCCCCCTCACGTCCTCTCTCTCAAAAATAAATAAACATTAAAAATTATTAAAAAAATAAAAACGTGAACTCTGAAAACAGTAGGAGTGGAGGACCTTTTGAAAGCAGCACGGCCTTTCCCTGCAGGACTGAGGCACCTGCCGGAGCTGCCTATCGGTGTGGCGCCTTCGCTTCTAACTCCGAAATGCAACATGCCGTACTTACAGAGCGCACGCCTACAGACAGGGTGGATATTTTTGGGCCAAGAGAGAGTTCGAAGAAGAGGCCTGGGAAGGAGAGGATGACGGGTACTGAGAGAAAGCCTGCAAAATCATGGAGCTGAGAAATAATTAGGGTCCGCCGGCAGGAACCGGTTTTCACTGCCTCGGAGTAACGGTCTCTTTCCAGACACAGCCGACGACACGAAAACGCACCACAACAGAAAATAAGTTCTTCCTCCGGGGAATAATGCCATGAGAGTCACTGAGAGTTCACACGAATCTCAGAGATCTCCCATAAAAGCTGAGTTTCACACTTCATCCCATGTGGAAACTACAGTCCGTGCCGCATGAAAAACGAGTTTTATGAGAGTACTTCTGATTTTTAAGAAAGCTATTTGGCTTCAGAATAGGGCAGCCTCCTGAAAGCACCAGTGATGTCGTGTTTTACGTATTGCACCTATCCGCCTACTTCACACTCATCAGGGCGCGTTAAAATCCGGTGAAACGTTACGCGTGTGACAAACCTTGACAAAAGCGACTGTGAGAAACTGCAGGGGCAAGAATTTCCCAGTCAAAGAGATCGTTTTGGACATGTTATAAAAGTGAGTCAGACTTCCTATACTCCGGGGCATGATAATAAAGGCTTGGGTGAGAAGCAGACAACCCTGCCTGTTCCTAGCGCCACCCACGCCCTACATGCTGACTTATCAAGCTTTTTCTACGCCCCGGGTGGTGACGGGCTCTTTTCGGAGGTCTTAGTGTGACCATCCAGTGTCCCCCTAAATAAAAGGCATTTTCCCTTTTATTTCTATTTTTTGGGCAATATCTCACAGGGTCACAAGAGGACACCTTGGGGCCCAACAGCGTGGGCCCCAGTGTGGTCTCCTTTCCTGACTCACTAGGTGACCTTGGGCAACTCACTCAGGTTCTCCGGGCCACAGCACCCACGGCAGAGGAATAAATGAGCGAATACACACATAGGCGTTTAAACCAGTACCTGCCACTTAGCAACAACTATCTGTTGTTGGCGTTCTCACTGGCTGAGCAGACATGGCGTTTCATAAACTGAAAAGTCCATCTGGATAATGAACAATTCTCAGTTGTTTTTTGAAGATCATGGGTCACCAAGAGACCCCAGGAGCCAAAGAAGTCAACAAGGCTGCCCACTGGCACGCACGTGGCTGTGGCTGCTCCCTGCCCCCTTGCTCAGCTCCCATGCTCTCGCCTCTCGCCCTTGGCTTGCTCTGGCCTGCCTGGGTTTCGCCTATGCTGGAACATGCTTCAGCAACTCCCCCGGGCACCTTACGTCCAGATTCAACCACCCCGAGCGCTGTTCACGGTCAACCCCACTGGGGTTACTCTTGCCTTCCACGCTGGACAAGAATGTGGAACAGGCTGCTTGGGCCTGACTCCCTCAACTCCCCTGACATGACATGTGTTGTGTGACAAAGACATGATGCTACTTCCTCGGAGGATGACCTTCTTCTCTAAGGTGGACACAGTCGATTTCAAAAGTGGCGTTGAGCTTTCCCTGTTGCTGAGACACACAAGCGTCAACTCTGACCACGAGAGGTTGGCCAGTGATAAGAGCAAGGCCCCGGGTGGCAGACTGCCGAAATTCACATCCTGTTTGTGGAATCTTGGGCGACTTATGCACCTCCTTTCAAGTCCCAGTTACCTCACTGAAAAATGACAACTGCAGCATTGTCTATCTGCCCGCTGGTAAAAACTGGGCCAGGACACAGAACAGAGCCTGGCAGAGAACATGGTGTATGGGCACACACACTGGTAGCTTGAGGTCTTTCTTCCTTGCCTAGAACTGAGGTGGGTGGACACTTGTCCTTTCCTCCATCTTTGTCCCCTCTTCAACTACAGGGGCTTTCCGGACACAAGCATCATTAGATGGGAAATCCTGACTTACAGGCTGCCTCTTCTCAGCGTGTTTTCAGTAAGTCATGACTAGCAGAATGATGCCATATAAATGCCACACGGTGACAAAGAGGAGATTTTCCCATGGCTTCGTAACAAGACTAAAGGTTTATGATTAGGTATCTATTGAAGGCTGAGCGGGGGCATAATCCTGGCCCTAAGAAACCACATCTATCGGTCCCCAGGCAAGCAGCCACAGAAATAAGGAAAGACCTGTCATTCTGCCCAAACCCTCCCATGGAAATGTGACAGATGATGTATTTACAAGCTGGACTCCAAAATCACCATGTGCTTCATTTCTGTTCTGCCTGAACTGCCCGTGGCCGGTCAGGATGGGAATCTGTCTCACAACGGACAAGGACGGAGCTGTTGTTTCAGAGACTCTAGACAGCTGTGTCCTGATGACGCCGACACGGAGGAGCACACACTGTGGCGTAGGCGCCTCCCACCCTTCCCGCCCCCGGCTTCCAAGACACATTATCAAACCTAAGCAGTGGCGTCTATTTGGGTCACTTCCTTGTGTGCTAATCCCATGGGACACCCAATGGGCTGCTTTCTGGCCTGTTTCCAGAATCCTACCCAGGAGAGGACAGGCCAGGAAGATGCCCACCCACCATCTTTAACATGGGGTCGGAAGCAGGCTCTGCCCATAAAAAGCAAAAATAGAAACACGGTGACAAAAGACCACCATCTCAAGGTCCTTTTGCATTTTCTTCCCTTTTAGAGCTGGGAAATGGCATTTCTACCAAGGTCTGACTCTTCGCAAAACAAAGGAAAAACTGTGAATTTTGGTGTCTCATTTTCCTAGACCCTCCACTCACTGGTCCAACCTCTCTAATCTCAGATAAAAAAGCACCCTTTGCCCCAATCAGCTGCTCTCCTCTGGGACCTCACAGAGGGTGTTTTCACTACTCTGAGCCTCACAATCTCCTCTGTCTCTGTTCCAGCCTCTACCTGCCCCTTACATGTATCTCTTTCAGCTGTTTTCAGTTCCAGGAGAGTTTGGACGTGGCTTTTATGCTTCTCCCCTACACTTACAAGTCCTGAGCACACCATCAGTACATACTTTCTGACTGATTTTAAAATGCCCAACCTTGCGAATGTCATCACAGAGTCATAAAATGATAAACTTTCAAGTCTGGAAAGGACCTCAGATGCTCTGTGTCAACCTCTCCGGACACAGGACTACATCATTGCCTGGGGAGGTGACCTGTCCCTGGTCACATATTCAGCAAAAGTCTAGGCAGGGGCGAAAGTCTGGCACCCAGGTCTGGATGCGCCCCACCCCCTCTAAAGTCTCGTCAGTGGCTCCATGGGTCAAGGAAATGGCAAACCCAGTCTTTGCAAGCCAGGTGATGGAGACCTTCCTCACTTCACAGATCCTGAAAATTAAAATTTATTCTCAGAAATTTGCTCAGGAGACACACTCAGTCTTCTGATATCATGTCTACTCAAACAAGTTGCCTATTTACTTTTCAGAAGGTAATGTTGAAAAAATGAAATTCTTTTCAAAAGTACAGGTAGTTAATGGTGTTTCCTAGGTCATTCTAACGTAGGCAGCTGCATGAATATACAAGGGATAAAAGGTTTAAACCCTTCTCTTAAGCTGTTACTCTAATATCAAGTTGGGTCCTGAGGGGAAAATGAAGGTGAGAATTCTTAATTCTAAGTTCTCACATCACTGAGTAACTTTACTGCCCCGTCTTCCTCCTCCACCATGTTTGATTTGTGGCCAGCACTAAATTCAAATGGTCCATTTTTCAAATCAACCCTGGCCCAGAGACATATAGGTCGACCTTGAGGAAGCAAACTCAGTCCTGCGTGCCAGAGGGGTTGTGATATTTGTAATTTGATTATTGCAACCCTTTTAGCCTACCTCCCATTTTCCAGCGTGGGTCTACCATTTCCTCCCTTGCACTGTTTTGCTCCATAAGGAGAAAGCACTTTAGCCAAAGACAAACCCAACGACCCTTTGCAAGTCCTGTAAGTTATATGTCATCTGCAGATTTCCTCAGGGGACAATCTGTGTGTCACAGACCAAAAAAGGATGCGTTTTCCAGTTGCCTAAATGAGGATGAATGAAGAGATATTCAGCAAACCTTTGGGGAGACACAAGGAAACCTCTGGAATGGGCATTATCATCAGAGCCCAAGCAACCTGCATGGCTAGCATTTGTACATTTCGAACTATTGCAGAGGCATAATTTTTAAGTTTCGGCGGTCTGTGAGAAACGCTTTATAGGACTGGGGTTTTCTGAGAAGTCAGAGTTCAGCAAGCCAAACCCCAGTTGTAAATTATACTATGGTCTCAGTCTTCTGGAAGTGGGTTCTACCTTAGCTGTCTATCAGATAGGAACTAGACACGCAGACGCGTGGGTCATGGGATCAAAGTTGGGGAGAAAAGTCAACCGGTGCCATCGCATGTGCATTGTTGCACAGGACTCCAGGAAATCCAGTTGAACTCCTTCTAAGGTGCTACAGCAAGTTGTTGCAAAGTCATCACACGGGGTGCTGTTGAGGCTTTATGGCTCTGAGTGCCCATAGTCTCTGGCTGTCATTCTGCATTCTTATATAAACGTGTCCCCCACCACCCCCAAACTCGATTCTCCACAGAAACAGGCTTTTCAATAGCGAACAGCCAGACCCGTTCCACAGAGCACAGGAAAAACATGATAAACCAAGTCACACAGCCTTGGCTGTAAACATAGTCTTACCCAAGACGTCCACAGCTTCGTATAAACAAAACACAAACTCTTAACCACTTGCAGAACAACGACCAAAAAAACGCACCGGGTTTCCTGCAATTAAGCTGCAATGTTTTACAGTGTAATTTTATTTATCACTGGCAAAGAGTAAATAAATAAATATATAAAAAGTCCAGCAGACCCCTCCCGCCAAAGGCTCATGCTGCAAATTAACTTTGCGGTAATAAAACCCGTGCCAGCTGGAATGCTTCCCCGGTGCTCCGTGGCACAGGCAGCCAAGGCAGGTAAATGGCTGAGAAAAACAAAGCAGGGCATTTTCCACCTTTAGCCAGGGATGTTAATTGAACTTTGGCAAATGTTTAAAGATTTCTCTCTCCGTGTACAAGAAAGAATTAAAAACAGTTGAGCTAGGGAAATCGAACATCTGTTACTGACTTACACTCACACCCACAATGAAAAACATTCATAATTAAAGCGATTTTGCATCCCTGCTAGTTAGATCTGTAATCTCGGGTTAAAAATATAAAATGCAGAGGCTCCTTATTGTCTTTGGGGCTTTCTTCTCGTGGCTGCTTGTAAAAAAGGTAGTTTATGCTGGGCTGCATTTTTTCCCGTTGGAAGAACAATATCAGGAAACAGATTTGCGTGGAAAGATAGGGGATGACGACAGACAGCACCTACGCAACGAGGCTCGTTTTATGAAGCTATGAAACAGTAGTCAAGACGTGTTTTATATTTGGGAGTTAAATACACTTTACAGCTGTGTAAAAAACCAGAGCCATTTTGGGCTGAACATAAACATTCCAATGTCTACAAGGTTTACTTCTTTTCTGTTGAGCAAGCCGGGCAGGCTTCTATCCGTTTGGAGGGATTTGTGGGTCGCACACAACGGCGTTGAAAAGCCTTCGGCACCAAGTCATTTCCCCCGCTTCGACATACAGAGATTTCATCAAGAAAATCAAATGTACTTCCATACGTGCACCGTGGCTACCGAATAACCTCCTAACAGATACGCCAACAGCCTCTGGTCTCACGCCCTCCAACCCATCCCTCTTCTTTTGCCAGATGAACATTTTTTGAAATCACCGCGATCCATAAGATCATTCTTCTTTGATTGTATTCCTTACCTCTTGTATTAAAAATGTCTCCCTGCTGCCAACTCTATTAAACATGAATTCCCTCGCCTCACTTTTAAGTCTGTTATATCTGTGTAGGCTTTGGGAATCCGATACGACCACCAAACTGGTGCGTCAGTTGTGACAGGTCCCCACGCCATCTCTACGCTACCTGGGCAAGGTCTTGGGGCTTGGAGTCCACAACACAACACCCACTCCATCATATACATGACCCTGACCTGCCCGCATCCTTGATGGCTTCTCCAAATGCTACTACTGTTCCCCAGGTAAGTAAATGGCAATTGAATTATTCCCAGGTAGAAGTGACTGCTTTCTTTGACAGCTACAGTAACACTTAATTTTAGGCTCTTAGGTGCAGTGTCTTAGAGGAGCTTCATTCAAATACTTGTCTTCGTCTGAAACTAGAGTCTCCTCTCCCAGAGGCCTGCGATTCTTTTATTCATCTTTCATCTCCTCCCTGGAGCACACAGCACTGAGTCTTTCAGTAAGAGCCATTAGACCCCGTGCCTTGGGCGTCGATCTTCTAGAGAGCTGGTGGAACATTGCTCGGTTCTTGTCTGATACGGTGCTGCTACGGTAGATGCAGTTACTTTGATGCAGTTGTTGTGTGGACTGGAAACAATTATACTCACTTTCACCAGTATAAGGTGTCGTTTGGTTAAACAGATTTGCCAGGGGTGGATTCTAACTGGAATGGTAGTCTTCATTAGTCCCTGGTCTTGGTCACACCAAGAGGGAATCAACTGTTACCTATCAGTTAACATTGCTTCGGAAGAATCTTAAAACGTGTAAAACTTTTCGCAAGTTCAGCACACCTTGCCTGCTAAAGGTCTAAGGCCGCTGCCAGAGGAGGCTGGCCCCGTCTTGGAATGTGTCCACGAGCTCCAGCCGGCCGTGGCCCCATTCCCACACCACGGGACCCAGTCGGGTAAAGGTGACAGGAAAATCTCCAGGGAGAGAAGACCAGAGGGCAGAAAACTTTATACTCTTAGCAGAACATGAGGCTTTTCTGAGGTTTTGGAAAGTAAGTCTAGATGGTTTTCTTTTGAAGTGGGATTGGTTCAGCACACTTCTCCCCTCCCTTGCCGCCCCCCTCAGGAACGAAAACCTGAAGTGCGGAGGGAGCGATGATGTTATTCCTGGCCCCAACAAGAGCGGGAAGTGGCATAAATCTCTCAAGAAAGCTGAGGCTCATGGGATTTCCAGAACCAATCTGCCGATTTATGAGGATCAGATCATTCAGACAAGACATCCGAGCCTTAGGTCCTTATGAAAAACATTAGCATGTGGGAACATTCTTGTCACTTAGGAAAAGGCTATTCTTTCAAGGTTCCCCACTTACTAGAATACGCCTGACATCTAGGAAAAAACATCAAAGAAGCATAGCCCGAGTTAGGCCAGTCAGCAAACCTTTAATTTTAGAATGACTTCTCTGGGAAAATTGTTAGTGGTTCACTGGGTAACAAGAAATAAGAGATGGTGCGGCAAGGCACGAGTTCTGCATCGGGACAGGAATATTGCACAAATAGCCTTCAAGTCATCGAGACTTGGCCTTGACAAACGTGGAAGAGCAGTGGTTTGCAAACCATGTCTGCAGCCTGATGCGGGGCTGGTGGTGCTAGAATCCCCTGGGAACTGCTAACAGCTCCCGATTCCTTGCTCTACCCTAGAAATGTGACTAAACCTAGAGTGGCTCGCAGGGAATCTATGTTTGTAAGATGCTCCGAGGACCCTGGCAAGCGTTTGGGAACTACTGAAATACAGCATATCATGGTAGAGGTAGCCGACGATTTAAGATCATGTCTTGCTTCTAAAAGGGAGTCCTAGGGGCGCCTGGGTGGCTGACTCGGCTAAGTATCTGACTATGGTTCAGGTCATGATCTCGTGGTCCATGAGTTCGAGCCCTGCATTGGGTTCTGGGTTGGCAGCTTCTGTGTCTCCCTCTCTCTCTTTGCTCCTCCCCTAATCATGCTTTGTCTCAAAAATAAATAACACAAAACAAAAATAAATAAAACAAAAAAATGCTTTTAAAGGGAGTCCTGGAATGTATATTGTCCCTGCAAACCTGTTCCCATCCTGCCATGCCCGGGAAATAGCACCACCACCCACTCAGCTGCTCCAGCGAAGAACTCAGGACTCGCTCCTGCCTTTCCCTGTCCATCTACTTCTGTAACTCCTGTCAGCCTCCACCTCCAAACACCCCAAGGCCTCCACACCTCCACCCTACGCCCTGGTCCTGTCACTGCCACCTCTCCCGGAAGGCCGTGGTAGATACCAACCACCCTTTAGCCATTATTAGCCCTGTCCCCAAGACTCATCTTTTAAAAGCGTAAAGCACACCATGACATTCCCGTTTAAAATCCTCCAGAGCCTTCCTATTATACTGTGAAAACAGGGCAAACTCTTGCCAACTGGGCATTTCCCCCCCTTGCTACCCATCTGAACCAGCCAGCTCATGCATCCTCTTTCTTTTTCATCTAAGATGTACTGATTCTTTTTTTTAATTTTAATTTTATTTAAAAAAATTTACATCCAAGTTAGTTAGCCTCTAGCGTGATAATGATTTTAGAAGTAGAATCCAGTGATTCATCCCCTACATACAACACCCAGTGCTCATCCCAACAAGTGTCCTCCTTAACGCCCCTGCCCATTTAACCCTTCCCCTCCCACAGCCCCTCCAGCAGCCCTCAGTTTCTTCTCTGTACTTGAGAGTCTCTTCTGTTTTGTCCCCCTCCCTGTTTTTATGTTATTTTTGCTTCCCTTCCCTTATGTTCATCTGTATTGTATCTTAAATTCCACATGAGTGAAGTCATATGATATTTGTCTTTCTCCAAGTTCGCTTAGCATAATACCCTGTAGTTCCATCCACGTTGTTGCAAATGGCAAAATTTCATTCTTTTTGATTGCTGAGTAATGCTCCATTGTATAAAGATACCACATCTTTACCCATTCATCAGTCGATGGACATCTTTCTATATTTTGGCTATTGTCGATAGCACTGCTATAAACATTGGGGTGCATGTGCCCCTTCGAAAGAGCATACCTGTATCCTTTGAATAAATACCTAGTAGTGCAATTGCTGGGTTGTAGGGTAGTTCTGTTTTTTACTTTTTGAGGAATCTCCATGCTGTTTTCCAGAGTGGTTGCACCAGTTTGCATTCCCACCAGCAGTACAAAAGGGTTCCTCTTTCTCGGCATCCTCACCAACATAAGATGTACCGATTCTTAAAACTCAAGAGTGACTATCATTGCCTCCAAAAAGTTCTCCAGGACTCTTCACTTCAAGGCTGGGTTAGGTGTCCCTTCCTTCTATGCACATGCCAAGCTGGTCTCTATGGAGGAACTCAGCATCCTATGTGGGTTTCATCATCTCTCTCTTCCCAACTTGTCTCTGGGCTACTTGAGGATGTGAGTTATGGGTTTTATGCTGGCACAAATATTTGCCACATGGTAGGCACTCAAATGTTTTTTCTGTGTGTTAACAAGAATACCTCTCCCAATTAGTCCTGGAAAATAGTCTTCCTAGAGGAAGGACACAGTACTGAATATTTCTGATGCATGCCATCTCATATTTCACATCTCCGTGAGTCACAGAGGGGAGCCACCAGAAGGGTGCTCTGGGGAAAGGCACACCTGGGGTAAGATCCAGGTGCCAAAGTGTACTTGCCCTTGGGCAAGTTACTTAACATCTCTGACTTTCAGTTTCCACTCAAATATAAAATGAGGATGTGAAAAACATGCTTAGCAAAGGGCACAGCACATTCTAGGTGTCGCCACACAGTGACTAAGGTTGTTATTCCTTCAGGTGAGCACACCACATGCCAACTCTAATGTCCTTTACCAACTGGCGGTTGGGGTCAGAGGGTCTTTCTTCAACTTGTTTTCATAATTATTTTATTCTATAAGTCAGATCTCTTGATTTGTTTTTCTCCTGAGGTGATCTCTATTTTAACATCATTTCTGGGGTGCCTGGCTGATTTAGTCAGTTGAGCATATGACTCTTGACCTTGGGGTTGTGAGTTTGAGCCCCACATTGAGTATAGAGTTTATTTAAAAATTTTTTATTGTTTATTTATTTTTGAGAGAGAGACAGACAGACAGACGGACAAAGTGTGAGCTGGGGAAGGGCAGAGAGGGAGAGAGAATCCAAGGCAGGCTCTAGGGTCTGATCTGTCAGCACAAAGCCCTATGCGGGGCTTGAACCCAAGAACCATGAGATCATGACCTGAGCTGAAGTTGGACGCTCAACTGACTGAGCCACCCAGGCACCCCTAGAGTTTATTTAACACACACACACACACACACACACACACACACACACACACACACACACTCCCACCACCACCATCACTTCTGAAGAGTCTACCAGCAGTAGAATTGAGTCATCTGATTCTACTCTACTCAGAAGAAACTGATGGGAGACTCAGGACACACCTTACCACTTGTGCCCTTCTCCCTCTACATGTACATTCCTGTGGTCCAATGTCACCAGCGCTATTGTCATAGCACCCAAACCTTGCTAAGTATGTAAAGTTGAAAGAACACTGGATTAGAAGCCTGAACCCTTCCCCCCTGCCCCACTCTGGGTAAGTTTTGCCAGCCTACTTTCTTAAAATGCCAACCATTAAACTGCTTTTATCTCACTAATTAATAATTAGCTTTGGCAAGCAAGAAAGGAAAAGGCACAGCTGGATCATTCTCAAAAAGAGATCGTAATAATTAAGACCCGGATAGTGTAGCTAGGTTTAAAATGCAAGGGGATGGCAAGGCTGTGTAGATGCCAAATAAGCATAAATCGCAAGCTGGGTGTCTTTCCTTGGTTGACGGGTCGGCAGGAGAGTTTCCATTACTCTTCCCGGGGAAAGGCGCGCGCTGGTGTGGCCAGCAGGCTTCCACAATGGGCGCTCTATACTTGAAAGCCCTGAAAGGCTAGAGGCAGTCTTTCCTCCTGCTGCTTTGTAGCTTGAAAATCCCGGCTAGTGATGACTTTATGGGTTCGTACGGTCTAGACAAGCGGGTTACTCTTTGGTGAAACTGCTCCTCAGGGACGTTACTGTAAAAGTTCCCATCCTACTAATTACCATTCCGAAGGGCAGGCTACCGAAAGGGTGCTGGGCTTTTGGCAGAGGCTGAGGCTGGAAAGCCAGTACTCCCAGCTTTATCCCTGACCATGTTTACTTTCTTCCCTGTCAAAACAAGGACAGGAAAGGGGGACAAGAACCCTAGTGAGAAAAATCAACTCTTGGTAGCCAGGAGGACAAAAAAAAAAAAAAAAAAAAAGAAGGCTTCCCCATAGCTGTGCCTGAAGAAGAAGAGTTTCTTGGAAAAATAGGTGAGTGCTGACCCTCTCTCTGCTTTCTATTTTCTATGTAAATCATTTCAGCTTTTTTCTGCATCTTTAGATCTTTAGAAGAAGAGCGTATGTAAAGATACAGTCGTCTGAACTGGGTATGGGTGTAAAATGCTTCCCCAAATAGCAGAGCAGTGGTGCTAAAACCCCGAGGGACTCGCAACTCTTTTCCACCTCAGGTTTTACGAGACCGATAGAGGTAGGTGGCTGTATGTGGTCGAGACACTTATAAGCAATCATTTTCACCTACCCCAGGACCGAGCCAAAGCACCTGTCCAGTAAACCTGCGACTCAGGTTAGCTAACGCTTTGGGAGGAAAACCAGGCTTCTGTGAAGGGGAATCCAGGCCTCTGCTCCCAGGTGTCGTATCCAAATGGAAAACAAGTTCGAGTACATCATCTTCTCCAGAAGGCCTCCAGACCAGGCTTGCCCCACACAGGGGCCTTCTCTGCCCTCGGCGCCCCTCCTTGTTCTCTTATCTTGCACGGACACAGTTTTCTCACCAATAATCTTATTTGCTGTGATAGTTTCTTCTTCTTCCCATTGAGTTGCGTAGGGCATAGGCTGCACCCTTTTCCACTACTACTTCATTCTGATGGACCCAGTGACGGTCTTGCATGCCAAGTGCTCAGTTACTCCCTAGGATGGATAATTGGTTAAACAAAGGAGAAATCCCTATCCCCCCCAAAAGGCAAATAGAGTGGGGCACCTGGGTGGCTCAGTTGGTTGAGCATCTGACTTGGGCTCAGGTCATGATCTCACGGTTCATGAGTTTGAGCCCAGAGTCAGGCTCTCTGCAGCCATCGTGGAGCCAGCTTCTGGACCTCTGTCTCCCTCTCTCTGCCCCCCACCCCTCTCGCTCAAAAATAAAATAAACATTAAGAAAAAAGATAAACAGAGAAAAGGCATTTTTCTTCCTCTTTGTGGGTAAGCTCTAGTGAGAAACTTTGTGTTTGTTCTGGGGACGGGAGTCTAGGAGGGCTCTGGGATCTGCAGGCCCAGAAGGAACTGCACGGCTACGGTCTGATGGCATCTTGTGAATTGAGAACTCCAAACCTAACACAACTTGCTATGAAAGCACACTCAGTATTTTGTAGTGGTTGGAATGTGCTGGAGAGGGAAGGCACTAGAATGGCAATAGTGGATTTCGTTTTGACCCCATTTGGCGACATGGCCTTGAGTCTGACACTATGCTTGTAAGAACCTGTATCACATTGTCATTCAAATTTTCTGACCATCATTTAGTAAAAAATAACATTTTGTATCACAATGCAGAAAACAACACACATGAGCATGAAACTAAGTTTCCTTACAGTTACTGAGTGTGATGTACCCTATTTTCTATTTCTTTTTTTTAATGCTGGTCATAACTTACAATTAACAAACAGCCAAAATGATTGCTACCTACACCTGATATATTTTATGCCATGTTGTTTTTTTCTCTTTTGCTTTCCTCCATCGGGAGGAGTTTGGAGCAGTAACATACCTCCTAATTTCAGGGATGTCAATGAATGATGACTTCCATAATTAAGCCACTGTACCACCCACCTGCCACTCTTTTCCAAGAACTGTCTCCCTGGGGCGGTAGAAGGCACAGGGCTGCGCTAGTGTCTCTATCATTTTATTTTATTTTCCTTATTTTTAAAAGTTTATTTTTTGAGGCACTGGGGAGGCTTCATTGGTTGGGCATCTGACTTCAGCTCAGGTCATGATCTCATAGTTTGAGCCCCCCATTGGGCTCTGCGCTGACAGCTCAGACCCTGGAGCCTGCTTCACATTCCGTCTCTCTCTGCCCATTTGCGCTCGCTCGCAGGTGCTCTCTCTCTCTCTCAAAAACAAATACACTTTTTTTTTTAAAGAAAAGCTTATTTTTTTAAAGTAATCTCTACTCTCGATACGAGGCTCAAATTCACAACCCTGAGGTCAAGAGTCGCATGACCCTCCTACAGAGCTGGCCAGATGGTCCTCCGACCATCATTTTAAAGGGAGCAAGTGGTACAGTTGGACCCTCAACCCAAGCCATAGAATCTCTGTCCTTTCTCAACAAGCACCAAAACTAGGCCTCCCTAGTTTTCAAACATTTATTTTTACTATTTCTTCTTTGTTAGTCTCCCATTCCTTTGAATATTCCAAAGACATTTGTGCTGAATGAGAAAGACCGTGGGAGATGGAACATGTTACAGCTAATACTTATGCTGCTCTGCCACTGAATCAGCGGAGGCCGTCCAGAGTACTTCAGACACAAGCATGTTGCGGTGCTTTCTTCATGATCATATTTTCACTGACCTCGATCTCCTTGGGCCAAGCCAGAGGATAAGGCAAATCTTTGAGAACCCAATTTGTCTCTGTTTGCCATAGCTTTACCATCTCTTTCTTGACAGATTCCAAGGGACCACAGTACCCGCTGTTTGACATTCTGCTAGCATCAAGGGTATGGTTCATGGTCCCAGGATGAAGCCAAGTGAAATGACCCACATGAGAATTAAGTCCAAGACCTCAGTAACACCAGAGCTAACTTCAAGCCACAGAATTCCAGGAGGCAAGCACCACGAATGTGAGGAAGACGGTTTACTAGGAGACCGTAAAGAACTGGTATGCACACCTGATTCTGTTTCATATCTTTCTCTGTCCATGAGAAGAACCGATGACAACTATTAATTGGGCACCTGAGTAATCCTATGGTTTATTACGTTAATAAATTCAGGCCTCTCAGAGCACTTTCTAGACAAGCACCTGACATCGCTCTGAAGGAGCCGTAAATTGCCATCTTCTGGAAGATGACAAAAGAGGCAAAATGTTTTGAGAAAATACCCGTTCACTTTTCAGTCCTGTCATCTTTCCAAAATACATAATTCTATAATAGAAAATACAGACAAAGTGAACAGAAATTCCGGGAGGCTTTGAGATGCTATTTTTAAGAGGCACCACTAACCGTGAACATGAAGCTCCTTTCAAGTCTATATATAGCATCATTCACTTTCCAGTTTGGCCTCCCTGCTGGACAGAACTAAAGGGACGGTGCTCCTCTGCCTGCCACATCGATAGCTTTAGCTCAAGGGCTCCCACACGGCTTTCTAGACCTTTCCTCTTCTGATGATGCCAGGAAACAGATCTTTGTTGAGCAGCAAAAAAGGGAAAAGGAAAAAAAGAAATCCTCTTTCGGAATATTTATTACAGATTCATTTTCAGACACGTGGCCCTATGGATTATTTATAAATGTGTTAACTGGACTCTACTAAACTTTCAGTTTGTTCTGTGCTTGCCAAGTGCCACGTATTAATTACCAGTGGTGTATGTGCGCTTCTGTAACGCACATTTCCTACGCAGCTATCCAGAACCTCTGAGTCATTTCTGAAAAGATTTTTAAAATCCCAATTTTTATATCTGCAGTTACTTCATAATTTTATAGTTTTAATTTCCAAAAGGGGCTTATTCATCTCCCATGGGGGGAAAAAGCCAAAAAACCACAAACCCTTCTAGCCTATGGTGCACTGTCCACAGGTGGTGCCTGTCACAACCAACTCCAGGCCCCTTGGGCAGGTCACTCACAACTAGGGTGCAACATTTTAATTTTATGCTTTTAAAAGTTAATGATTTGTCAAGTTTTGTTAGTCTTAAGAAAAAAATAATTTCCTTTAGGGGCAATGTAGCATATTCTAAATTACATGCATATATATTACTGAAACCAAGTGGCTTTAATCAAACAAGTTTTTCAAAGACTTTTTCTTTAATGGCCGTTGAATACTGTTCTCAGCATCTGAGTGTTCTGCCAAAATTAACTTTATCGAGTTGAATTTTAGGGAGACTTTCAACACGATGATGGTCTAGAGCTTTATGTCATTTTAGAAAGTAGCCATGCAAGGGGGTGGTACGGGGACCTGTTCAAGACCCAGGATCATAAGTGTGTCCCCAAAATATCATCCCACATGGAGTGACTGGCCCTGGTCCTTGTCATTGTTAGTGCACCCGAGTGTAGCCTAAATAACACCACACGGTTCTGCCGGGTAGACAGAAACCAGAAAACAGCAGCCAGGGGAAAAGAATGTTGAGGTCCTTTCCACCCCTGAGTTTAAGATTCAATGCAACTGTTTTCCAGTCAAGCTTTGTGGCTGAAATTTTAACTATGCAGTACACAGCCTACAGAGAGAGAGCCTGAAATAACTCACACAGAAAACACCTTTTTTGCTATTTGCTACAAAAGAAATCTGCTTTGCACATGGTTTTTCTTATTATTTGGTATTCCCTGTTATTTTGGTAATTCTGAAAAAAATGTATCTATTTAGAAACTAAAACCTCCCCCAGACCTAGGTTGTAAAGAGACATCTTAAGTAGTAGACAATGACAGGCACTTTTAGCTATTTCTTCTGTTTTAGTCAAAATTATTTGACATGAGGAAAAGCAATTTCTTTCAGAGTGACTTGTTCTCAGGCCTGGAACCATCTGGAACACCTTGGCTGCCCTTTATGCCTTTAGGAAAAAAATAATAATAATTGGGTACCTATGTAAAGACATAACACATCACGGCATTGTTAAATCTCAAATTCCTACACAGCTGTAAACCAGCTTTACTTTCTCAGAGATAATTCTATTTTTTTTTAAATGTTTATTTGCTCGATCCCATCATGACCTGAGCCAAAATCAAGAGCTGGACCCTTAACCAGCTGAGTCACCCAGGCACCCCTCTCAGGGATGGTTATTTTTAAATTTATTGATTTAAATTCAAGTCAGCTAACATACAGTGTAGTATTGGCTTCAGGAGTAGAACCCAGTGATTTATCGCTTACATAGAACACCCAGTGCTCATCCCAACAAGTGCCCTCCTCCATGTCCACCCCCATCTAATCCATCCTCTATAGCAACCTCAGTGCATTCCCTGTATCTTTTTTTATGTGTGTTTCCATACCAAAGAGAGCCTGAATTGGTTAGGTTTAAACAACAAAACAGGGGAGCCTGGGTGGCTCAGTTGAGCATGACTGGCTCAGGTCATGATCTTGCAGTCCGTGGGTTTGAGCCCCACGTCAGGCTCTGTGCTGACAGCTCAGAGCCTGCAGCCTGCTTCAGATTCTGTGTCTCCCTCTCTCTGACCCTCCCCTGCTCATGTTCTGTCTCTCTCGCTCTCAAAAATAAACAAACATTAAGAAGATAAACAAAAAGCAACAAAACAGAAAACAAAACACCTTATTCAACCCAGTGGAGTATGAAACACATTTGTGACCTGATAAAATGAAGCCAACTCGTGGCTGGTCTGATGGATATAAATGAACACCAGCATCCAGTTTCCTGAAGAAGAACAAAGTAAGCTTGGTTGCAAGGTGCTAGTAACCTTTCCATCCCTGGCACCGGAGAGGCTCCCGCAGCCTTAAGTTTCTCCCTTTCTGTCAAATACCACTCTCAGTGCATTTCCAAGAAGTATGCACAGAGCCCTGAGACAGGAGCAGGGAGATTCTGTACCTTGACTGTCTTTTTAGCAGGAACAAATTAGCTTAAAGCTTTCCCATTTTCCTGCAGATCCTGTCTTTAATGTTGTGCGGCTGGGTGTGCCTGGGGATCATTTTATTCTGAAAACTAGACCCACATGGAAAAGACATTAAAATAAGTTTGCTGCCGTGATACCCACGAAGATGAAAGAGCCTCTCTGATTTTAATATGCTGTGTTTTAGATGGGAGGGAAAAGAAAACCATTCTTTGGAAACACGGGCATTTGGCCAGGCTACAAATTCCTCAGGTGTTAAATCTCCATCACCTTCGCGGCAGAGGGGTATGGGAGCACCTTGCGTCTGTTTGTTTATTCGTGTTTCCAGTGGAATCTATACCGTTTTCCAGGCTTACAATACATTGCTCTCTCTTTAGCATTCATACTTCGGTTCTGGCACTGGCTTCCAAAGGAGACTTACTGAGAAGTGTGCACGATGGGTGTTGGCATACAAGTGAGCTCTGGATCTTGGCTTCAAGAGATTGCATTCTTTTTGGGGGGCCAAGGGGCGGGTGTGAGCAGCAGTCTTAATGTGTGCCCTTTAAAACAACTTTATCTTGTGATCTTTCCTGGTATTTTTTTGGCCAGTGCAGAGACTCCTGCTGGGACAAAGAAAAGCAACATGACAGAGAGCCAAAGCCTTGCCATGAACTATTTCTAGCACGAGGTAAAATAGGGCTGTCAAGACTTTTAAGATTTCTTGTGGGAATTCTTAACAGTGGACTTATTATTTTTGTTGAGTTTGATTAAAGAACACAGTTAATAGCAGAGATGAAATTGAGATTTATGACAAAGCAGACCTGGTTAAGCACGGTATTGCTAAAATGGTACGTCTCAAAAATATGTTCTTTTAGAGACGATAACTTATAGATACCTTCTGTCACTGCAAATATTGCATCTGAAGGTTAAGTGGCTGCTCAGGATAGAAACTGAGTTTCTTTAGAGTTTCCGAGGATGAAACTGAGCCACTCTAATTTTCTTTCCTGAAAAACTCTCAATATAATGAAGCACATTCTATCTCATGGGAAGCAAAATGTTCTGGATAGTGGAAGATCCAGATGCTAGAATTTTCTATCAGAAAGCCTTTTAGTCATTAACCAGTTCTAAGTGTGATCCACAACAGAGTCTTTGGCAACTAGCTCTTCTGGTTTTTCCTTCTTTCCTCTCTTTCCCCCCCTTTATTTCTCCATTTAGTATGTATTTCGATTGTTTTATTTGACCATGCTATTGATTTCTCACTGTGCCTAAGAACATTGAGAGGAAGGGATTCCACTTACTATCTGTCTTCAATGGAGAGGAAATTCCAGAGATTTTCAAACTCAAAGGACCGCATGTATTCACTTCCCTTGTTCTTAAATGGATTGTTTTCAGCAGAGGAAACTGCTATTTGCTCACTCAAGGAGTGGGTGGAAATTGTGGGGTCTTGCTCCTCATTTCTGCCTGGGCCACAAGTTCCTTAACAGAGGCAAAAACAAAGTGCAATGCACAGATCTCGAGGGTGTAGCTGACAAGTGTGATAAATGTACGCCTCTGTGTAACTAACATCTCGATCAAGATATGGAACAGGTCACTCCAGAAAGTTCTCTTATGCATACACCCCTCTCTCCACTGTCCTGGAGTCAAATACTGTTCTGATATCTGTCACTGCAAACTGGTTTGCCTGTGCTTGAATTTCCTATGTACGTCTTCGTGTCTTGCTTCCTTGAACCTGGTGAAACGGTTTTGAGATTCATCCTCTTTTTTGGCTTTACTTTGTTCCCTTATGTTGCTAAATGCTATTTTGCTGCATGGACAGATGACAGTTTGTCCATTTACCTACAAGTGAATTAAAAGTGTGGGGAGCTCTGTACATCCTTGTACTTGTCTTTGGTGGACATGTTTTCATCCCCTTTGGGCGAAATCCTAGAGTGGGGCTGCCAGGCCAATACCAGGACCGCTCTGGCTCTGGAATGCTGAACAAGCTCTGTGATCTCTGCGGCGCTGGCCCTCCTCCTCCTCCGCGTGGAGGAGCAGTGACGCTCCACTGACCCTCTCTCCCCTCAGAGCAAGCTTCCAGGGTGTTCTCTGCCCTTCACAGGAACGAGGGCAGGGAGTTTCCAAGATGCTGCTGTCAAAATTCACATGGTCCTAAAGGCTTTGGGACGACCTGCATGTGGCCCTAGGCCTAGGCAGATCTTATCAGTGAAAGGGTTAGGACTTTCCCATCTTAAAGGGCACTGAAAATGTAAAAGAACCTCAAAGAGGGTGGGGCTGCGGGATGCCCGCTGCCCCTGCCTGCAGTGGTGGGGGGGCTTGTGTAGGCATATCCTTCCACAAGAAGGGCACAGAGCTCATTAACGAGGGTGCGCATCTGTTAGAAACATCCAATATTCCATTTTTTTTAGTGCTTTGAATTTCCACAATTAAAAGCATTATTATTACTTCACTTACTAAAATAACAAAACAGAAGGTGCCTGGGTGGCTTAGTTGGTTAAGCATCTGACTTCAGTTCAGGTCATGATCTCATGGTTCGTGGGTTGGGTTCAAGCCCCGCATCAAGCTCTGTGCTGACAGGTGGGAGCCTGGAGCCTGCTTTGGATTCTGTTTCTCCCTCTCTGTCTCAAAAATAAACATTAATGGGGCACCTGGGTGGCTCAGTTGGCTGAGCATCCGACTTCGGCTCAGGTCATGATCTCACAGTCTGTGGGCTTGAGCCTCCACATCGGGCTCTGTGCTGACAGCTTAGAGCCTGGAGCCTATTTCGGATTCTGTGTCTCTCTTTCTCTCTGTGCCTCTCCCCTGCTCACACTCTGTTTCTTGCTCTCTCAAAAATAAACATAAAAAAAAGAAACATTAAAATTAAAAATAATAATAAAATAAAATAATAAAACGAGATATGAAAATCTATAAACCTGCTAACTCTTTGCTCCTGCCATCCATACTTGGTCATAAGATGGTTTATGTTAAATACTCCTGTGTTAATAACATATAGTGTCATTTTTGTTTTCAGATATGACTCCCACCCCCACTTCCTCTAGAAAATGCATCTATGCCCAGAGAAGGTCATTAGCAAATACCACCTGTAACGCACATTCCTGGAACCAGCCTTTTCTGAGATTAGTGCAGACCAAAAATAAACATGCACAGGCAGTCCTAGCCAGGGCTGGTGAAATACTGTCTGCCCAAAAAGGCAGGATTCAGTTAAGAGCAGTAAGTGTTTTCCTTGTTTTGAACATGCTATACAGCTACTTCAAGAAGCCCTCGCTAACATGCCAGCGTCCGCCATTTTCACCATTGACAGCCAACAGTTCCTGGACACACTGGTTTCTTTACTGGTGCAGAGCGTCTTGATGCCCGGTTGGGCACTCCCAAAGCCAATGTCCTTTCTGAACCGGTGGCTTAAGCAGAGTGTTAACACTGGTGGTTCTCTCCGTCCCTATCTCTGTGTCGTTAATCTTCACAGTGAGGTACCCACTGCCTCCAACGTGCAGATCAGGAACTGGAGAATTGGAAAAGCTTAAGGTCAATTCTGTCTCAAGCAACAGAACCCAAATCTGAATTCAGATCTGTCTGATGCTTGACGCTTTCACCCCTTCACTTCTATGCTCCCAGGGTTTTCAAAAGTGACTCAGAAAACACCAGATTCACTAACGCATCCTGTCAACATACCCAAGTCTGATTACTAATTCCCTAAGCTGACATTGCATAAAGACCATGGAGGATAAAACTATCTTCCCCAAATCGCTTTATCTCTGATCACACCTTATTCCATTTATTTTGGCATTTGCATTTGCCTTACAATATCTAAGACACTTTACGGGTGTGAATACACAGCTCAGAACTGTGCTAAAACAGCATAGAGGGACTGACGCCATATGTTTCTCTTGTCTTGGTCGTCCCTGCTGAGAATTTAGGCCATCTGTGATTAAGTCATGTTCATTATGCGTCCATCCTGCATGTGTATGACTGGCTTCTACTAAAAGATAGAAGTCCTAATCCACTGGCGCTATGCCTTATGCGTTTCTGTATCCACAATCCCTGGCGCAGCACCTATTACAAAATAGCTACTTAGTAAATCATGTCAAATGCCAACATGCCCAACCCACAGGGCACCTGGGTGGCTTAGTTGGTTAAGCGTCTTACTTCAGCTGAGGTCATGATCTCGCGGTTCGTGAGTTTGAACCCCATATCGAGCTCTCTGCTGTCAGTGTGGGGCCTGCTTCTGATTTTCTGTCAAGCGCGTTCTCTCCCCCACTTGCTTTCTGTCTCAAAAATAAACATTAAAGAAAAAAAAGAAAGAAAAGATGCCCAATCCAAGTGCCATGGAAAACAGTGGCTATGCCATTTGGGAACCATTTGAACTTGGGAAAGTTATTATTGAAGTGAGGCTCAATTTCCTTTGTCCTTAAATTGGGATTAATAATGGTGAATAGGAATGCTTCTGTGCACCATAAAATGCTACAAATATATCACTTGTTATTATTATTATTCCTACAGATCACCACTGATTTGATGGTTTTCTTCCAGTCAAGAAACCTTAATAAGGTTATTTTTTTTTAATTTTTTAAATGTTTTTATTTATTTTTGAGAGAGAGAGAATGAGACAGTGTGATCACGGGAGGGTCAGAGAGAGGGGAGACACAGAATCCGAAGACAGGGTCCAGGCTCTGAACTAGATGTCAGCACAGAGCTTGATGCAGGGCTTGAACTCACGAACCGCCAAATCATGACCTGAGTTGAAGCTGGACGCTCAACAGACTGAGCCTCCCAGGCGCCCCTTAATAAGGTTTCTTAGTAAATTGTGGAGTTAAGGGAAAGTAAATGAAATATTTCTTCGTTGTTGCCCTCCTTAATCTGCCAATACTTTGAAGGGCAAGAAGAGGTTCAAAACAAGGGAAGGGAAGCAGAATTAGCCATAAGATTGGACCATGACCCTCAGGAAGCAGGATAAAGGTTTTACAAGTCAATCAGAAAAGAAGATGAAAGAACAATTAAACCAAAGTAGTATATAAACAAACAAGCAAAGCAACCATGGGCCAGGAAAGGGTGTGTGAATGACCCTGAACATAATGCAAGCCACATCTTGTCATTCTCCAGCAGCAAGACAGCACTTGTATCTGAAAAGGGAAATGTAAATCAAGGCCATTTTCTTAGCAGGAAAATCTGGGGGAATGTTTCTTAGGCGCTGTCTAGATATTCAGTTCTTCAGGGCAGAGCCCGTCCATGAGAAAAACCACACTGCGGCTTCAGGAATTCATAAATAGGTCACAAAATTCAGGCAATGCTGAAATATTTTTGCTTTGCTTTTCTCATTTTCCACCATTAAACAGAATAGGATTTCTTTCTTTGAGGTTTTTCCTTCTATCTCATCCTCTTCCTTGGGTGGGCAGGGGGAGGTATGCTAGTTTAGACCTCACCTTAGTTATCTCGGAGTTTTTCTGCTCTATTAAGTCTACTTTAGTTTGTCTTCCCAAAAAAGGGGTGGGGGAGAGTTCATCTCAAAGCCATTTATTTTATTTTTTTAAAGATTTTATTTTTAAGGAATCTTTACACCTACCATGAGGCTCGAACTTACAACCCAGAGAATAAGAATCATATGTTCCACTGACTGAACAGCCAGGTACTCTCGCCTCAGCTCCATTTAAATAGATTCTAAATGTCAAGTAAAATTTTATCAGTTATACAAGTCTATAGTGGGACTTCCATCCTTAGAGAAAAATTAATACATTTAAAAAAGATCTGTTGTGTATCAGTTAACTCCTGGAAGTTTTAAAATCTTAGAGTTTGAATAACTTATTGCAAAAGCCACAAAGGAATGCTAAGGGTCTACTCTAAGGCCAAACAGCAGGAGCCAGAGGAGTATGAAGTGAAATAACATAGCATAAAAACTCAAATTATGCATTCATACACATAATCTGTGACTTCACAGCCATTTCAGGGAGCCTAAACAAGAAAACAAACAAAAAAATTGGTTTAATTTCCTTGGGTGCCTTTCTCTGGTTTAATATTTGCATTCCACCCCCCGTCTCCTGAGTGGGCCAAAATATATATACAAATATTTTCCAAGAGAGACTATGCAATGCTATTATAGCTAGAAATCCAGCCAACTCTTTCCGTGGCTTCTCCATTAAGACATAAGCAAGCATCTGTTCAGTCCCATTGGACCCATCTCCGGAGTCTTAGCAAGTAGACTACAGTAACCTTTCTCCAGGCAAGGTGGAAATATGTTAACCCAAGCGAGAAAACACACGGCTGACAACTAGACAGATCACATTTACAAAAGTAGTTTCCCAACTTGGGCCACAGGTTAGAATTATCTAGTTTGAGAGAGCTTTTAAAATTGCCCAGTGCCCAAGCTCCACCGACCAACTGAATGAGAGTTTCAGGAATGGAGCCCAAGCAAAAAGTGGTTTAAAAATCCTAGAGGAGAAAGCAGGAAATAGCCTCCTTGATGTCAATCGCAGCAATTTCCTACTCGACACATCCCCAAATGCAAGGGAATCAAGAACAAAAATGAATATTGGGACCTCACCAAGATTAAAAGCTTCTGCACTGCAAAGGAAACAACCAGAAAAACTAATAGGCGGGGCGCCTGGGTGGCTCAGTTGGGAAAGTCCGGCTTCATTCAGCTCAGGTCATGATATCACGATTCCGTTCGTGGGTTCGAGCCTTGCATAGGGCTCTGTGCTGACCGCTAGCTCAGAGCCTGGATCCTGCTTTAGATTCTGTATCTCCTTCTCTCTCTGACCCTCCCCTGCTCGCACTGTCTCTCTCTGTCTCTCAAAAATAAATAAAAAGCATTAAAAGAATTAAAAACAAACAAAAAAACTAAAAGGCAACCGACAGAATGGGAAAAGATAGTTGCAAATGGCATATCGAATAAAGGGCTAGTATCCAAAATCTACAATTAACTCAACAAACTCCATACCCGAAAAACAAATAACCCAGTGAAGAAACGGGCAGAAGATCTGAACAGACACTCCTCCAAAGAGGAGGCCAGCAGATGGCCAACAGGCACATGAAATGATGCTCAGTGTCACTCATCATCAGGGAAATACAAATCAAACCCACACTGAGATACCACCTCACACTGGTCAGAGTGGCTAAAATGAACAAATCAAGAGACTATAGATGCTGGCGAGGATGTGGAGAAACGGGCACCCTCCTACACTGTTGGTGGGACTGTAAACTGGTGCAGCTGCTCTGGAAAACAGTGTGGAGGCTCCTCAGAAAACTATCAACAGAACTCCCCTGGGACCCAGCAATAGCTCTGCTAGGGATTTACCCAAGGGATACAGAAGTGCTGATGCATAGGAGCACCTGTACCCCAATGTTCATAGCAGCACTGTCAACAATAGCCAAATCATGGAAAGAGCCTAAATGTCCATCAACTGATGAATGGATCAAGATGTGGTTTATATATACATACACAATGGAGTACTACATGGCAATGAGAAAGAATGATATCTGGCCATTTGTAGCAAAATGGATAGACCTGGAGGGAGTCATGCTCAGCAAAATAAGTCAGGCAGAGAAGGACAGACACCATATGTTGTCACTCATAGGTTTAACAGGAGAAACCTAATAGGAGGCCATGGGAAGGGGAAGGCGGGGGGAAAGAGTTGGGGAGAGGGAATGAGGCAAATCATGAGAGACATTTGAATGCTGAGAACAAACTGAGGGCTGAAGAGGGAGGGGGGAAGGGGAAGGGGGGTGATGGTCATGGAGGAGGGCACTTGTGGGGAAGAGCACTGGATGTTATATGGAAACTGACTTGGTAATAAACTATTAATAATAAAAATCCTTGAGGTTGGGGTGCCTCGCTGGCTCAGTGTGTAGAACATGTGACTCTTGATATTGGGGCTGTGAATTTGAGCCCCATCTGTAGTGTAGAGTTTATTTAAAATTAAAAAAACAATAATAAAAAATAAAAATCTTCCAAGAGATTTTGATTTCAGCCTGATGGAGAGTCACTATTTTAAGAGATTAAATGGGAGGGGTGCCTGGGTGGCTCAGTCCATTAAGCGTCAGACTTTGGCTCAGGTCATGATCTCACAGCTCAGAGCCTGGAGCCTGCTTTGGATTCTGTGTCTCCCTCTCTCTCTGCCCCTTCCCTGCTCATGCTCTCTCTCTTTCTTTCTTTCTCTCTCTCAAAAATAAACATTAAAAATTTTTTATTTTTTATAATTTTTTTGAATTTACAACCAAGTTTTTATTTTTTGAATTCATAATTTTATATATTTTTAAAGTATAATTTCTTGTCAAACTGGCTTACATACAACACCCAGTGCCCATCCCAACAAGTACGCTCCTCAATGCCCAACAGCCATTAAAAATATTTTTTTAATTAAAAAAAAAAAACACAGAAAAAGAGATTCAGTGGGAAAATATGGGGGTACTGAAGAGGACAGAAATTTTAGCCACTAATAATCAATACAATCTGCAAAGCTAACCCAGGCCTTTCCTACAGGGTGATTTTGTTCCTCCTCCCAGAAAAGATAATTATATTAATTGGAAGAAGAGAAAATTCATTAAACTCTTTTTGAGGGGGTAGGGGCCATCAGTAATTCTGTCCAGATCTTCCGGTTATATGCCCTGAAATGTTGTCTTAGTTATAAAGGTAAAATGGACTCATCTTAGTAAATAGGAAAAAAGAGAAAGAAGAAAATAACACCCATTTTCCTGTCATATTAAGGTAACCATAGTTAAGTTTTTTGGAGTAAAAAAAAAAAAATTGGGACCATGCACATATGGTTTTGTAATCCAATAATGTGAAAACCTTACCTTGTCCTTACACAGCTCCAGAGCACACTGCTGTGAATGACTGCCGAGCAGTCCATTGTTTGAAACGGCCATTATTCATTGGTGACTGATGTTTGCTTTAGTTTTATTTATAGACACAATTAGGACCACGGTCCCTCTGAGTGCAAAGTAAGATGAATCTGATAACTATTGAAAGGATAAACCATTCGTGTCACAGGTAAAAAAATATGGGGGGTGGGGTGAGAAGGTCCTGATAGGTAGCATTTGCTGATTTGATTGACTCCCACCATGGCCAATTTCAAGATCATCCTTCTAACAACTGGTTTGTCCACCTGAACATTGAATCAGCTCTAACTCATCCTTCAAGAAAACCCTGGATGAACTTCACTGCTCAGTTCTCCTGTTGTGACCTGCTGCTTGAAGGGTACAGTGGGAGTCCTGTGGATGAAGGCGAACTATAATTACGTTCTCTTAACATTCTGTTGTATTTTGGGTTTGGAGTTGTCAAGTTGGTACCTGGAGCAGCTACATGGCTGAAGGTCTAATAAGAGTTTTCTAAGAAGTCTTAATATAGAAAGTACTAGAACACTGGAAGGACCACATGTTTTTTAAATAGACAGAGATGGGGCTTTGAAGTTAGCCATATCATGTCTGTATTTCTTTAATCTGTCTATGGGAAAGATGATGTTGGCTCAGTAGAGGTGGTGTTGGGATTAAAAACCTCATTCATAGGGGCACCTGGGTGGCTCGGTTGGTTAAGCATCTGACTTCGGCTCAGCTCATGATTTCACAGTTTGTGGGTTCAAGGCTGCCCCTCACTGGGCTCTATGTTGATAGCTCGGAGCCTGGAGCCTGCTTTGATTCTGTGTCTCCCTCTCTTCCTGCCTCTCTCTCACTCATGCTCTCTCTCAAAAATAAATAGTACACACACAAAAAAACCCTAATACATAAAGTATATAGTAAGCATTTA
Source organism: Suricata suricatta (assembly GCF_006229205.1). Taxonomy (NCBI): domain Eukaryota; kingdom Metazoa; phylum Chordata; class Mammalia; order Carnivora; family Herpestidae; genus Suricata; species Suricata suricatta. Next base: position 47,367,972 of record NC_043701.1, on the reverse strand, counting down.
ATACAGTAAACGCTCTATAAATGTTGGTTGACTTCCCCCTTAGTAATCATACTCTGGATGTTACTTCTAAGGAGAGGGGTATGAATTCCTTTGACACTGTATTTGCAGGGAATTTAATTAAGCTGATCTTTAAATTATATATCTTTATGATTTAAACCAGGGGTTGGCAAACTATGACTTGTGTTTTTTATATCTTTTTTTTTTTTAATAAAGAAAGTTTTACAGAAACTTTCAGTTTTAAAGAAACCCACCAGGCTCATTCATTTATGGAGTTCTCTAGCTGCCCTTCATGTTACAACGCAGAACTGAGTAACTGAAATAGAGATCCCATAGCCTACACAGCAAGAAATATTTACTATTTGGTCCTTTACAGAAAAGGTTTGCAACACCTATGTTTAACCATTCTAACCTTTCCTTAAGTGAATACTTTCTTTTTAATATATCGCCCATATTTAAGGAAAAGAAAACATAAAGAGAAAATGAAAAAGATGAGGTAAGAAGATTTTCCTAGGATTTAGAAATTGCAGAATAAATAGTAGGTCCAAGAGCACTGGAGAAATACTTGAAACTGTAGGATAAAGCTGAGCTCTAATTCAGTCGAGATGGTCTATTTTAAAGAATATTTTATAAATGAGATTTTCTACAAGGGGACTATTACTTCTGGACCTGGAATACACCTTGAATGTATATGGAACTTGGAAGAGTGAACTTAGGAGGCAGAAACTTGGAATATTATTTATAACTTGGCCACGAAAGTGAGTGAAACCACATTAGTCAGGCAAAATAAGCTGATCTCTCTAACTACAGGTAAAAATAACATTTCAAACATTGAAAAATGTACACAGTCAAAACTGTACAGGGAAGGAGTTGAAGCCACCACTTCCCCTAATTTTTGATGTTTACATGGAATGTTCTTCAAGCAGCAAATAAGTTACCCGTGATCGTGACAGAATGAATATGGCACATCTTTACCACAACATAAATTAATTCTCTCAGTGGGAAGTTGTTAAAATAGGCAAGCTGTCAGAAAGATTTCTTTACGTCTGAAGGAAAGGAAATGATTCCACTTCTTCCAAACATTCTTACATGAACAATAATAAACTCTTACTTTTAAACTGCCTATTTTCATGGGGTCCTAGGGCACCGGGTACTAATTGGGGCAGTCATGGTTATCTGCTGTTGGCCGTGAGTCAGTCCACATGAAGTCAGGTATGAAACCCTCTCTGGTATTAAACTGCCCCCATAATTCATATTATAAATGAATAAATATTCATAGGAACACCCCAAAAAAGATTGCAGAATTACACTATGCTCTCACAGGATTTCTTAGATCTACACAAAGATCCTAGAAAGTAAATCTTCACAGAATAAAATATGGTGGCTGACCTAAAGGGTGGAAATATGGTGGCTGATCTAAAGAAATGGGCAAATGCCCAACACATATCAGCCAATTCATCCTCTACAGAAGAGTCACCCCAATTCTGTTCCTGAAGCACCTAGTTGAACACTCCAGGCCACAGAGAGGAACACTTATTAGATGCCGTCTGTATAGATATTCTCTCACACTTAATACACATTTACCAATATATTGGGTATGATTAATGATCGGTAAAGGGCTCGTACAGATAGGGACTCTGATGGTCCTGCCTCAAATGCCCGTCTTATCTTAGAAATACCCAATCCTGACAGGACACAGGGTGTCTGTTAGCCATGAGCCCCCCAAAACTGCCCTTAGAAAGGAGGTCCTGTAATCAGAGTCAATTAAGTTTGGGAAACTTAATAAATCTTTCCCTGGGAGAATAACAATATATAGTAAAGCCCCACATTAAAGAAATCAGTCTACTTTGGTTTAACCCATCAATGTCCCCCATCTTATTAGGGAATCCCTTTCCTCCAGCTACTATTTTGTGAAAGTCAATATTCTGAAACACACGTTGAGAAAGATCACTGTAGTCACCTCCCTTGCTGGGAGATGGCTGAAAGAAAAATCCACAAACTGTAAGAGACAGTCCACCCCACAGCCAAGGGGGTGATGCTAGAGAGGATGGTGTGACTCTAGGATCAGCCCGCAGTGCCCTGGCTCCTACCCAAAGCACGGGCCTCACCCCCCACTGTTGAGGTGGCCTATTTCAGTACCTGGGACCTGCCAGGCTTTGCCTCACAGAGCTTCTGTAAAAGGCTGTCCCCTACCTAGACATCCCACTCCAGTCTTATTTACCATTCAGGGGAAGCATTTTCTCAATTTCTGTCTGGATGCTCTCATATCACTGAGTTCTATATAGCACTTGTCATGGTTACAATGTTCTATTTATTTCATGCCGGTCTAAACTCCTACTGGGGAGAAGGAGGAGGGAAATCTATCCCCTACTTCTCAGACAGGCAAAAAGAAGAGGGATCTTTCCAGCCTCAGTTTTCAACTGTCTTTACTCATTCCTGCCCACAAAGGAGCGATGACTAAGCGGATCTCTGAACTGGGGATAAGGGCCGGCACCTATGCATCTCAGGGCCCGGGATGCACTCTGGTCTGCCCCGCCTCCAGGCAGAAGGGCGGTCTGCGAAAGAAGTTAAAGTCAAGGAAGACACACTCAGAAGTCCAATGGTTATGGGTCCAAATTCCATCCTGCAGATTAGCTTTATTCACGAATAAAGTGGATTTTGATCTCTCCTCTGGCTCCTGCTCTATTTTTCAGTTGCTTCTGCGTTTGGGAGAAGACGACAAGAGTGCTTGCTGGCCCCTACAATACCGGCATTCTCCACTAGCGCCCAACTGCCGTCAGGATGGGGATGAGGTCTCCTTTGGCTCCCTACTGTATGTAGCTCAGGGCCTCGCACATAGGAAGGACTCTGAATTTGTTCTTTAACATTTATTATAGAAAATGTTTAAAATAAGCAAAAATAGGGAGAATGATACAACGAACCCCGGTGTATTCATCACCCAGCACCAACGATGATCAATGTACGGCCACCTTGTCTCATCTACTCCTTTACCTGACTGAAGCAAATCCAAGACCTCATACGTCACACGTGGTAAAGGCTTGAAAAAACATCTATAAAACCATTATCACATACATGCTATACATAATTTATAAATGTTTCTTCAGCAATAAACAGAAGACTAAATCAACAAACTCTACAGAGATTAGTAGAGGGTCAAAGAGGGGGTAGGTCTGACTCATCACCTGTCTCCCGCCCTCTCCTGCCCCCGCGTGTCAGACATCACATTCACACACACTCTTCTCCAGTTACTCCTCCCCCACTCCCGAGATGGCAGGGCCAAGCCACTCACCGGTTGGGGTGCTGCTGCGGAACGAAGAGGAGGGGGTGATGGGCGGGGTCACAGGAGGAGTAAGGCTTCCACTGCTGTGGCGTGGTGGAGTGGACACATTCCCTCGAGACACCGAGCTGGACAAGGTCAGCGAGAGCTTCGGCTGAATCTTCTTCTTCAGGGACTCCTGCTCTCGGCGGGCAGCATCTGTCATGAATCTGAAGCAACAACGGAAGGTGAGTAACCAGGCCCATCTATGCAGCATGAAGAATGACGACAGTTTACCCGGAGTTGGACAGATACCCCACCCTGGGAAAGGGGCTTGGTCACAGGTTTCCTGAGAGTCTGAATGTTCACGATGGAGGAAAATCCCCCCCCAGTGGACAAGATGGCGCGGACCTCAGCAGTGCCTATCATACCGGAAGTGGCTCAAAGCACAGAAGCTACGATCGTTATATAAACCTCTGTAATCTGGTCTTATCTATATATTCGGTCTATCTCACCTAACTCCAAGTTTCTTGAGGACGCATCACATGTTCATACCTCTGAAAGCTGCTGGTTTGGGCCTCACACTTAGAACAGACTGTGGCTGGGCTGATGGGGAATCAGCCCCGAGAGTGCACACAGAGCGTTAGATGGAAACTCTTGTCAAAAGAGGGAAGGAAGAGAGGAGGGAGAGAGGCAGGGAGGAAGGTGGCAGGTCTCCCTGTGTCTTCTCTTACCCCAGTTAAATAGTATCAATAGCTCATGCTTTTTATTGCACACTACTCTCCTACAGCTCAGATATGAAACAGCAACCTGTTAGTAGTGCTTAAGAAGAAATGATTCAGTATCTAATGGATAGTTGATACCTGTCACAACACAGCATTTTATATACTGTTAAGTGAAACTACAATACAATATAAGTTTATTTTGGGAGTGTTTGCTATATAATTGGACTTAATGAAATGTTTAGAGGTGCAGTAGGCATGACTTTGAGTAGATAATGAAAGAAAATGCAAAATGCTAATTGATTCATGATGTGGTTTCATCTTAGCTTGGGCAAACCATGCAGTATTTAATATATAGTAGCAGAATATTTACTATTGAAGCTTGAAAAGATGTG